>NC_133773.1:76405038-76426056 GCF_003597395.2 Chelonoidis abingdonii
ACCAATGGCTGGCATGTGTACAGGAACATCTTGCACAGCGTCGGGCAGAACCCTCCAGACCAGAATGGGAGATTCCACAGAAGGTTGTGGAAAATACAGGGCAAGATTCTGTGGGACTGCCAGTCCCAGCGGACAGCAGGTACTGGCCAAATCAACCAGAACATCGTGGTAATAGAACAAGGACCAGAAGACAGCAGTGGTGATAGATATAGCAAGTGCCAAGGTGACAGCAACACAGGAAAGAAAGAATATGAGAAAGCTGGAGAAGTACCAAGGGCCTGAAAGAGAACTAGAGAGGTAATGTGGAAATGAAGGCCAAGTGGTCCCATGTGGTAGGACAGGCCCTCGGGAGGGGCATTGCTGGCATATGATGGCGTATATTACATTGGTGGACGTGCAGGTGAATGAACCGGTGATGGTGTGGCTGGTCTGGTTAGGTCCTGTGATGGTGTCGCCGGTGTAGATATGTGGGCAGAGTTGGCATCGGGGTTTGTTGCTTAAAATAGCAGTAGATCTGGGAGGCACTGTTTGGGCATGTAGGGAGCTAAGCAGTGTATATAACCTATGGTTCTTGCATGTCTGTACTCTATTCACCTAAGGAGTGCCTCACTGTCTACACTGCTATTTATACCCATTCTATCTAGGCATGCAGTTTCTGTACTCTACATGCTGCCGTGAGTGTAGACATAACCTTTGTTTAGTGATAGCTGAAACAATGGAAGGATACTGACCAAGGTCTAAATTTCATGCAAGCCTGGGCAGTGGCTGGGCAATGCAATGCAAGGGATTTACCAGGTGTCTGATGACAAAATGCAGGGATGGCAAATCGTGTCTGTGTGAAAACACCACAGAAGCAGACAGAGAAAGCAGCAAGGAAGCCCCAGAGAAAGCCAGAGAAGGAGTGGTAACATGATCCTAAGAAAAAGCTAAAAGAGACCATTTAGACAGTGCTAACAGGAACTATGAGAAAAAAAATTCTCTCCTGTTTGATTCCTACTGTGTTCAAGGATACAGAACATTATGTTCATTCTTTATAAACAAACAGGATTGCATTAAAAAAACCTGACCCATGATCAATTTTTCCTTCCAATGGAAGCTACCCACAAGACCCTGAATTTTGGCTAACCACTTGGGTCAAAGTAATATTATTATAAGAGTTTGTTGTTTTCTTATGGTTTTGTTATTCTTAGTTGTGGTTCAGTTGCACAGCACAAAATTATTCACCATTTATAGTGGGTGCAATGATTTGGTAATAATGAAATATTGTAGATACTCCAAATATGAAAATAGTGATAGATACAATAATAAAACTAACTACACTTTGTACAATTTTTGTTACGAAGAATAAGAATTTTCTTTGAAAACAGCTTTACAGGTAGAAGCCTGCCAGTGTTTCATTCAATTTGCATTTAACGATCTGTTGGAAAATTGCTTTCTCCAAAGGTTATGAGTAAAGAAATTCACTGAGCTTAGGGGGAAAAACAGTAGGTTGGGATGCTGATCTACAGCAAAAATAGGCCTATTAATTATGAAGTAAAAATAAGTGTAAGCAATCTGGGGAAGTTAGGCAAAGAAATCAAAAGGCCCAAGGCAATGCCGTAAGGTGAATTTCTCTGTAGGCCAGAAACAATGAAGTCTAGAGATGCAAGCTTTTTGTAGTCAAAATATTTCCCCATAAGTTATTAAGAATCCTATTAAAAGTTTAACAATTATTCAGTGCAATGCAGAATTCATGTAGTATGCTGTGAAGCAGATGTGATAGCTAATACTGCTGTGTTTCTGGTGTGAAATATTTATATTCGCCAAAACCACAACTGTAGGAAGATAAGGACCTTCAGAAAGAAGATCAGGTCTGAGAAGGAATCTAGTTTGGTTTGACATCAGAGACTCTAGAATGCAAGCTTGGGCCAGATTGCTACCAGAAAAAAATATAGGGCTCACAGCTTGTTGACTCTGGCTTTTTTGCATTCTTAATAAAATTTGCTTTGCTACATCACTGCCTGCTTGCAACATAACTTTCCTACAACACTGCCTACTTGTGGCTAATGAAACACACAGATTCACATCCTAGCAAAATTTGACTCATTATCTAATTCTTCCAAGATGGATACATTAAGTTTTATGCAGTTAACCCATGTGGGTAGGTATACAAGTGTGACTCATAATGCTGCCCCTTGTGACTGGGTATTGCATAGCATGGTGTCCTCATCTCATCCCCCATGCTAACAGCCACTCCAGCTCTGAGGTGATCTGCTTCTTCTGGCAACTTGGCCTTCTGGCCTGGTCACATGGTAAACCACTAGTCCATCAACCTTACATTGAGCCTTGGGTCCAAATCAGGGCTCACTATTCCTTGTCCCTGTTATCAGGGGATTTCAATAGTCCTTACTCCTTGTCAGGGAATTTCCACTACACTTTCCTTAGTAGGGAAACCCAGGACCTCTATCTCCAAGGTGTTCCAGTCAAGGCACCCTTTAATATGTAGTGAAAACCTGCCTACACAAAACCCTCGCTGCCACCCTGGATCACTTCCTGCCTTGGACCTTTCCTACAGCCTCTTCCCAGGCTCACAATATACCAGTTCCTCTCTTTATTAAGCTTTTTTTTCCAGGCTATTGCAGACCTTCTTAGCACATTCTGCCATCAAGCTGGTTCTGCTCAGGAGAGTTTTCTCCACTCACCTAGCAGGGAAATTCCCTGACCCCACAGGAATCTTCCTGTTCCCTGCAGCTCCCTCCAGCAGCACAGAGACTCCTGGGGGACTCATTCCTCCTGCTTTCCTGCCTAATTGCCTTGGGCTCCATGGTGCGGGCCTGCCTACCATTAGAGATGCTCTGTCTGCCAGCAATACGGCTCAGCAACCTGATGCTGGCCAGGCTTTTCTTGCTGAGTTCAGCCTTTTAACTCCTCCCTCCAGGTTTGACACCTATTGCAGGTGTAGTAGGGTCAGGCTGATTGAGTCCAAAGGCTCACATTAACCTGTTCCAGCCCAGGGTGGGGTTGCTGTCACACACCCCAGGGGTTGCTGTCACACACCACAGAGCTTGCTGCCTTTCACGTGTGCTGAACTCTATCTGTGCTTTCCTTTGTTTATTTAGTTTTATATTGCAATGCACATGCAATATAAAATTGAGCATCCTTGGAACAGTACATATAATAAAATATACAGACTCTAGCAAATACTTCCAGATAATACTGTACACCAGGAGCAATATATATAACCAAAAAGCTAATAAAGCCCACTAACAAGGTAATCACCAGAGCCCCTCACCCATTATTCTCTAACTTTAACCATCACTCTTGTAATTTTGAAGCACTTTTGGGATCCTTCACTCTGAAATACCCTATTTATAAATGTAAACTATGGTTTGTTTACTACAAGATTTTCTATACATTTTTTCTTATATATCTATTGCTATGTATGCTGCTATTGAAATGTCAAGAAAAGTGGGTGAGTTTCTTGGCAATCTCTCCATCTTACCAACCCTTCCAAAATAAAATACAAGGAAAGTGTGAAAGGTAATAAAATACAAAACAGTGTATAGGCTCCCCTCCCTGTCCACCCTGGAGCCTTTTTTGGTTCTGGTATAGACACTTCATTTTAAAGTGAATGGCCCTTTCTGGACTACCTCTTTGACAATTATTGCTCCATAAATATAGTGAGTGAGTTTAAAGAGCAAATTTCTACTACAGAAAATCACCTCGGATGTAATGCCAGGAAATCGCGTTGCTAAAAATGTGATTTAACAGAGCATAAAGGCAAGAAACAGGAAGAAAGGGAGTGTATGCCATATTTTTGAAGGAAGCTAAAGGCATTGACTATGAAATTGACTTTATCTTGCAGCTTTTTTCAGCTCTTTAAAATAATTTCCCCAAAGATCAGGCCTTCCAATGTTTACTTGAAGTTACCTTAAGAACAAGTTGCCTAGAACTAGTCACAAGAACAGCAGAGATATTTCCCAAAGAGCTAACGGATTTCCAAAACCTCCTGTCCTGCTGGCTGTCTGACTGCTTGCAGATAACCAAGCAGATTAAACCAATAATTAGTTTCCTCTCTCATTCATGATTGGACTAACTCATGTGCAACCTGCACACCAGCTCAAACTAGCATATTCTAAAACATTCATAATCTGCATGTGCGGTTATAACTTGTAAATTGAAAACTATATATAGGTACTGTGGAAAGGCATAGTTAAGGTTGCCACTTCCATTATAGAGTTGATTCAACGAAGTTGATGGAGAAAAAGAAATATGGAAACAGAATATTTTCATAAACATTCAAATGGGAAGGGTCTAGTATTTGAAAGTTAAAGGAAACTCATGGGTCTGATGTAAAATTATTCTTCCTGCAGTACCTCTCCAAAATATTTCTTCATAAATATGCACAGCTGAGAAACAGAGAGGTGAAATCATACCCATGCCAGAGGTGAGCTGAGAGAGTTCCTATAAAACCGGAATGGACAACCTGAACCTGAGAAGAAGCCAGAATTTACGGATGTACATTGCCAAAGAGCCACAGTAATATGTCAGCAGCCCCCCATCGGATCCCAGCACCTCCCAACCACTGGCAGCCCCACTGGTCAGCACCCCCCCTCCCTCCCTGCACCTCCCCATCAACTGTTTTGTGACATGCAGGAGGTTTGCGGTGGGGGGAGGAGCGAGGGCACGGCAGGCTCAGGAGAGGGCATGGGAAAGGGTGGTGTGGGGGCAGGGCCTGTGGCAGAGCCAGAGGCTGAGTAGCGAGCACCCCCCAGCACATTGGAAAGTTGGTGCCAGTGGCATCAGCCCCGGCGTTGGTCCCTATACAAGAAGACGCATATTAATTTCTGAAGAGCCGCATGTGGCTCCGGAGCCACAGATTGGCCACCCCTGCTTTAAAAAATAAATTTTTGCATTAGCTGTTGAATGCCCAGTTATCGTGGTGAGTGGGAGCATTCAAAGCATATTGCTGATGGAGTTTTCTTATTATCTTTGCAGTTTATCTTCATACTATATAGAAAAATCTTTTTTTCTGGACATTTACAAATTCCTTTTCCCACTTCAAACATCTCTACACTGGTTTCTTTCTTTGTTTCACTACACTATAGCTCTGACTTTTGCCTGTTCTACCTGCAGGTTTCCCCAGCTTTTAGCTTGTCAGAGACCTTCAAGAAATAAATTCATTGTCTGCTTAAACATTGGGTCAGGTGAGCAAGTTACATAGCCAAATTAATTCATGTGAACTAAGTTCTGATAGATGGAGGAATTCAGGGAGAGACAGGCAAGCACAATAAAAGAAGAAGAGGTAGAATATTTAACAGAAAAGGGATGGGAAGCAATAAGATGGCTATAAATTCATGCCAAAACCACAGTATCCGTAGAAAGTCAAGAAAAGCACCATGAAGCTCGAAAATGTGCATCTTTCAACAACAGAAGTTGGTCCAATAAAAAATATTACCTCATCCACCTTGTCAATCTAAGACACATACACAGTATTTTTAACATCTAAAAAATTTAATAAGCTTTCAACAGTTGTTAGGTAATTATTCTGTCTTTATGGTATGGTCAGTCAATGGGAATTTGTTTTGTTGATATAACCCTTCAATTGTGTGTTTCATTAGTTATGTGTTGCCATTCTGCTGAGAGAGCTGTGTGGGTGAAGGAAAATAGAACGGAACAAGTCTGGAAAGTCAAGTGAAAAAGTATAATTAGGCAGGCCCAAAAAGAACTAGCAAAAGACACAAAAATTAATAGCATTTTTTTAAGTACATCAAAAGTAGGACACTTAGTGGGGCCACTGGACAATCAAGGTGCTAAAGGAGCACTCAAGAAGGACAAGGCCTTTGCAGAGAAACTAAATGAATTATTTGCATCAGACTTCACTGTAGAGGATGTGAGGGATATTCCCATCCCTGAGCCATTCTTTTTAGGTGACAAATCTGAGGAGCTGTCCCAGATTGAGGTGTCACTAGAGGAGGTTTTGGAACAAATTGATAAATTAAACAGTAATAAGTCACTAGGACCAGATGATATTCACCCAAGAGTTCTGAAGGAACTCAAATTGAAAAACTACTAACTGTGATATGTAACCTATGACTTAAATCAACCTCTGTATCAGGTGACTGGGGATAGTTAATTTAACACTGATATTTTTTAAATGAGCCAGAAGCAATCCTGGAAATTATAGGCCTGTACACTAACTTCCGAACCAAGCAAACTATAGTAAAGAACAAAATTATCAGGCACATAGATGGACACAATATGTTGGGTTTAGAATTAACCCAGCTTTTGTAAAGGGGAATCATGCCTTACCATTCTATGACAATTCTTTGAGGCTGTTAACAAGCATATGGACAAGAGTGATCCAGTCAATATAGTGTACTTGAACTTTCAGAAAACCTTTGACAAGATCCCTCACCAAAAGCACTTATGAAAAGTAGACAGTCCTGGGATAAGTGGGAAGGTCCTCTCATGGATCAGTAAATGGTTAAAAGACAGGAAACCAAGTGTAGAACTGAATAGTAAGATTTCACAGTGGAGAGAGGTAAATAGCAGGTCCCTCAAGGATCTATACTGGGACCAGTGCTGTGCAACCTATTCATAAATGATCTGGAAAAAGAGGTAAACAGTGAGGTGGCAAAGTCTGCAGACAATACAAAACTACTCAAGATAGTTAAGTCCCAAACAGACTGTGAAGACTTACATGGGGATCTCACAAAACTTGGTGACTGGGCAACAAAATGGCACAAAAATTCAATGGTGATAAGTGTAAAATAATGCACATTGGAAAACATAATCCCAACTACTATAAATACAAAATGATGGGATCTAAATTAACTGTTACCGTTCAAGACAGATCTTGGAGTCATTATGGATAGTTCGCTGAAAACATCTGCTCAATGGAGAGCAACAGTCAAAAAGGCTAATAGAATGTTAGGAACCATTAGGAAAGGTATAGAGGATAAGACAGAAAATATCATAATGCCACTATAGAAATCCATGGTATGCCCACACCTTGAATACTGTGTGCTCTTCTGGTTGACCTATTTCAAAAAAAGATATATTAGAATTGGAAAGGGTACAGAAAAGGGCAACAAAAACTATTAAGGGTATGGAATAGTTTCCCTATGAGGAAAGATTAAAAAGACTGGGTCTGTTCAGCATAGAAAAGAGACTAAAGAGATATATAATAGAGGTCTATAAAATCGTGCATGGTATGGAAAAAGTGAATAAGGAAGTGTTATTTACCCCATCAAATAACACAAGAACCAGGGTCACCAAATGAACTTAATAGGCATCAGGTTTAAAAGGAACACAATGGAGTACTTCACACAATGCACAGTAAAGCTGTGGAACTCATTGCCAGATGGTGTTGTGAAGGGCAAAAGTATAACTAGGTTCAAAAAAGAAATGGAAAAGTTCATGGTGAAGAGGTTGCTCAGTAGCTATTAGCCAAGATGGACAGGGACACAACCCCATGGTCTGGATGTCCCCTAAATCTTTGCCTACCAATAGTTGGGACTGGATGATGCAGAATGGATCACTTAATAAATTGCCCTATTCTGTTCATTCTTTGTGAAACATTGGGCAATGGCCCCTGTCAGAAGACAGGATACTGGGCTAGATGAACAATTGGTCTAACCCAAAATGGTCATTCTTATATTCTTATGTGGAGCTGGTCTGATATTATCTGAACACTGGTCTGATATTATCTCTCACCCAGCTTTCTTGTATACAACAGTTGAATATAACTCTTATTTTTCTACTTCAACTCCCGACTCTAATAGTATTTATTCAAAATACAGCAATAAGGAAGTTAGAAAATTTGCAAAAGAGAAAATGTAATAATGTATGTAATGCCACAGAAAATACATTGCTATATCAGAGTAAAGTTGTTGTAAAATTAAATTAAATTGGAGTAAGTGAGAATTATTAAAATTAAATATACTGGACAATAGCTTCTCTTTACACTCTTATCTTTGGTCTTTTTCTTTACCTCTTGTTCCCTGATATAAAAATTACCATCTCATTTTTACATCTGCTCTAACAGAAAAATTATTGAAGACAATGTCAAAAATCAATAAAGTGTGAAAGAGGTCACAATCTCCTCTACTAAATTTCAGTTTAGAAACCACAAATTTTCCCCGCTGTTCCAGAGGCTATATAAAAGTCCTCAAAATGAGCAATCTCTTGAAATTATGCTGAATTTAAAAGTACTTTTACGCTGTCCACAGCACACTTCATACTGCTCTTACTTACTCATACACTTCATACTGCTATTTTTTTATGGAATAGCTTTCAGGACAAAATTATTCAAATCATTCTCTGTGTTCCTTCCGAGCCTGAGTTTTATTTTTAAACTAATGCTTCTGAAGTATTTTCAGGAATATCATGTGCAGTCACAAATGTTGTGATTAAATCCAAATACAAAGGATATTATTTTTAGTGTAATCACATTGAAGAATTCCATAATCTTTCACTAAAGAGTTAAAACTGGTATGAAAAACAAGGAGATTTTTTGGTGTCATAAATAGCCACTGAAAATAGTTAGCTTACAGTTATGTTTTACCTCAAATATACATTATTCTTTAAAATAATTTTGCATATGCAATGGACAAAAATTGCTCTCAGGTATAATTATAGCATATGCTTTAAATAAAAAGTCTGGGATCAATAGCAGAAACTGTACTTTTTGAACAAATTCACGAATTCTAGTTAAAACTTACATTTCTACACAGTGTCATGAAGAAGAAAATCAATAGAGCTACAAGCAATTGTCTGAGAACAATGAAATGAAAAGGCAAACCTGAAATTTCATCATATAAAGAATATTGTGATGAGGAGTTAATCCATTGCTCTTCTAGTCTGCTTTTATCAGAGAAGTCACAGATCTTTTGCCCTATCCAAGGTTTGGCCCGCCACACGCTACATTTCCAATAATTCACTGACAAAGTTATTTCTCATATCTTCCTTAGCACAGTTTCTCCTTTTTGTACGTGATGAGGTGCCTACTAGGCAATCAGTCAATTTAGTCTATTTTTTCATTAGTTCTTGCATCTGTTTGTGACTATAGCAACTTTTCCACAGTTACAGTCTTTTTCTGATCCCTGATCTGCAGGGATTTCTGCCCTACAGAGTGAAATCCATTCATTAACACTGATTTAATGTATTTTTTTAAAGGGCATTCCCTTAATGCAAGGCACCTGGAATTTTGAGATTCCAGGTTTGTAAATTATCTTGTCTGATATTATGCTCTTCTGATGAATGCCACTTTCCTTATCACCCTTGTATTTATGGCAAAGTCCCACAGGCAAGTTTTGCTCCAGTTTTTTTCCAGCTTTTATTACCACCAATTATATATTCATATTCTTATGCTCCCCACTTTCTCTCCTTCATGCATTCCTACAGGGACTCTCTTTATACTGTTCATTTCCTGATGTGGTTCTACTTCTTCACCTGTACTCTTAACCCTCTAGATGCTCTCAGTCCCCAAGCTGAACTCCCAACAGCATTAACATTTGAAACACTTAAAAACAAATTACAACCAGAATTTTGCTTTCAGCAAGTAACATGTCATTTAAATACAAAGCTCATTGTTCTGATTTCAGAATTTACACTTGTTTGTAAGTCTCCAAGAACAATTACACAAAAAAAGTCCCTGTTTGCTACTCTCTGGTTGCAGAACACCAGGGGGAAACTAGTATAATTAACTGGAGTGTAAAATTAATTGGGAAGAAAATACAGTCAGCTTTCTGGGAATTCATGAGGAGTATAACCATAGATTACAATACCAGATACTTTGAAATCACTAGAGGAATAGGGTTTAGAGCCTCAGGCAGTGCCATAGTAATATAACATTTGTATTATCTATGTTATACCGAGAAATCATGAGACTTAGTGCATTTAATTCCAAACCAGCTGAGAGACCAAAATAGGAATATATGGGGAAATTTATAATAAATTAATTTTCTGAATTTGTTCTGCTTTTAGAAGTGTAATTAATACACACAGTGCTATATGGCTAATCCAGGCAGTTCTTGGACATCACAAGCAACTGTTTCCTTATAGCTGCCTTGAGTATATTACATGTATTTAATCTTAATTAGACTTCAAATGAGAGACACATTTTCAAAATTGGCCTCTAAATTTGTGTGTGGAAAATTGTACAATGGGCAATTAATTTCCAAATGGTTATCTGATAGGGATTTATTTTGTATGCCGTTTGAACAATTGTGCCTATAACCATCCAATTTGCATGCATCCACAATTATTAGAGTACCTAAAATAAAGTTTTTGATTTAAAATGTAGTGTTTTGCTATACAAATTAACTTTCTTGATAAGAGAAAAGATTTAATTAAAGCATATTTCTGTTATTTTTTCCATTATAGATATCTATTCTGAGCTACTGTATCACTCTTGGAGACATAACTAAATCATTATATTTTCCTTGCAACCCCCAGACTGATTGTTGATCAGTTTAAAATTACAGTCAACTTGTTTGTTTTATGTGCAGAATATATATTTTAACAGTTGAGAGTCCGGCTTGCTTGAGGTGAAATCTCTTTTCTGATCCACATACTAGGTTAGTCTACCTAGTGATGGCGGGTACTTCTGTTACAATTATTTAACAGAAGGATGAGAAGAATATTTCCAGTTTTGGGGTGGGTTCTAAATATTTAGTGAGGATTTAGGAGTTATGATGGCCAGCGAGAAACATGCCCATCTTCATTAACTGCATGAGCACCCACTTAAGTCTCAATCTGATCAGGCTTCTAGAAAAAGCTAACTCAGATTGAGCATGCTCAGAAGCTTAACACATGTATTAGCACAATGCCTCCAGCTCCCCATCTCAACTGGGGGGAACATTTGATTAGACCAGCAAGGGATAAACAACTGCTGAGGCCCTGAGAGAAGAGGTTGCTCCAGAGCCTCCCCTTTCCCCAGAATGCATGGGGATGGATTTCTTAGCCTTGCCTTGTTGACAGTGGCTGAGCTGTGAGGGGCAAGAGAGAGCTGATTGTCACTGGCAGCCTTCTGCCTTCCTATTTGTGAAGTCCTCTGAGCTAATAAAGTTGCAGCCTTCTGCTTTAAAATTGAACTGGGGGTACATGTGTGTTTCCTGCAGGTCCTGGTCAATCACTCTCATATTAACATTAAACTCTCATTTGCATAGTCATCTACTCCTATGCTAGTAACTTATGATTCTCCTTAAAGGTTCTGAATTTTGTTTTAAAAGTATTTGCAGAGTACAAAATTAAATAGCAATTTATAAAAAAGGCACTTCTGGTCAGTCACTGGCCAAAAAGTGGCTCTCTGTTGGATCACTGTATTAGTTCACCCTAGTTTGAATAGGTCTCATGGGTAATCACTCTTATTGTGTAGCCAAAGAAAGCATACTGTGGACGACAAACTTATTTCCAAGTGAGCATCCGAGGGGACTATATTTCTGAGAAAGAGAAAGAGGAAAGAAATTATAATAAGAAAATTGGAATTACTAAATTTGACCTTGCAAGAGGCATTTACTGTATTAAAGGAGGAAAGAAAATGATGAGTTACTGCTGACATTCAGAGTTACTGCTGGCATTCAGAGAAGTAAGACAATGGTTCTCTAGGCTTCTAATAAGCTCATTTTCTCTCAGATGCCAAAGCAAATGACTATTTAAGGGACCATCTTTAACACCAGAATAAAAGGTTGTCTGATTGACAAATTAGAATCTTTCTTCTTCATCACCTCCTGTAAAATTCTCAAAATGTCCTAAGGCTACACCAATATGAGGTCCATTCCGGTACATATTGCATCGTAAAGCTTTATATACCACGTATGAGAAAAACATCATTCCTGTTAATCCTAAAATGACTTATATGAAACCAGACACAGCTATAGGGGCTGCAAGCTGAACAAATCACTTATTTGTATTCATCGAGAAAGTGATACACTTTTTGAAATCCTAAAAAGATTAAATTATGCAAAATAAAAGTTTGGTAGTGTCCTTGATGCCACGGCAAATGGAAAGAAAAATCAACTTCATATTATTATTTTGATATACAAATTCTATTGTCCTGAGTATTTTCTGGCCATTGGGCCATACTGCCTTGAGCTGCCCTGAGCAGAAGGACAGCCCTACTGGTTCTAGCCATTGGCCATACTGCCCTGATCTGCCAGGCTGCCTCATAGGCTTGGGCCAGTAGGCTGTGCTGCCCTACGCAGAAGGACAACCCTACTAGCTCTGGCCACTGGCCCATACTGCCCTCAGCTGCAGGACCCCTACATAGACCCAAGACCACTTGGACCATCAAATACCCCCCCCAGTCTGATACCCTGTGATGGTGTGTACCTACTGCACAACAGTTACATACATGGAAAAGAAGAGTCATAAAGTTCTACTAGATAGAAAGTGATAAGAGTTGCAATTGAGGTCTTGAAGTGAGGACTTTGTGTGTTCTTGGGGAAGGTTAGATGTCTTAAATTTGAAACGTGAAATTTAAAAAAAATCAGCATAACTTAGATAAAAATGTAACAATTGTTTTAGTCAAACTCCCAGAGAAAACATTGAGTCAAATTCCTCAATATTTCATTCTATTTAGTTTTATAGATATGAGATAAGATTCTGCTGAATATTTTTGCCACATACTGCTGCAAAATCTGTCATTAAGATAATGGGTTGCATTGGGAGTTATGCATCCCTTGTCAAAAGCAGGGCACATAGCAAACATCAGATTCCATAGTTTGAGTAGTAGATACTGCAATAAAAGGAAATTCTTGTTCTTTAGTCTTGAAAGACAATGGAAAGTTTAAAAATGCGTCCTTATATAACTAATAAAAGTGTTTACTTACTATATTTCTTTCAGTGCTTGTAGACTAGAGCTACATAAATAATTGAGAAAGATAGCACATTCAAATTCCTCACATAGTGCCTAATTTTTACATATTTTGTTGCAAAATGCCCAAATGTATTCATTGGACATTATTCCTGAATTTCTGCCCTCAGTATTTCTTTGTGTCCCTGCCAGCAGGTATATGGGATCTTGGGGAGCAATTACCACACAGGTGGGGTGCCAATTAATTTCTTTATTAAAGGAAAAAGGAAGTGGTGGGAATTTAACAATAAAATACGAAGGGATGGGGTGTATAGGGTGTTTACAATAGACAATGATGGGGGGGGTTCTTATTGAACAGTGTAGGGAGTTCTAACAGTGGGGTACAGTAAGTGGGGTTCAGCACAATGGGATACAGTACAGTCAATAAGCAACTTAACTTTATATAGGAACAATTCTAGATACAGTGTGAAATGCAAAACGTACCAAAAAGAAATGCAAAATAAAATGGTAGCTTCTATATAAAATGGTTAACAATCTTAGATAGAATGTATTAAGTGGTTGGTGGCCTTATATACAATGTAACACAATGGTATTAATGTAAATACAAAGTATATCAGCAATATGGGTGATAAGTGAAATTATGCAATGTAGAAAATTACTGACTTAATTTGTGAGGCTGTGATAGCAAGAGTGTACCTAAAAGCTGGGTTAAGGAACAGGGGGGGGGGGGGGAGTGAATGATTAGTGGCAACTGATGAGAGGAGAGTGCGGCTGGAAGCAGCGAGACACTTTGAAGCCCTGCAAGGTAAGGACAACGGGCTAGAGAGAGGTTTTAAGCACACAGGGGGGGAGATATGAGCGGGGGAAAAACAGACAAAGTTATACAGGGGGAGAAACAGCAAGGGGTTTGGGAAGTTCGGTGGCAGCAAGGAGTTGTAACAGAGAGACACAGAGAAGCACGGGGGGGGGGATTGGAGCGGGGGAAAAACAGACAAAGTTATACAGAGGCGAGAAGCAGCAAAAACCTTATCTATCTTAACCAACAACTAGGCAAAACAACAAATATCACAATTCTAAGCAAAACTATAACAAGCAACTATACGGAGCAACAGAACAGCAAACTATAACAAGGCAGGTGAAACTTACAAGCTTTACAATCTATAGGGAGCAACAAAGAACAAGGCAGGTGAAACTTACAAGCTCTATAATCTTAACAAACTATAACTTATTAAACTAAAAAACAAAACCTATGGTGCACCTTATGCTATGGGGAAGTTACAGAGGGCAGAGTGGTATGTGCCCAGGATCCAGCTTCCAAGGAAGCCCAGGGAAGGTGGCTGCAGCAGTGGATACAGCTGCAAGCAGAGAGCCCCGAGGCAAAGCCCACAGGAGCAGAGCTTAGCAGCGGCACAAACTTATTTTTAGCAGCAAAGTGCCGCGGAGTTTAGGAGAGGTTTTAAGACACAGACCAAGGTTTAACTTGAGTCTGTGTGCTGGGGAGACAGAGCCAGCAGCTAAAATAATAAAATAAAAGTATAGAGAGTTTCACAGAGGGATTCTTACCAGCCCCCAAGGAAGCAGCAGAGGCAAAAGCAGCAAGAATATCAGAAGGCTAGATACGGTCTCAATAATCAGGAGATCTCTCAGGCAGCAATTTGTTCTTCGTGGGTTTTTTTTCAAAAAACGGGGGTATGCTCAAAAATAAAACGAGAGCGGAGAAAGGACCCCCCAGAACCCCTGGCTGATCAGACCAGGCAGCAATGCAGGAACCTTTCTGATCTTAGTTTTAAAAATGTCTGTTTTTAAAGGCAAACTCAGGCAGTTTCCCGCCAGTACTTTTGATAGGCTCCCTCTGTCACAGGGGAGGAGGCACAGGGAAAAAACTGTAGGTGAGCACAGAGACATGTCTGGGCAGAGTCCTGTGCAGTAGGTGACTCAAAAGCACATGAGGCCTATGACTCATGCCCAAGATCTTAAAAACACAATAGGTCTTGCAGCTCTGGACATTGCCTACCCTACACCGAGCCCAGGTTTAACAAGGTGATAACAGGACTAACCCTTTGAACAGGGCAGTGGTCCCACTTAGCACAAGTGGCCATCCCTTTGAGAAGGGCAATGGCTCTTGGTAAACAACTTTAAGGGGCCCTCCCTTTGAGAAGGGCAGTGGCCCTGGTAAACAACTTAACAGCCAGGGAGGGGGCGGCCACAGGAGGAGAACAAAATGGAGTATGGGGACAGCTGTAAGAAAACAAAATGGAATGGGGGGATAGCTGTAACAGACACTTTGTATGCAGATCATTCATATAGTCAATATTAAAGTGTTGTTACATACAGATAATGTTATTTTTGTTCTCTGACTAACAAACTACCCAACAGAGCATCAATAGTGAGTTACAGATCTTGATATTTTTTACCATCAAATGCAATTCAAAGTTCATTTTTCAGAAATAGTCAATTATTTCAAAAGCATTCATACTGATGATCTAGTGCTCAGTTGCATGTGGAAGAAAAATGTGTAGCTATTCTGTTATGTGAGAAATAGTGTGTGTTCTCATTATTAAATTGTATCATAATGCATATGCAAATAGGAATATGGTTCACATTGTGAATACCATCTTGAATGTCCTGATTTTGAGTGCATAAGTATACACCTTAATATTCTAATACTATAGGTTTCATAAGAGTGGTGTTGGTTATGGAGTGTTTTCCCTTTTTTAAAAGGAGAACATAGAGAAGGCAAAAATTCCATAAACAAAACTATTTGCTGGTCACTGGAACACTCATGCATCCCTTAGTGAATGAAGCTCCTACTAAGGACATTCTTCATCTAATTCACAGATTGTCATATCCACAGGGATGGAAGTAAGAGGTCTGTGCTAGTCTTTCCATACATTATGCAATCTATGTTGACAAACTTCTGCAAAAAAGAAAGTTAATAGAAAGTGATATGCTGTATCATCCTATAGGATTCTGTTCAGTTCCATAGCCAGGAGCTGCAATGTCTCTATTAATGTTGATTCTAGAAATGATAAAGAATACATGGTGATAAGGCAGGTTGTATAATCCAGATTTAGGAGTGCGTTTCTCTGGAAGCAGTGACTGTTGAAGGTGAAGTTCATTGTTAGTTGTTCAGGCATTCCTTCTAGACTGAAGATGGATGAGGTTCCAAATAAACTGAAATTGCCTTGGATTGAAATCAGGCAAGCTGGCTGGATAGGACACTTCCATTTCAAACTCTCAGTCATGTTACATTTAACAAAGTCCTGCCTAATCCAGCAATCATGAGTTGCTCTTTTAGTGCTGAATTTGAGGCACAAATTTTCAAAAGGGCCTCAGCTTTGTCTATGTTTGCATCACAGTCCTGAATGCACAATTATTTGAAGGGAGTAAAGTCAATGAGCACTTCAGGGTGATCATAGAAGTGTAGGGCTGGAAGGGATCTTAAGAGGCCTCAAATCCAGCCTCCTGTGTTGAGACAGGAGAAAGTCAGTCTAGACTATCCCTGACAGATGTTTGTTCAACTTGTTCTTAACAACCTCCAGAGGTGAGGATTCCACAAGCTTCGTTGGAAGCCTATTCCACAACTTGACAACCTTTATAGTTAGAAAGTTTTTCCCAATATCTAACCTAAATCTCCTTTGCTACAGATTAAGCCCATTGGTTCTTGTCCTACTTTCAGTGAACATGGAGTACAGTTGACCACAGTGCTCTTTATAACAACCCTTAACATATTTGAAGACTTTTATCAGGTCCTCCTTCAGCCTTGTCTCAAGACTGGACATGACTATTTTCTTTAACCTTTCCTCTTAAGTCAGGTTTTCTTAACCTTTTATCATTTTTGTTCCTCTCCTCTGGACTCTTCCTAATTTATCCATATCTTTCATAAAGTGTAGTGCCCAGAATTGGACACAGTTCTCCAGCTGAAGCCTCACCAGCATTGAGTAGAGCACGACAATTACTGCCTATGTCTTACAAACAACACTTTTATTAATGCATTAGCCTTTTTCACTACTGCATCACACGGTTGGCACATATTCAATGTCTGAGCCACTAAAAGTCCCAGATCTTTTTCAGTAGCACTACCATCTTGTCAGTTATTCCCGTTTTATAGTTGTGCATCTGATTTTTCCTTCATCAGTGTAGTACTTTGCACTTGTCTTTATTGAATGTAATCTTGTTGATTTCAGATGTGTTCTCTGTTAGCATCAGTCACTGTTGAAAATCAAGTCACTTACTTAAGACCTTAAATATTAAATTACAACCTAACTTTAGGTACCCAGTTTAAAAAAAATCTTGCCCATGCTGCATCATCCCCCTCTGCCCCCCCATAGATAAATTTGCATAGCAAAAGAGGTAACAAGAAACCATATTAGAAGCAGCTGATCTTATGCACTCCTCATGTCATCAGAGCCAATAATAATGAAAGCATTTGAGAGATTTTTTTTCTAATTTAGGCTCATTAACCTGGGAATAGGTTTTGGGGTCATGGGTGCAGACTAAAAAGCTGCTCTTGGTGCCAAGACCAAAAGCAGTTATTTCCTGCAGTTTGAGTCCTTCTGTATTCAGAGTCACAGGACTCTGTATATTCTTTGTAAATAAACAAAACTGCAACAAAGAAAAGATGAGTTGCCATCAATTTATACTCCCAGTTGGAACAGCCTACTAGACCCTGAATTTTTGGCTAACTGATCAGACCAAAAGGGTCAACATTTCCAGTCTCTTCCTGAGCCCCGGGCATGTCATTGAAAGTTGAAAAGGTTATAGGCATTTTTTTATCCCAGTTAGACCAAAACAGGAAAAAAAACACACAAGGTCAACAGGCAGTGGTCTGCAGGAGCTTCTTTTAACAGCTTTTTTTTTTCTCCTTCCGTTGTCCTCGTCTTCTGTTGGAGGTTGGAGCTCGGAGCTCACTGGGAGGAGGCTCATGAGTGGCAAAAGCGAGGATAATAATCTTTTTTATTAATAATTATTATTTTTATTTCAGCTGAGTTTATAGTGTGCTAGGTACTCCCCCAGAAAGCTTAGTCTAAGAGGAAAAACAACATGCCGAGGCTGAGGGGGAAAGGGATGAATAATCTTAATTGGTTAAATTGGTGCAGATTAACTAAACTGGCTACCTCCTGAATTTTTAGTGTTTGTGTTGATAGCATGCAGCATAACAGAGGCTTTTTGGTGGTGGTCATATATATAACTATACACACCTTTATTTAATTAAACATTTTTGAAAACAAATGAAAATAAAAAGAGAATTCTCTCTCATAGAGAACACTTGCTAAAAAACTTCCTCAGATCCTATTCTATAATGAATTTGTTGCTGTATCAAATATCTTATTTCTCTGTCTTTTACAGCCATGTCTTAAAATTAGTCTTGTCACATTATTTGACATTTATAATAGCTCAGGCTTGGTAGGGGTTGTGTTGTTATACTTTGTTTTAATCAATCAGGCAAGCATAGTCATTTCAGATACACACATTTTTGCAAGACAAAACTACAAACAGCTTTATAGAAATGTGACTAATTACCCAAATAAACATTTTCTACTATGCACAAGTGGCATATTTATAAATTACTGTAACCAAATTAATTTGCCTTGCTATTTTTTAAAGTAATATAGCTCATGTTTTCAGAAAAGCATCAGTTTATTTACATTCAAATACGTGTTCAGGCAATATTTATTATTTTATTGCTATGACTGGCAAATTCAGTATCAGGTATGCCAAAACGTATATCTGAGCTGACTGCAGATTTGGAAGCCTTGAAATAACACCAGTACTCTCCCCCTGTATCTCACAAATATTGTAGATGTCATAAAATAACATTTGTGTTTGGGATAGGCAAAAACAGATAAAAGATAAAGCCTTATCCTCTTATATAGTTATTTTCAGCTTTCTAATTGTGATCAACTTTCATTTCCTTATCACAGTCTGCATGACAAATAAAGACTAGAGGTCATTGCTGATAATGTTTCATTCCATTTAAGTAATATAATCATGACTTCTGGTTCTAAAGGAAGTCTGATCTGCCTCTTTCTGTTTATCCAACATTCAGCATGGATAAAGATCAGTTTCTGCTGTTTGCCATTCAAGACATAGGTTAGGGGATTGTTCCAGCAGTGGGTGGGTGAGATTCTGTGGCCTGCATTGTGCAGGAGGTCAGACTAGATGATCATAATGGTCCTTTCTGACCTTAAAGTCTATGAAGACACACAAAGTTAATAATGAAAAATAATCCTGATACAGTTGTTCCCAAATATATTTTTGTTTGTTGTTTTCTGTTGTGTGTTTTGGTTTGGTTTGTTTTAATTAAGCTCCATTGAAGACACTACTCACTTGGAATGTAAAAAGTCAGGAACGTTCTCATAATTATCTCACATGTATTCTCACATTTACAGAGGCAGTGAAGAGTATTAGAATATTAATACTATGGCTGTGCCTAAAGGTTGAAGTCTGTACAAAAGAGATTAAATCCCCAACAAAACAGCAGTTTTCTACTTAATTTTTCTGTCTATTTCAGCATGCAGTGTGAATTTTAAATAGACACTTTACTCTTTGACAGTATGTAGGCATTCTATCTTGTGACAGTGTGTGTGTTGTCTTGCAACTGTGCCACATTATTCCAGCTAGCCATGATCTTTCAATGCCACCTGAGTAGCGTCATTGTCTTTAATGGGGCTACTTAGGCGGAGATCATTCAATTGAACTTCTGTGCGATTACTCATGTGAATAAGGACTATGTCTGAGAAACGGAACAAAATCAGGCCATGCTTCATAAAATTATGACCTGTGACTAGACAACTTTTCTCTTGCTAGGAACTGAATATGGAATAGAAAGTTGCATTATTTACTTGACATTTCTTCTGGAAGCTGAAAGACTTAATGTTCCATTTATCATACAGTACACTATTATTCTTAGTGTCCTCTGCTACAAAATGTCTGAAGTTGGTCATTTATTAGATCAATCTTAGCTCTGCAAAGAAAAAATATGGATGTATCCTCTTGCTTCTCTTATAAATTTTTTTGTCAGAGTAAGGTTTTTAACCCAAGTTTACCCAAATTAAAAAAGGTGACCTATTCATTTAAGTGTATGCCTTATATTTCAAAGATTCATATTTCAGGTCATAAACTTAAGATTAATGTAAACATGAGCGTGTAAGGCCTGTGGACTGAAGCTCTAGAAGATAATATATGCTCTCTGTTCCCATCTGTTAGCGAATGGGGGAAAAAAAGCAATAGAGTTGCTTTACCTGCATAAACTATTTACCCAGAACTTTAGATGACTGAAGCTTCAGAGGGGAAGGAGCTCTGCCCCTAGCTGTTAGTGACCGGGGGGTGGGGAGGGAATTGCAGCTACAAAGAGACCTTCATTTGCACAGAGTTCCTATACAGATATTTAAAAGTATTTAGAGATCCCAGTAATGATAGGTGAGTATTCAAGGTAGGAACCCCCTCCTGTCTGAACTAGGCTTTATTGCTGCCAACAACATCCAACAAAAGGAAATGTCACAGCTAAAAAACAATCCACCCCCATCTCCCCAAATAAATGCTAAGGAAAATATGTTTTGTTCTGTATGGTACTGAAATACAGAGTTTAAGCTCTGTTGGTCTTCCAATTTAAGCAGTTCAGTGTTGGTGCAAAGGTACCGGCATCACATTAAAAAGTGTATGGCAGGAAATGGACTACATCTAGAATACTACAAACACATCTGGGCACTATACTACCTTAGATATATTAATAATTTAGAAGTAAGAAATGGCCTGCTCCAAAGCCCACTGCAGTATTTTGATTGATTTCAGTGGACTTTGAATCAGGGCCTTAGAAAAGCCAATAAAAGTGAAGGAAGAGGGGACGATTAAAACAACAACATATGTAAATGTCAGGCAAAGGGAAGTAAAAAGTAGCAAAACAACACTGAATGCTTGATCCTAATGACATCTAATAAGAATGCATTGGAGCTAGCAAACTACGGTCCATTGAAGTTTCTAATCAAACCGATGTAGGTTATATGCAGCTAACGGAGCTGGAATTACACAAATTTGGGATTATATTCACTAGAATTCACAGACATGATAACCATGTTTGAGGAGGGGAAAGACCCTATTTGCACACAGACTAGTGATGAGGGCTTTAAACTAGGTTCGACGGGGACAGGTGAGCAAAGCCCACAGGTAAGTGGGGAACATGAAGACCTGGGAGATGGGTCAGAAACAAGAGGGAGTGT
>NC_133773.1:76429433-76479823 GCF_003597395.2 Chelonoidis abingdonii
GAGGTCTCATATACATTATATGCTCATACAAGGAAGAGAGGTGAAATGTTCTTGTTAACCTCTGAGGATAGGACAAGAAGCAATGGGCTTAAACTGCAGCCAGGGAGATTAGGTTGGACATTAGGAAAAAGTTCCTAACTGTCAGGGTAGTTAAACACTGGAATAAATTGCCCAGGGAGGTTGTGGAATCTCCATCTCTGGAGATATTTAAGAGTAGGTTAGATAAATGTCTCTCAGGGATGATCTAGACTCCCAGTATTTGGTCCTGCCATGAGGGCAGGGGACTGGACTCGATGACCTCTCAAAGTCCCTTCCAGTAATAGAGTCTATGAATCTATGTTAGAGGGAGGTGGTTGGATTATTTCATGTGGTTCCAAGGGCTATAATTATCTAGTTAATGTTGCTAATCAATAATAATCTATGTACAGTCCTTTTCAAATATACAGAACTGTGTAGCGGCTAAGTAACATAACTAAGAGTAACACATTGATTTGAGCAATAGCTGAATATCAAGCAAAATGTCCTAACAGTGAGGCTTGAGGAATAGATCCCCAGTAGGAGTGGTGAAAGCCCCCCATGGCTATTCCAGATTAAATTGTTCAATAGATCTCCCTTAAATCGATTTACTTACATATACACATTAATTAAGGGCACTCTCTGAAGTGAACCACAGTGTTCTGCTGTGATGGCCAGTCTGTTCTGTGCTATGCAGGTATCCTTCATGAGGTCCTACGGCTGCTGCTACTACAGAGCCCACAGTGGGATGTGCACTAATGGAGCACCAGAGCTGCTAACTTCACATTGATCCTTCATCCAGAAGAGCTATTCTGGTATAAAAAAGAGGCATGAACAAGCACAAAACTAGTGTGAAAGTAAAATTGCTTTGATTCTCTCCTGTCACTTCTCTAACCTGGGCAGTGTGGACAAACCGTTGCATTAGAATGCACCACTGCACTTTTAAAACTAGAATGGACAATACACTGGCCAAGTACAATTCTGCATTGGCAGGGAATAGATTAAATGATTTACCTAGGTCTTTTTCCAACATGCTAAAGAAAGAAATACCTCCAGGCAGTATGCCTTGCTTAAATTGCCTCAATGCCCTATAATGCAAAGGCCTCCCAAGAATAAGTATTTTGTAAGAATAAGGTAGAATGCCACACCAACTAAACCAAACTACTTAAGAGGTTAAAACTATAAATTAATATTCCTATACACAATGACAGTTATTAATCATATTTGTGCCTGAATTAGATTTATATTTAACATGTAAAAGGAATAATTAGAACAGGACTACATCTGCACATAGACATGTAATATTTGTAAAAACAGCCCCAATTTTTACACGATTTTTAATAACTAAATTAAAATGAGACAGCCCAGGTTAATCTAGACCCTCATGTGAGTCCATTTGGAGCTTATTAGATGTCTGCTAAATGTCATTTCTGAAGGAAGTCTCCTTAAAGTGCACTGTGAAGGTTGCTGCTTTATAATCTTTTTTAGCATTTATTTCAGACAAATAATATTTAAATGTTTCTTTAAACCATTTTTTCCACACAAATCATTCAGAATATGCATCCAATCTCCTGGCGATGTCTGTAATAATAGAGGGAAGTGTTATAAATTTACCCTCAGGTTTACATATGAAAATGAGGACTTTAAGGAAGATGAAAAATATGAATGCTCTAAACAGCAATGGCTTGCAGAGCCATAACTAGGGTGGGGCGAGAGGGGCACCTATGCAGGATGCAGATAGGGCCGGCTCCAGGCACCAGCTGAGCAAGCTTGTGCTTGGGGTGGCATATTTCCAAGGGGTGGCATTCCATCCGCCCTTTTTTTTCCCTTTTTCTTTTTGGTTCCTTGCTCTGGCCGCCCTATAGAGGGCAGCGGTGCAGAGAAAGGGAATGCCCTCCAGCAAACTCGGCAGAGCAGCCTGCTTCTTTCCCTCCCAGAGCCCTCCTGGCAGGTGGCGTGGTGGGAGGGCCGCATGGTGAGCGCCCCGCTGAAGCTCTCGCCACCCCCCTTCTCTCTCTCACCCCGCTCCCTCCCCTTGCTAGACCAAGCGCGCACTCTGCTGCACGTCTGCAGCACAGGGAGTCCCCCTGCACCCTGGCACCGGCCGCCCGGCAGGTTTTTTTTGTGCTTTGCCGCTCCAACTGCCCCTCATTTTTTTTTCTGCTTTGCTGCTCCACCACCCCGCAGTTTGTTTTTTTTTATTTGTTTGCTTTTGCTTGGGGTGGCAAAAAAGCCAGAGTCATCCCGGGGTTCAGAGCTAGTGGTGGCACAAAAATGGGGCAGCACAGTATCAAGTCCAGCAGCATGCCCCACCCCTCACAGGATTGGGCCTAGCAATGTGAGGCAGAGTTCAAGGATTTCGCGCCCCCCTCTGCCCCCCCCAAAAAAAGGCCTGGGCCAGGAGCAGAGGAAGTATGGTGCTGCTTCTCCTGCAGGTGGTGCCACTGCAACTGGACACCACCTCCTAGGTCCTAGTAATCTTTGGCTTCCCCTTCTACAATTGCTGGGCACCCTGTGTGGCCAACATCCTGACTTCTGTACAAGGGTGAGTGCTTGCAGGGGGAGAGGGGAATGCACGGAAAGGGGGATGAGGTGAAGGGAAGAGATAGAGGGACAGGAAAGGGGATGGGTTGGGGAGGGGGAGATGAGAGTGGGGGGAGGGAGAAAGTGGTAGGGGACAGTGAGAAGAGGGATAGGACGGATAAGAGAAGGGGATAGGGAATGGGCCTTGAAGCATCCCCTTGGAAAGCAGCAGCTGAGACTCCCCCATTAAGTCATTCCATCTCCCACCAGCACTGGCGGTCACCTGCTGCAGATACCCCTGTCATAAGGTATAATTCCCAAATCTGAACCTTAGCATCCAAAATTTGGGTGCCTGCATAAATCCTCTAAGCTTAATTACCAGCTTAGATCCTGTAGCGCTGCCACCAACCAGGAATTCCAGTGCCTGGTACACTCTGGTCCCCCAAAAACCTTCCCTGGGGATCCCAAGACTCAGATGCCTTGAGTCTCACAAAAAAGGGAAATACCCACTTCCCTTCCCCCCTCTTTACCTCCTCCCAGGCTTCCCCTCCCTGGGTTACCCTGGACGATTACTGTACTTAAACTCCTTGAATTACAAAACAGAGAGGACAATTCACCTTCCCCCCTCCTTCTTTTTCCCCCTCCCAGTCTTTCCCTGAGAGAGACAGTAATCCTGGCACAGAGAGTACTATCTCCTTGAGCCTCAACTAGAAAAGAAAATCAAACAGGTCTTAAAAAGAAAGCTTTTAATAAAAAGAAAGAAAAGACATAAAAATCGTCTCTGTAATCAAGATGAAAATATTACAGGGTCTGTTAACTTATAAAAAATGAATAAACAGCCTTATTCAGAAAAAATACAATTTAAACATTTCCAGCAAACTACACACTTGCAAATACAGAAAAACAATGTAAAAGCCTATATTGTCTTTCTACCTGTACTTACAAATTGGAAACAGAAGATTAGAGAGCCTGGAGATAGTGTGATCACCCTCCGAGCCTAGAGAGCACACTGACCCAGAACAAAGGACCCACACCCAAAACTTCCCTCCCTTGAGATTTGAAAGTATCTTGTTTCCTGATTGGTCCTCTGGTCAGGTGTTGTTTGTTAACCCTTTACAGGTGAAAGAGACATTAACCCTTAGCTATCTGTTTATGACAACCCCTCCCAAAACTCCTCATATATCCCTCCTAGTACACAAACATCACCTCCAGCACCCCCCAAATACCCTCTCCAGTTCCTCCTTCCCCCAGAAGTGTCCTCTAGGGGTTGCTCTGTTCTCACAGCCTTTGTTTTTGGAGCTGGCAGGACTGAGTCCACCCTGCCAGCCACCACCTTCCCACAGAGCCTAGGCATGGCATTGGACTCAGACTGTGTCACCATGAGCCTGAAAACCATAGGGCTGGGGCAGAGCAGCCAAGGGGAGTAAGGGGTGGTTCTGCTCTGCACACAGGGAGTGTGGGAAGAGTAACCCAACTGCAATAGCAGGTCCCTGGGCTGCAAGCAGAGTGTAACCAGGCTGCTGAGATGCAGTGCCCCAGGAGGATGAGTACTGCAGGGAGCACCTTGGGGAGAATCTCATGGCAGCTAGGCTCCATGTGCAAAGCTCGGCTACAGGGGGTGTCACCGCCAGCACCAGGCTCCTTTGGCACAGAAGCAACAGTGTGTCGGGGCACAGCTTGGAGTTGTGGCACCTGTGCTGTCTGGGGAGCACTTGGCTGTGCAGAAGCAGCTGGCTTAGGGAGAAGGTCAGGGAAAGCTGCTAGGCAGCCAACCAGCACCCTGACTCCCAGAAGAGAGAACCAGGGTCCCAAGCAGCCGGGCAGCTCCCACCAGCTTCTGATCTGCCAACAGTTTTCAAACTGTGGGGCTAATTCCCTGAAGGAGGCACATCCCATAGTTTGAAAACCTCTGGGCTAAATGGGAGTCAGAAATCGGGGGCAGAGGGATGTGACCCCATGTGCCCTCCCACAGGTCACCTCTAAGGGACGCAAATATGATTGCTTGCCCCAGGCGTTAAAATGCTTAGTTATGGTTCTGCTGGCTTGTTATTTTAGTTACTTTGGATGAATTATCTTTTTATGACTGTGTTTACCTCCTTTGTTTTGTGCAGAGATATATCAGTATATTGTAAATTTTTAGCAAAATAATGTATTTGTTTTATCGATAGATGAATCAATACAATGTAATGTTTTAGTGGAAAAATACTTAACAGGCTGGTTTCTGTCAAAATCCTCCCAGACAGTGCTAGTTTAAGTATTCTGAACTGGTATTGTAAACTGAAGGCCATGACTAATATGAATAGTCATGATTTGAAATTCTAATATCTGGTGAAGTTTGTTTACATCTCTCTCAGTTCCAGAGATTAATTTAGCATTGAGCATTGCCTCTACCACTGTCATTTCACAACAAATTGCACAGGAAGAAGGGGGGAAGGGAGTGATGGAAAGCAATTTCATTTTAAAAAACAGCACTTATACAGTTACCTTATATGCTACAGAAATACTAATTGCATTAAGTGTTGATGAAAAGGAAGGGAGAAAAGAAATGTTCTCTAGGAAGGTAAAAGGGAAAGTCATTGCTACAAATTCTGCAGACAATCAAGTGGTCTTTTTTACCTCCTCCCCACCAACTTCCTTCCTCCACCTTTCAAGAAAAGGGCTAATGATGCTTATCAACCAACATTTTCTGTAATAAGACAATTTGGCAGACAGAACTGGAGTGATGGGGTAAGAGATTAGGTGAGACATTTATTTATATTTAATATAGTTAACAGGCAAACAAAGAAAACTGAACATCACACTAAAGCATCTGGCAATAGCACGAAGAAAAAAGGGTTCAAACCTCGGTCACCTGAAGTATTGGAACATCGTGCTCTCATTTGAGAAAAAATAGATCTGAAGTCTTCCAGCTTCCCTTCTACCTCCACTTACCCCCGTATTATGAGAGGGGGAGAGCCATGAAGCATATTGTTTTGTTTGTGTGGGCGGGAGCTATCTTACTGTATATCCTGACTTAGAGAGAGGGGAAACTAGGAATTCAACATATCCATTTTCATTCTCACACTCTTGGATGAATCTGGTAGCTGCAGATTTGGTAACCTGAACATTTAAGACCTATTTTCTTTCCCTATAATTTCTCTGGGCCTAATGTTACCATTAGTCACACTCCTATATCTCCACTCACTCCAGTGGAATTTCATGAGTGTGAGGTAAGAGAAGAATTTGGCCTCTTTTTGTTTTAGTGTATTCTTGTTACTTCAGACTAGAAATAATACCATATGATTTATGTAACTAACCAATGCATTGGGAATTGCAAATCATTCACAATGAATTAGATACAAATGATCTCTGGACCAGGAATTATTCACTGGAGAAAGTGAATAAATTCAAGAATATTATATCTGTACCCAGAGAATTTCCAAACATGGGGAAAAAAAGATAAAATTCATTAAACAAATTATTTATTGTGTTCTAACAAGAGAGATTAGCTGTACAGCCCTAGAATCACAGGACATGCTGCAGCACAACTATAAACTGTCTATGAGAGGGCAGGGATGACCTTTTGCAAAATTCTTTGCTAGGAGGCCACAGAGGATGGCATTGCTGTCCTTTCTCCTTCCTGGAAAAAGCAGGAACATAGAATCAGAGGTGTAGGCTGAAAGGGAGCTCAAGAGGTCATCAACTCCAGCCCTCTGTGCAGAGGCAGAGCCAAATAAACCTAGACCATCCCTGACAAGTGTATGTCCAACCCGTTCTTAAAAACCTTCAATAATGGGGATTCCACAACCTCCCTTGGAAGCCTATTCCAGAGCTTAACTATTCTTACAGTTAGAACGTTTTTCCTAATATCTAATCTAAATCTCTTGCTGCAGATTAAGCCCTCATTTTTTCCTATAGGACTCTATCAAAAGCCTTACTAAAATCAAGATATATCACATCTACTACTTTCCCCCCATACCCATCCACAAGGCCATTAATCCTGTCAAAAAAGAAAATTATCTTGATTTGATATGATTTGTTCTTGACAAATCCATGCTGGCTATTCCTTATAACCCTGTTATCATCTGAGTCCTTACAAATTGTTTAATAATTTGTTCCAGTATCTTTCAGCCTAACTTCAATACCGGGAATGGTTTGTAATTCCCTACTTCCTCTTTGTTCCCCCTTTTTAAAGAGAGGTACTACATTTGCCCTTCTCTAGTCCTCTGGGATCTCATCCATCTTTCAGGAGTCTCCAGGATAATTGGTAATGGTTCCAAGATTGCTTCAGATAGTTTCTGAAGTATCCTAGGATGAATTTCATCAGACCCTACTGACTTGAATACACCTAATTTACCTAAAATGTTCTTGTGATGCTGGTAGACCAGCCAAGCTGTGTATGACTCATAATTTAACAAGAGACATTGCAATTGTAATCAAGACAATCCACTTATGTATTGGTATCAAAGAATTTTTAATTAGATTAGCAATCCCTAACTCATTCACTTTGATTAGAATCAAAGAATAGTTGCTAAATGTATTTATCTGTGTTTATCTGCATCTTGTTAGAAGTTTACCAGTGTAACCCATTAGATTTTAAATGCTAATTCCCTTTCATGTCTTAATTGCATCTGTGGTTAGTTAACCTTAAGATCAAAGATGTGAAATACTGCAGGAAACTAATTTTATCTACATAGTCTTCAACTTAACTATGAATGACCAACTGTTGTCTTATAGTGTAACTAGTTAAACCTATGTATGCATAGGAATTAAAAGATTAGCTTATGGACATTTGCTTTGAAGTTACCTGTATGGTCTAGTCTTCCTCAGAGGAAAGCCCTGCTGTGACAATCAACCTGCTAGAGAGCTATAAAAGAGAAACCTTGGTCCTGACCCTTTCATCTCCAGTCTGCTGAACTTTGAACGGGAAAGTTTAAGCTGTGAGACTGCGATCTTCCAAACAGATTTGGAATAGCCGGGACAATGTATAGAAAGACTTTGTCAGACTTTACATCTAAGCTGCATTTGGATTTTGACCTGTTGGAATAAATCCAACGAAACTTTTGAAAACTAGCAGATACAACATCACTGCTATGATCCTGATCTATGAACTATGAAAATCACTTGTATGTAAGATTCCTTAACCATTAATAACTCTTCTTTTGTTAATACATTGTTAGATAGTTTACTAAGGATTGGCTGTCAGTGAGATATTTGGTAAGAACTGAGATTCATATTGACCTGAGGATAAATGTCTGATTCTATGGGATCGGTAGAACTTTAAATATGGTGAATAAGGTTTTCAGTAACCTCTCTATATTAGATTTGGTTGTGTAAATAGGAACAGAGGGCTGGAATGCCTAAAGGGGACTGTGTTTGGCTTCTTGTTAACCAGTGTGGTACTATAGAAGCTTTTGTTACTGGTTTGGTGACGCTAATTATAGAATAAACCACTAGTTTGGGGAATTGTCACTCGGAGTCTGGCATTCGCAGTGTGGCCAGTCCAGGCACCTGGTCACATTTAGCATAGTTAGCAGGATACACATTACCACAGTTCAATTGGGTTTGGGTCAGAATCCTCACGCTACTCCAAATTTAATTTTGATATTGAGAGTTTTAAGGGTTAAAGATTAACTACTATGAATGAACCACAAATATATGAGGGTCTTGACAGAAAAGCACTTGAAGATTTATGATCACAAAGAGGGTTATCCCTTAAGAAGAGAGTCCCAGAGCAAAAACTGAGAAATTCGCTCATGAACAGTGGCCAGAAAGCAAGGCCTCCATCTTCATCTGCACCAGATGCATGTGCAGCAGAATAAATCAGAATGTAAGCGCTGAAAGACAAGCAGTGTCTTAAGCATGAGAGAGAAATGGCAGAACTTTGGTTGAAGGAGAAACAAAAGATTGCTGAGTTGGAACAGGAAGAGCATAAGAGACAAATGGAGCAGGTGGATGCTGAGGAAAAGGCTCATTGCAGGTGAATGGAACAGCTAGAGGCTGAAAAAGAAGCTCCGCTAAGGCAGAAAGAAACTGCTACAGCCCAACTCCACGTGATAGAGGAGCAAAAGAAGGTTTATAGCCTAAAAATCCATCTCATCTCAATAGCAAAAATTGGGAATGAATATGTCCCATTTATAAATATTCTGAAGATATGGAAGAATTTCTATCTTTGAATGACTGTGTGATGTTCGCCAGCAGATATGCAGCAGATGCCTGGCCTATTGACTAGATTAACTAGGAAAGCTAAAGAGATTTTCAATGAGATGGGGGTTGATTAGGCTTTGAATTATGTAAAGTATAAGGATATCGTGTTAAAGTGATTTCAGGTTACCTCTGAAACTTCCAGGTTAAAATTTAGAAATTTTAAGATGTCTAAGGATTATGCGTGTGTGGAGTATGCTCATAAACTATTACGTTTGGTTAAGAAGTAAGTTACTGGGGAAAAAAGCTTATGGTGACTAATAACCTGTTACAATTACAATTGAACAGTTAGGGCTACCATATGTGATTAAAAACCATGATTCAGTTTTACAAGCTGCTGAAATTGCTAACCAATATATTGTAAACAAAGCTTTAAATAAATAAACCCTAATTTAAAAGGAATGAAAGGTTTAAAGGTTAACCTAACTCCAACTTTGTTTAAAAAAAAACAAACCCAACGGAGCCCAAAGTTTAAAACTTCTTAACAGATAACTGGCTTCCATTTAGGCTATCATTGTGGAAACCCAGGTCATATAAAGCCAAATTGTCCAAATATTTAATATTAGACAACCTGTAACCACAAATTCCATACTGGATATTAATGATTATATATAGATGCAATGCAGATGCTAACCATGTAAGCAGTAACACTGCCACCTTGTGTGAAAATGTGCTAGTGTAATCTCAGAAGAAAGTCTGATGACTTTTGTTAATGTTAAGTAGGATGGTAGTAATAAGGAAAGAGAATGCAAAAGTGACTGTTTTGAAATGTCAGAGTTGGTGCGATACAGCAGTTGACTTTAATTTGGTTAAGTCCCCCATGGGAAGGGGACAAACTAGCTGGCAGGAACATAAACCTTTTTGCCCTACCTGAATTTCTTGTAACTGTCTAAGAACCACCTGGAGTATGGATATTTTAGTGGTACAATTGTGGTAGGCATTAGAGATCGACCATCCACTCATATTTTAATTGGTATGACATTACAACAAAGTTTAATTGCGTTAATGTCATAAGTAAGTCCCAGGAGTAGTATGGTTCTCCCCATTCTGAACCTAGTTTAAAGCTCTGCTCACTAGGTTGGTGAGTTAGTGCATGAAGATGCTCTTACCTCTTTCAGTCAGGTGAACCCCATCTCTTGCTAACAGACTTTCTTCCTGGAACAGCATCCCATGGTCAACAAAGCCAAAGTCCTCCAATTAATATAATCCATGCAGCCATGCATTCATTTCCTGGATGTGCATGTCCCTGCCTGGGCCTTTATCCTTAACAAAGAGGATGGACAAAACAGTGGCTTATTCCTCTAAACTCTGAAGGTAGCAGAATTATCAATGAGATAGCACCTGAACACAGGGAAATCTCTCAGCTTTACAAAGTTCCTGTTCCTTCTGAATGTCTTTGCTTTATTCCAGTAGACAAGAAACGGGGTATTTTAATTTTGCCTCTGAGTGTTAATTTAAATTAAGTTGATAAATGTGAAACCCTATCTTATGCAATTAGTAAGAAAACTTTGGTTCTGTTTTCTAGTGCAACATTCAGGATTTGAATAATCTTTAGCTTTCTTGTTCCAACTTTCAAAATGCCACACAATCCCAGAGCTACATCTCTGCTTCATCTCATCCTTCCTAAACCCTCCTCCTCCCAATTTTTCCTTCTATACTGTCCTTTATTCCTGATACTGCCTCTCGTCTCAATGCCTGATTTTTGTTCCTTCTAATTTCCCCTAAAACCCACTTCTGTGAATCTTTTCAGCAATTATTTTGGGTCATAGACATCTGTACAGCTTTAAGCTTGAATTGTTACTAGTTGAAACAAGTGGGGCAAATTAATCATGGATGTAACTCTTGTGTCTGTATGAACTACTCGTAGCAGGTGCTATGTATTTTAAATAAAAGGCAAAGTACAATGCTGGAACTCAACAAATAAAGAAAATAAAAGTATTAAAGTACAGCTTATTTTATTTCCAGATTCAATCATCTCTTGAGTCATAATGTATGAACAGCACTGCTAAGAAAACAACAAAGACTATTTATTGCTATTGCACAATGTAGCCTTTAGTGACTGGTTAGTTCCCGGATGAATAATACCTGGAAAATGGCTTTTTATTAAAAAAAAAGAAAAAAAAAAAAAAAAAGCTTGGAGTAGAGAGATAGGAAGTTAGTACTGGAGGGCACACACAATTTTCCTGTAGTAGGGAGGTGGCAGGATCTTTAACTTGGCACTGTCCTTTTCACTTACTTCCCAGTGGCCAGAAACCGTAATTGATCTCAATCCTGAAATCCCAGCTTGAATCTCAACTGACTGTAAAGCCAAAAATGAGCATGTAGGAACCATACTTCTGGGAAGATTAGAATGGGAACCAGCATAATTCCAGACCAGGCAGAAGAAGATGGACAAGTGACAAAGCAAAGATGGAAGGCAGGGAAGAAGCAGAAGTGGATGTGTCTTGTGTAAAAGGATATTCTGGCTGATATTCTTGTTGGAGAAGCTGTGGGATGGCTAAGAAGTAAGAAGAGCACTGTTCTGTTGAGATGGGGGATAAATAGGTTGTAGAAGAGTCAGTATACTTTGATGGATGAGAGATGTAGGACAAACTAACTGTGTACCTTTCTTCAGCTCCTTGATGGAGTTAAATGAGGACAACTTGGTTTGTCCTCAGAACTATAACGACGTCAAAAAACTCTGTTTTGTGCATCATTTTGCATGCTTGAATGATCAGTGTTGGAAAGGTCTTTGATTCCTTTAAAGGCATTGTTCTGAGCTTTGCATGACACATAGCAGCTATTTCTGGGGTTCTATTTAGAATAGTTTTCCCTAACCCAACAATAAACCCTAATATTTCTGAAAAAGCAGCAGAGAATCCTGTGGCACCTTATAGACTAACAGACGTTTTGGAGCGTGAGCTTTCGTGGGTGAATACCCACTTCTTCAGACGCAAGATACTTAATATTTCTGAGAAACCCTGAAGAGGACTTTGTGCACTCATTGAAAAGTAATTATCTTGAAAGAACATGTACAATAGCATCAATTTCATTTCACAATGTAGGCCTGTAGAGAGGCTAGCTGGGGCTCGTCTCTCTCTGGAGTGGCAAGGAACCTCACCACCTCGCTAACTTTGGGAATAGCTCTTGCGGGGAATTAGTCCGGCCGCAGGAGTCTCTCTCTATGGCCTTAGTGAAGGTACAAATAAACACAGTGAGCCCAGACCCTGGGTCGGGGTGCGGCACAGGAGAATCGGGTGCTCAGGCAGGGGCTGAGCAACAATAATATATAAAAGCAAGCCCAAGCCCACGCCTTAGGTCAGGGCAGGGCAATGGTGAGTCAGGCACTCAGGCAGTAACAGGAGAGGGGGAGACTGCCACCCATGACACAGGCCCTCCCTCTCCACTGCATCCCAGCCCGCGGTCTTAGCAGTGGCAGAAGACCCACTGCTGAGTCTGTGGTGGTCCTGGCCACAACACACTGACATGGGTTCTGGCATGCTGCAGCCAGACTAGAGTTGGCTGCCCCCGGGCTACTTCCAGACTCCCCATCTTAAGGTACCTGGGTCGGGATGGTGTCCTCAGTGGGGGCCAGAACAATGGGTTCCTCGGGATAGCTGGCCAGGAGTAGACTCAGCAACTCCTTCTGGTAGCTGGTTCGGCAACTCCTAAGGGTAGCTGGTGCGGGGCAGGTCAGGCCTGTACTTGGGTTTTCTGCAGGCCTTTCCCAATCACGAGCTAGGCTGGATGCACCTGGCTTCCTAGCAGCTGCTTCCCCAGTGAGCCCTGAGGTTGGGCCTTTATACTTCTGGGGCAACACCTGATCCTCTCGGGGGCAGGTTCAGAGTTCCCTGGCTCCGCCAACTCTGGTGTCCGGAGGGGCTCGTCTCTCTCCGGGGTGGCAGGGAACCACACCGCCTCACTACACAGCCACTCAGTCTCAAAGCCAGGATGATTTATGCTGGTGTCGGAGATAACTAAAGGAAGAGACTCACTGACTCCCAAATGTTAAGAATATAAAAACTTGGACTTGCTATCTAGAATGTAAACAAAATTCTGAAAGGGGATGGGAGATGATTCTTTTCTATTACCTATCATATTTCTGAGATATGACAATAAAATGTTAAATTACTTTCCAACAGTGTATCATGGATAGGAATCAAGACAACGTTTCATATGCTTGTGATATGGAACATATACAAAATCGCCTTTTCTGTAATTTGCAGAGTTGGTAAAGAGTTGCAAAAATAGCATTCATAAGCAATCATTCAAATTCTCAAGGGCTGAATGGTTCACCCATATTAGTACCCCTTATCTGCAAACATTCACACAAACACGGGTTGTGTTATGATTACTTAAGGAATAGCTGATCTTTATATGACTATAGTAAGCAAAGTTATTTGTTATTTGTTCAGTATTTTTTGTTTTTCTATGTAAAACATGTATAATTGATTTACAGAGCAGAGACTTGGATAGCACATCACAAACTGACTAGTCAAAATGATTAGTTATGAACAACAAAGGCTATTATTTGTTCATTGAACTATTCTGCAAATACTTTATGAACAAATAAAGTCACAGAAGTCATGATAAGTTCATGAATGATTTTCTAAGAGGTAAAAATGCTTGGTTTGTCAGGTTATTTTCTCACAATGAATAATTTGACTATTTCTAGTCACCTGCCTTTTCTCGATATTGAAATCTGTGATTTAAGCAGTATCACTCTTCCAGTCCTTTGCACTGATCCTGGTTACAGCTGATAATGCAAAGCACAAGACAAGTTATAAAGGTACTCTAAATGCTGGCAATCAATATTTCTTTGGGTCCAATGCAGCAGACAGGGATCAGTGGGGCCATGTTTCCATTTCCACAGACATGCCTTCCATGCCAGCCACAGGAAAAGGATTGAAAGATGAACCACTATGACAGTTCTGTGCCATTGGAGGATCCTCTTATGCTTGGGGAATCCTCCTGAGGCTAGAGAAGTTGACTTTGTATCCAGAGACCACAAATGGTACAGAGTGGAGAGAATTGTCCCCTTTCTCTTTGATGAAATTCAATGTTGATAAATGCAAAGTAATACACATTGGAAAACAATCCCAACTATACATATAAAATGACAAGGTCTAAATTAGCTCTTATCACTCAAGAAAGAGATTTTGGAGTCATTGTGGATAGTTCTCTGAAAACATTCACTCAATATGCAACGACAGTCAAAAAAGCGAACAGAATGCTGGGAATAATTAAGAAAGAGATAGATAATAAGACAGAAAATATCATATTGCCTGTATATAAATCCACGGTACGCCCACAACTTGAATACTGTGCGCAGATGTTCTGTTCATTTTCTCTGGGGCACCTGGCATTGGTCATTGTTGGAAGACCAGATACTAGGCTAGATGGCCGTTCTTATGTTCTTTGAATTCCAAAAAAAATTAAGATGCCTGGAGATAGTCACAAATGGGAAAATCTATCTTTCATCTGTGCCTCATCTGCTTGCTTCTCCGTCTCCAACAAATATTTTATTTTTCTACTACATATTTTCTTCTGTTAGAGCCCAGAATCTGAATCTAATTTGAGGTCAAGAAGGTGAGGAAATATCTTGAAAGAATGGCAGAATCACTAATTCACAAAGTGATAGGCTTTTCAAAAAAGAAACATGATTATAGATTTCCATGCTACTTGACTCAACACTCCCACAAAATGTTTAAGGAACCTGGATTTTTCCAGTTGACAAAGCAAAAGAAAACTGGTATATAATTTCTGTCAGTGGCACTAAGAATGTAAGATGTCTACATCAGACTCAATGCAGGCTCTCTGAGGATGGAAGTGCCTGGGCTGTTTTCAGTGAAAGTCGCATCTCCATTGTGTGAACAGATTTTGTGTGAGTTACAAAGCACAAGAGAAGGATCTGCCATTCTTAAGGCAAAATAAATAAAACCCAAGGCACAGAGATTAAAATATATTTTTCAAAGTGAAACCATTTTTAACCAAATAGTATTCATTGAGACTTCTTGCTATTTCTGAACAGATTACAGATATCATGGGGATTAGATGAAATTTACTTAATTACTACAAGTTAATATCACAGTTGGTGGAAAATGTCTGTTGGCTTCCAGTTTTAGCTATTAAAGCATCTTAAGACAAACATGGTAACTACTAAAATCAGAAAGAAATTAGGTTGTGATAGAGTTAGGGGGACCCCATCCAGTGCAGGGCAGGTGCACTCCTCTCCCTTATGGTTTAGGTGTAATATGGACGTCACATGCGTCTCCGTAACCAGAGTCAATATACTCACCTCTGTTAGCTGGGCAATGAGGCCTAATAACTTAAGTAAATATATTAGCCCCGCTCAACAGGGTAGTATGGCCCAATGGCCAAATTCAATAGATCCTTCCTCTTGGCAAAGCAGTAAGGCCTAGAGGCCAGGCAATTGATTCACTTCAGTTTTCTGGGCCTCAAGGCCTGGGGACTAAAGTCACTGTATCCACCCCTGTTAGCAGGGCAGTGTGGCACAGGGGCTAGAGTCAACAGGTTCTCCCTTCTTAGCAGGGCCTAGTGGCCAAAGTCAATTAGAACTGCCCCAGTTCACAGGGCAGTAAGAGCTAGTGATCAAAGTCCATGAATTCATTCCTCTCCATAGGGCAATAATGCCTAATGGCCACAGTTCAATGGATTCATCCCCATTCACATGGCAATGAGACCTTAGTGGGGAAAGGGGATCACCACACCCAGAAAGGGGAATAATGGTAGCCGAGGTAGGGTGGCCCAGGCCCTCCCTCTCTACCAGGCCTCAGCCCAGGGTCCTAGTAGTGGCAAGAGCGCATGCCAGTGAGTCGGGGGTGGGGGGCGTGGTGAAACAAAAACATGCTGACTCAATACACCCACCAGGCCACTATTTGCTTCCCCTGGGCTGATTCCTACCATGTTTCTCATTGCTGCAGTCTGAGCATCTCACCTGTTTCTGGGTTCCTCAGGCTGCATTATCCCTGGTGACAGTGGACTCTGAGGGGGCTTCTGTGGGAAGGCTGGCATCTGCCTGGGTTGCGGTGTCTCCAGCTCCCACTTCCTCTGGCTGATCCTTCGCTAGAGCCAGAAGCATAGAATCATAGAATATCAGGGTTGGAAGGGACCTCAGGAGATCATGTAGTCCAACCCCCTGCTCAAAACAGGACCAATCCCCAACTAAATCATCCCAGCCAGGGGTTTGTCAAGCCTGATCTTAAAAACCTCTAAGGAAGGAGATTCCACTACCTCCCTAGGTAACCCATTCCAGTGCTTCACCATGCTCCTAGTGAACAAGTTTTTCCTATTATCCAACCTAAACCTCCCCACTGCAACTTGAGACCGTTACTCCTTGTTCTGTCATCTGGTACCACTGAGAACAAACTAGATCCATCCCCTTTGAACCCCTTTCAGGTAGTTGAAAGCAGCTATCAAATCCCCCCTCATTCTTCTCTTCTGCAGACTAAACAATCCCAGTTCCCTAAGCTTCTCCTCATAAGTCATGTGCTCCAGCCCCCTAATCATTTTTGTTGCCCTCCCACCGGACTCTTTCCGTGGGTCCTTCCTCTTCAGCAGTCAGCTCCAACTGAACTGAGCTGCTCCCTTTTATACTGGTGCATTTGGAGCATGCCCAGTAGAGTTTAGGGGTGTGGCTTCCACAGCCCATTCCAGTGCGGCTCAAGAGCACACCTTCACACAGGTACTGTAGCAGTAATATGGCTCTGCATCCTGGTCAAGATTGCCACAATTAAATGACAACCCTATTTCTCCCAAAGTTTCAGAGAATATTTAAAACCTATGGAAAAGGGTTCAGTAAATGAGAGGTCAGTGCTGTGAAGTGACATTAGGGAACATGATCAAGTTTCTTTTAACTGCAGTTGAGTCTTTAGAATTCTGGAAACAAAACTGGACCTCAATTTTGTTACCAAATCCCTATATATCTGTGGCACAACAGTTCTGAATTGTGATGCTGCCTAAGACACAGACATCCAGGAAATAGTTGTTTTATCTGAATTATATATCAGACTGTTGATTATGTTATTTAATATTTACTTTCATAAATATTTGTTTGTGAATTTTTCTTCAACACATTTCAGGGTACTGCCTTATTTCCATTTTGCTGGTGGATCTCAGTGGGGCCTTACTGCAATAACAAGTGAGCAGAGGGGGGTGTTTGCTGCAGGTTTCTGGGGCAGTTTTATCCAGTCCTGCTGCTTAGTGGGATAGTAACGGGAGGAAATATAGCCTCATTTTTCTGCCTGCCTGCTAGAAAAGGAAGGACTGTCTGACAGATACAACAATACCCTTGAAACACCTTATTGACAGATACAACAATACCCGTGAAACATCTTATTGATTTAAATTTAACTATGTTTGGGGTCCATTGTATTTAATGCAAAGGTTATGTATTATTGCAGACTGGGATTGTATATACCCTCTCTAGGGAGAGAGATGCGAGATGAGGTCTGGGAGTTCAAAGATCTATACTGAACAATGAATCAGGCAAGAATGGACTTTGGGGATAATATATGTTAAGTAGTTTTCCTGGGAAATATCTAGGGGCAGATGAATGCAGATTCCCCACCTCCTGTTAGGTAAAAATGCAGCCTTAGTGGGCCTTTGTCTGCTGATTACCTATTACAGGAGGCCAACATCAAAGGCCTAAGCTATATAAAGAAAAGACTGAACTATTAATCGTGGTTCTGCTTTTGAATCTGAGACATTTATGAACTTGTAATCACAGGAAAATCCCAGTTATGGGGTTTGGAGGACTGACACCTACCAGGAGCCCACAATTGGAGTTGGGGTGACCTCTGGGAAACTTTTTAACATGTGTGTAGATTCTTTTATTGTTTTTCATATGTTTGCTCTGTTACACTTTCACTTTGAGAATAAATGTCCTTTCTTAGAAAGAGCTGTGTGGTAACTTGTAACTGCTGCCAATTCCAGCTATTGATCGCCTTCAAAGAGAAAACAAAGCATAGACACTTGCCTGGTTAGGCAGTCTGACTTGCTGGGGATTTGACAGTATAGGCAGGGAACTGTGCAACTGGAAAAATACCCAGAGAGAGAGAGACCCAGGTTCATGCCCAAGAGAGTTAACATCTGAGGAGACAGAAGCCTAGAGTGGGTGCCCTTGGTGGACAACAAGGTGAAAATAGAGCTACAGTTGCCCTGAAGTATGACAGGCTATATCTTCAAAATCCTTTTGACACTTGGTGTGTGGCAGAAGTGGGCAGGGAATTGAGGGGCTGGAAGATTGATCTGTGGAGACAATGCAACAAGTAGGTGTGGAAGGGAACCAAACATAGCACAGGTTTAGGAGACCAGTAAGAGACTGAATACAGATAGGGGTACATGAGAGGCAGTAGTTGGTCAGGTGTGAATGTGCCATGGGCACTTAAGAAAAGGAGATAACATCATGTGGAAAGACTACCAGGCATTTAGTAGTAGGGGAGAGAGCAGAGCTGATGTCTATATGTGAGTGTGGTTGTGTCTTCCATGGTATTTCCAGAATGTCACCAAAGTTGGGATCCCAAGAAACAAAGAGCTTAGGTTCAGGATAGATGGTCCACAAATCTTCCACAGCCAAGATCCTGGGATTCAGAATTGTTCCCAAAGACTGTCCCTAGATAGAAACTTTCTGTATTGAATTAGTATTACAAGCTAAACAGATTGCAGACAAATTGTTTCCTGCTGTTTAGGAAAGAGGCAGCTGTAAGTTCAAACAGCAGGAAACCTCTCTGAAAAATAAAACAAAGTAGAGGTGGAAAAATCCAACTCAGTTATAATTATCTGTAGTACATAATGGTAATAAGATACATTCTGTTGATACATATTTCAGAATCTGCTAATGCACCATAGATGTAAATAGTGTTAGTTGTTGTTAAGAGCACCTATTTGGTGCCTAGTGCTGTGGTATTATAGGCCAAGATTTTTAAAGCTATTTAGGCATTGCTGTGCTCAGCAGCATAACATTCAACTGACTTAGGAGCCTAAATCTCGTTTTCATAAGGTACTTAAGCAACTGTTGATGGAATTTAGACTCTTAAGGCTTAAGTCTGTTCTGAAAAATGACATTTAGAGTTTTTAATCAGTTAGAGCGCAGCATCACCCCAATAGTTTAAAAAATCTGGTCTATAGTGCTAAGATCTTGACTTTATTAGCTTAAATGAGGCTGAAGACCAGGTTTTCCTGCTGTTTGTAGCTTTACCAATTAGTAAGGAGATTCCAGGATTCCACCAATTGGAACAGCCTGGGCAAAGAAATGTCCTTGCAACTCTTACTGAAACTGGCCAAGTTTGCCAGAAGTGTGATTCTGCTAGCAGAAGAGCTTAGCAATAATCATATTCAGAACACCCTGCACTGGTTCAGAGACAAGTTTAAAAAAAAAAGACTATAAATTATCATGACTAGCAGTTGGTCATCACCTCTCTGGCTCTTTGGAGATGAATGATTGGAACTATTGTAAGGTTTTCCCATCTGCACAGTAGGGTACATGTCACCTAAGCAGGTCAGCAACACTTTAAGTTTTGAATGCATAGAAAGCTGCAGACAGGGTGAGTAGTCTGAAATATGGCCTCTGTCCAATGCCAGGAGAAGGTTGTTTATTAGTAGCAACAGGCCAGTCTTCATGCTGTACCTTCGCCTGCAGTTTGCTGGCAATTGTTGCATGTTTTTGGAGCTTGGTTGTCATTACTTTGACATACCTCTGAGAATCAGGAGCTCTATAGTAATCATAAATTAAGGAACACTGAGTATGATCAAATTTTGAGCTCTAGAGGCAGCAAGTGGAGAAGCATATCCCTGATTCAGCTGCACTGCTGGGGATTGGTCCAGGTAACCTCCAAAAGATAATTTATGATTAGACAGGTAAATAGGCAAGATCTTCACAGAAGCTGTATCCATGCCCTATAAACTGCAAACCATCCTGTCTACACTACTTAGCACTTCTTGTATACCTGGAAGAGGTGAGAAGCAGTCCATCTAATTTCAAAAAGCAAGAAAGGAGGGTTGAGGTGGTATATGAGGAAAGGGACCCTAACAGAGAGCAATAATATGGGATAGAGTTATGCAAACTGGAGAATCAACCCATTTTCATGAACTATTTATTAACAGTAATGCAGTAGAAACCACCTTAAATTAAGTGAGTGACAGCTTAAGTGCAAATATGCCACAGAATCCTACTATTTACTTTTGCTATTCTCAGAGATAGCCAAACCATAACCTAAAATAAAACCCATTTTCCCTATACTTTTGAAATAATACAGCACAGTGAACTAGAGTCCTTGAGAACACAATGAAGATAATGAAGGAAGTTTAAGATCCCACTCTTCACCGCCAGCACTGTGCTATCATTCTGGAACTGCACAGAAATAAAGGCAATCTCTGATGGAAAGAGTGGATGGCTTATTGTTGGTTACAGTGTTTAGTACAGAGCAGCCAATGGCAAGGACAATCAACTCTATCATGTTCTCGAAGGCTTTCACAAAACCAAAGTGACACTAAAATTTATGCTTCGTCATACAGCCTTTTATTTTGTCCAGATTCATTTCTTCCACAGAGACCCAGTGAGTCTCCTGAAATGTGTCTGAAAGAACATGGCAGAGGGACATGCTGTAAGTCAATTACGGCTTATGTGATGCGCAAAGTGCTTTCCATATTGTCTTCCAGGGTGCAACAAAGTGTTGCACGCTGGATGGCAATAGCACAGGAGGGGGAAGGGCTCATGGAAAAAGAAATAACCTCCTTGTACTTATGCATTTTGATACAGTCTTAATTACATAATCAGATACTATTTTTTCGACCTGACCCCAGCCTCATTCAGTGTACATGATGGTCACGTAAGGGAGCAGAATTAAGAGTGCATGGGAATTGTAAACCTGGCATTTCCTAACTAAACTCTCTTTAAACCTATTTTTGTATGTAATATTCTTTCCAGACAAGAGTGCCTATATCACTAGGGCAGTAGAATATTGTGGTCTCCCTTGAGTGCTTTATCCCCTACCTTCCCCCATCCCCTAGTCCCCCCGTTATCATTGTCCAAATTCCCAATGCATTACCTCTGCACTATCTATCCGCTAGTTGTCCAGAATGCTGACAGTGTTCTCACAACATATATGTTGACTGCCTGCCTTCCTTGTTACCAGTTTAGGGCCAGTTTGACATCCTCCTGGCCACCCTCCCTTTACTCATATTTGGAAATGTTGTGTTTCTTTTTTCTGTGCCCACAGCCTCCTGCACACCATGATTTGCTGTGTAGCCGAAGGTTCATGAGAAGATGATAGTCTCCTCCCTCAACACACACTTTTGGTGCATTTCCAACACTTAATTCTGAATTTAGTGTTTTTACTTGCTTGATTTTTATTAATATTAAATTTAGATTGGTTGAATGTATTTGGCAAAAAACTTTCTTGATTGTCTCTTCGTTTTTATAAGTATTTTCTTTCTCTCTGATGCTTGTTTACTTTTGGCCATGACTTTTTCACATCCCATCTTATTTTTAAAATTTCTTTCCATCCTTTATAGAAATTCTACATTTTGCAGCCTGACTTAAGAAGGGAAGCAAAGTGAAAAGAATGCAAGTAGTGATGACTGCTTCTCCAAAGGCATTTTCTGTTAGTTACAGGGGTGGTGGTAAAGTATTGACAGTAGCAATATAACTAATTGTGTCATGCCCGTGCAACTTAAGTCTATAGGAAGAAATCCCAAAGGTTTCCAAGATATTTGCTCCAGTCATTCTACACCAAAGTATTTTGGGAGCAGGATTATTTGTTTATTTTTTATGACTTTACAGTCAGCAGAACTGAAGTGGCAGCAGCTCAGTCATTGCTCAATTCACCTAGGCATAAACACTCCAAACTTTCACAAATTGCAAAGTTTTTCTCTCTTATCAACAGTTTCCAAAATCTACTAATGTTTTCGGAATTTCAGCAGCAGGTTGTAAATGATGTATGAAATGAAAAGTTCCTGCCTAGCCAGTGCACTGACAGATTATAGAGATACCACTTTAAAGTCACAGCCATGCCTTTTAATCCAATATTTAGCTCTGACATGGAGAGGAATAAAGCCCACTAAGCAAAGAACACTGCTCTACAACCAAAATGCTTCTGAAATAAATGTAGTCACACTTTACTAATTCTGGGTCACTGAGAACGAAAATGATGCTTAAAATTGTTGATTGGCTCTAGTTTTCAAGATATGCTATTGGGTCAGTATATACGACTTGACTTGGGAATGGCGAAGGATAAGTGACTTATAAAGGGAAGGGATCTCAATTTAAACAGAAATGACTAAAATACATCTTTGACTGGATCTATGAATTAAATGTATGACTGGGTTTGGACAGTACTTGCTTTTTAGGGAAAACAATGAATGATGCAATCTGAAGCTGGTATTGCGTCATACATGATATGAATTGCATCATGTTATTCCTAGAAGTCATGGATGATGCAATCATAACGAAGCTTACATCACTCTGCTGAACAAATTGCCCTATATCAGCTCTTAGAAATCATACAGTGTCGTGCTCTCTTATTTGTCAGTGTTTGATTTTGCAAAGGGACACATTTCTGTTTAGCCAAAGTGAGCAGAGATGCCTCGTACTTGTGTGAACAGTGCAGATAACTTCTGCTATGTTTGTGGTGAAGTGACTTTTGCATCACAAAAGCGCAGTATAACACACTATGGTTAAGAAAGCCTATCACCTTTATTTTGGCTGCAAAATTGGAGATCAGGACAAGAGTGGGGCCCCACACATATGCTGCAACACTTGTGCAACAAATCTTCGCCAGTGGTTGAACAGGAAAAGGAAATCTATGCCTTTTGCAGTGCCAATGATTTGGAGAGAGCCAACAGATCATACCAGCAATTGTTACTTCTGCATGGTGCCTCCAGTTGGGAAAGGTGTGTGTCAAAGAAGAAAAAACAGTGGACTGTGCATTATCCAAACATTCCATCAGCTATATGCCCAGTACCCCACGGAGAAGGACTGCCGGTTCCTGATGCACCAGAATCATTCTCACTTGAGTCAGATGAGGAAGAGGATGAAAACTTCTGGTCCTGAACCATCAATGTCACAGGACCCACATTTTCTCCCATCCTCCTCCTCTGAACCACACCTCATAACACAAGGTGAACTGAATGACCTTTTCAGGGATTTGGAACTACCAAGAGTAAGGCAGAGCTGTTGGGCTCCAGACTACAGCAGTGGAATCTCCTGGCAGGTGATGTTAGGGTTTCCATGTTCCGTGACCGTCAAAAGGATCTTGTCCCATTCTTCTTCATGGAAGTGATCTTGTAGCTGCAACAACATTCGATGGTGTGATGGCAGCCCTCAACATCGTTCACGATCCAGATGAGTGGAGACTGTTCATTGATTTCATCGAAGACGAGTCTTAAAGCTGTTTTTGCCTGCATAATGGCAATGTTTTGCCATCAATTCCAGTTGGTCATGCAGTCCATATGAAGGAAACTATGACAACATGAAACAACTTTTGAGGTGCATAAACTATGACCAACATCAGTGGCAGCTTTGTGGCGATTTGAAGGTTGTTGCTCTCTTGCTTGGTCTGCAGACTGGATACACAAAGTACTGCTGTTTTCTCTGCGAATGGGATAGTCGTGCAAGAGATTCCCACTACATCAAGAAAGATTGGCCACTCCGACAGTCATTGGAGCCTGGGAGGAAAAGTGTTCAGCATCCACCACTTGTTGAATCAAGGAAGATTTTGTTACCACCCTTACACATCAAGCTGGGTCTGATGAAGAACTTTGTCAAGCCATTGACAAAACACAAGCAGCTTTCAAGTACCTCCGTGGAAAATTTCCAAGGTTAAGTGAAGCTAAGATAAAGGAAGGTGTCTTTGTTGGTCCTCAGATTCGTGAACTTCTTCGAGATGATGCATTTGACCATGCACTGCATGGCAAGGAAAGACGGCATGGAAAGCCTTCCAGTTAGTGGCAATAAATTTTCTCGGAAACAACAAGGCAGACAACTACAGGTTGTTGGTGGAAAACCTCCTCAAGGCATACAAAAGCCTTGGTGCAACATGTCACTAAAGATACATTTTTTGCACTCTCATCTAGATTTTTTTCCACAAAACTGCGGAGCAGTGAGCGACGAGCACGGCGAGCGATTTCACCAGGACATTGCAACAATGGAGAATGCTATCAGGGCAAATGGAGCCATCAATGCTTGCAGACTATTGCTGGACAGTGACAAGAGATGCTCCATTTAATGAATACAAGAGACAAGCCAACGACTTTGACTTGGGAATGCGAAGGATAAGTGACTTTAAAGGGAAGGGATTCTCAATTAAACCAGAAATGACTAAAATACATCTTTGACTGGATTCAAAATAAATGTATGACTGGGTTGGACAGTAATTGCTTTTTAGGGAACAATGAAGAATGCAATCTGAAGCTGGTATTGCGTCATTACATGATAATGAATTGGCATCATCTACACAATATACATAGACATAAAATGTAAAAACTTAAATATCTTAGAAACAGTAGCTAATCAGTTGTTTTAATTGTCATATTTGAATTCAGCGCATCAAAATACATAATAAATACCACATTTTATCTCTGAAGCAGATGACTTCTCAAAAATTGTAGACCAGTGGAATCGGCCAAAACAAATATATATGTAGCCTACACAGACTGGAATAAATCAATTTAGTTTCCAGTTCTGTGCTACAGAATTCTGTCTGATTTAAAGTATTTGCAAAGACCTTGAATTCATATCCTTGCTAGAGATTACCTCTGAGTTTTTTATAGGAATGCTCTAAATACTAAAAGTGAAAATTATACCAGAATTCATTTTCTTTTCCTTTTCTTCTGGGAATCACGTGCCAGTCTTTACCATAAAATAGTTACATACACAATTAGCAGTTTCAAATTTCTTTACTGAACAACACTCTAAAGATAAAACCATTATAGCACAGCAGTTACAACATACCCTAGCTAGACTAACCTCACTAACTAGAGATTTATTTTCCTTTAAAAGGAAAAATATAACACAGGGCCTAAACCCTAACATGTGTATATTTAAACCTTACAAAATCAACACAGGGATTGAGACTTCTGACAATCTGCTTTCATGCACGCTCACCTTAAGTATTATGTTGGCAATTAGATAAAACATTTAGTTGTAACACATAACCAATTGGTTCAGCATCCGCAATTTTGAATATGAAAAGCTGTCAATTACAGAAGCTGTTTGGCTCACACAGTGGATTTGGTTCAAAAATTTAATACAATCCACAATGACATTTGACCTATTCTTCCTTTATGGTATTTTTCCAGCCTCAATCCCACTGATTTGTGGGAAGTTACAGAAAACTGTACTGAGATTCAACACAGCTAGAGCTGCTGGGAGTAACCCAGATTGTATCTTCTCCCTGAAAACCTGGGCTGGATCTGAGTGGTGCTTAACATGGCTGCCAGTTTTGTACCCCTGACAGAACTCACTGCTGACAGGTCAGGAGCTACCAGCTTCTATCTAGGGGAGTATGCATGTACATGCAGGAACATCTGCATTTAATGTACACCAGCTTCAAAACAGCTAATGAACATGGTTAACAGCTTCCTGTACTCCTTCCAGTGTGCAGAAATAGCAACTACTTCTTTGCAGTCACTCAAGGCTCTATACTGCCACCTTGTCTGGGAATGTTTTCATATCAACTCAGTGCAGGTAGAAACAGCAGCTGTAGTTACAGCAATAAGGTCAGGATTTTGGCTGAACACCAGAAAATAAGAAAAGTGTAGGTGTAGGTGGTTGGTTAGTTTTGATCATTGGAATGAAAATAGAGAGCCCCCTCTTCCTTTCAGTCCTCCTCCTACCCAGAAAACTAGCTGCAAAGACACCTAATGGCTTACTTTGTGTTTTACAAACCTGGACTTTGTACCTGATGCTGTGGCTTTGAAATCAGTGGCAGCAGGATCAAGCTTTGTATGTAAAGAATAGTGGAGATATAATATATTAGGACAGCATGCAAACAAGCACACATCATATATCTCATATCACAAGCATAGGGGAGAAATCCACAGTGAAATGTATTGCAGTAGAACCAATTTTATAAACTGTGACAGCAGTTAGCATAAAATTGCTAATCAATACAATTGCAAATGCCAAAATTAGAGTCTAGTCTATTCCCCCAGAGCACACTTAACTCATGTTGATATTAATGAGAATTATATATGATTACCAGGAGAAAAGAAGCCTATGCAATAAAATGTACTAACTTTCAAAACAACCTGTAAATGTCTTTGAAAAATCTTTTGGATTCTTTGGCCTTTCCCTCAAAGTTCCACATTTTTAACAGCACTATTATTTGATATTTTTAAACCATGTAGTTGACAAAACAAAACCTCCTCTCCTACTTCGGAGGCAAAATCAGAGTCCCTAGACCTGTTCTGAGACCTGAACCAGCTAAAAAACCCATCATGCATAAGCCAACATCAGTCCCTACATTGATTGCTGCATATGTATTCTTTCTCCGCTGACTTTACATCACTATTCTCCACCACAAACAAGTGCCAGATTATCTGAGCTGAAATTTGACAGAAGCTGAACCATTGCATCAACTGCTCTAGTCATCTCTTCATGACACACCTTGGTCTCTTAGACAAAGTGGTCCCTGTTGGAAAACAGTGTGCTCAGTTTTTACAGTTTGGCACCTAAAGCATTTTACAATATATGATTCCAGACTTTCTGACCGTTTCACTAAAAATCAGCAAATGGTTCTGAATACAGCAGGTGTTAATTTCTCAAGGTTTTTGCCTTTATATGGCAGGTGCAAGTAATCTTTTGGATGGCTGAACCAATAGTAAATTTTATATGGGGTCTGAAATTTCTATTACTGCTTCAGTGGGATTTTGTTTTTCTTTTGGGGAAAAGTTCCTTTCTTCGTCCTCTTCTCTCTAATTGTCTCCTCACATTCATATTGTTTAAATTAGACTTTTGGATTAGTTCCTGGAGATTTAGGATTTGATTGTTATTATTCAATGCTTAACACTTGCTGTGAAATCTTGCATTTTGCTGAAGCAGTACTTGTTGACAGTTCATTGATCTGAACGCACCAGTGAATGAATACAGATTATGGGTGTATTTTAAATAAAGTTGCAGCCTGGTATTTAAACTGATCATCAGACAGTGGCACTATCTGCTTCATCTCCGCTTACCAGGTATTTAGATGGATCTAGTGTGGGGTTTTACAGGGCACCTATCAGGGTACAATTCTCACTGCCTACTCCACGGATTCAGCTTCCGCTGCTTGCTCCTCTCACCTTGAGACTGAGATGGAAGGTATCAAGGACAGTTCCCAGTTTGCAAGGACTATGGATCTCCCTTTTTTTAAATAGACCTGGGGTCCATCAGCAAAACCACATCTTTTATTTTCTGGTCATGGGTCCTTTGGCCTTTTATCCACACTAGACATCAGGAGCAAGTTGCAACAAACTAACATTCACATAATGCCTTACATTAAATTTCTAAATCTCTTAACTATTTACAACCTAGCTGTGAACATAAGAATGGCCAAACTGGGTCAGACCAAAGGTCCATCTAACCCAATATTCTGTCTTTGGACAGCAGCCAATGCCAGTGCCTCAGAGGGAATGAACAGATCAGGCAATCGCCAAGTGTCTCCATGATGAATAAGAGGAAAAAACTGATATGGCCCCAGCCATTTCAACCCTGGTGAATAAATTCCTCCCTGAACAGGCAATTTTAACACACAGTTAATATAACATATAACTGGAAGGAGGGAGGGAGGGATGGTTGGGTCAGCTAAAAATGAGGAAAGAGTCCTGATAAAACGCTGAACCAGGATTTAAATAAATGACTATGGGAAGCAAGAGCCAAATCATCTTGCATCTCTCTAACTGGCTAATGGACAGCAGAGCACCCCAAGGGAGGAGAGGCCTACCCTGCCTATACTCCCGCTTTTATGCTAAAGCTATCCAGCACCTTGCAGATCCAATCAAGTTTGCTATCCATTAAATTGGTTGGTAGCATTGTAGCAGGAAGGGTTAGATTGCCATTACTCTTATTCAGTAATAACACTGATCATCAGTGCCTGGCATCTGAAAGTTCTGAAATTGGAAGTTGCAGAAATTTTTCAGTCCAGATAATTTTCACTGGTCAACCTGACAATGTTCCCACTCTCCAGTCAGTCACAGAATCTGGAGCTAGAAGAAAAAACTATGAAGCCGTTGAATCTGTCTTTGTGCCCATGCAGGATGATTCCCTATTGTATATTTAATGGTGGGTTCTCTTGCTTTGGTGGTAGCATTGTCACTAAAAATGCAGCCTTTGCAGGCAGTTTTGTCACAACTACACTTCTCTTATGCTCTCTGGAATTTCTGATGCCCACATTTCTTTTCAAAGAGCCTTATTAAAAACATTTTTAAAAATTAGCTTCATGGGGGTGTAGGCTCTTGGAGACTTGGAGGTGTTCTGCAGTAGTTCTTTAAAGTTGTGTCGGAGAAACTCAGTTCTCACTTTTTGTTTGGGTGCAACAGAGTCACATACTTTATTATTTCTTAAGCAATTGCAATTGAGGGAGGGACTGCCCTAGGACACAGTGTCGTCCCAATCCCAGACAGGTCTCTCAACAGGTAAACAATTACAGCAAGCATTTATACTTTTGTTACAGACAATAATAAGCAACAGCTGCATTTTGTTTATACATAGGTCATCCTGATATCTTGTTTTTCTCACTTAAGAGACTCCAGTCTACATTTCGTATTATCTACACATTATCTACACAAGGTCAAAACAACTTCTCACACAGTTCTTTTCCACTCGCCTCACACAATCCTCACTTCTACAAATTTTGCGTTATTAGGGTTACAGTTAGCCTAACTCTTGCTAACAGAGACTGTCATCCATTAAGATTCCCTACAAATCCCTGTCAGTTCTTTCACTGCTTCCACAGTTGGGTAACTTCCCCATGCTTGTTATCACTGCTTTTCACAGAGGGTTTTAAACCTGGTTTGCATGATTAATGTATAGTGAACTATCCTTATCACTCTCTATACACCTAAATAGGGTTCTTTTCTATGCCCTTACAGTGGGCTCTGACAGAGAATGATAGTATGGAATACCTGTATTTGTACTGTATTGCAGTGGGTACCAGCTATGTCTACTGTGTGTGTCTCTCTCTCTCCTCCCATTACATTTGTGACAAAAATGTATTTGTTGCACAGAGATTACCTCTTAGTCCTCATTAGGCTAATAACAAATTTCATTTTATCTGCAGTGACTGTTGGAGTGGGACTGTGCAGTTAGTCGTTGATCCTCATTATACAGCAGAATAATAGAGATTTCAATCTTGTTGCTGGGTGCTTGTTGTCTCATTGTGTCGACCCTCAGGGTTGAAGAAGTTCAGTGTATGAAATCTACCTGTTCTGACTGACTGTAGGAAGTAGATATCTCTTGTATAATAAACTAAAGGCAAAACTGAATATTAAGCCATAGCCCATACTGGAGGAAGCTTCAGAAGGGCCTGTTTCAGAGGGAATCCCAGCAGACATTTCTGGCAGAGAGTACCAGAATTTTTATTGGGGATTTGGTGAGTGCATGCTGTAGCCACTGCTTCCTCACAGAGTCAAGGAGTGCATTCAGTTCCATGGTTGATCTCCTTTGCTGGCTGGTGTGGAGTGGGGAAGAGGCATCCACACATCGTTTAACCAAGGTATCCAGAGTTAGAAGGGAAGCAGTCCAGCTTAGCAGAGGATAAAAGAGCTCTCAGAGGCAGAGCCCAATGGGTCGAAACATCATCTTTAAATGTGACAGATGTGGCAGAAATGGTCTCTCAAGTGGGTCTCTTCAGCCACACCCATGGCTGCCATAAAAAATTCTTTACCTCTCAGGAATGCATACCATGGTCTATTGAGTCTGATGTATGCCTACTTAATTGAGAAGTCTCATGAGCATTTTGAATTCATGTGCTCTGATTTTTCCAGAATTGTCTCATCAAATAGCAGGATGAACCATTGGATTACTTCTGGATTTAATAATACTGTTGCTTAATGTGAGGCTGCATGGCTCTGGGACGAATCTCTGTAAGGACTGCTAGTAGTCAACAACAGTTTTTTTTCAACTCAGTTAATAGGGATTCAGCTTCCAAGTAACAGTGATCTTAATAAGCAGTGTATGACTAGACCCTTAAAGGCTTTAGTCTGTGCACTGAAAGACACTATCTGAGTCTAGAAGGATGTCTAACCTTTAAAAAAAAAACAAAAAGTTTCTAAAGAGACCAACTATTTTTATGGAAACAAGGCAGGGCAACCTTTATCTTTATTGGGCTAGCTTCTGCTGGTGAAAGAAACAAGCTTTGAGCCCCACGGGCTCTTCTCCACCAAACAAAGTTGTCGGAATAAAGGTATTTTCATCAACCCCACCTTTCTCTTATACCTGGGGATGACCAGGCTACAACAAACTGCCAACTATATTTTTTGTCCATTACCTCAGCTTTTATACCATTTTTTCCAGTGATCACTGGCTCCTTATACTGACTAGTAATGAAATTATACCCAGCACCTTTCGCCAAGCCATAAAAGCTGAGGAGTGAGCCCCATGTGTGTTCATGGTTTGGTTGGTGCAACCGTAAGCACCCTATCCATGTAAACGACAAAGAATGACCCGTCAAGAAGCTATTTGATTAAACTGCCCTTTTCCACAGCAACATATCACAGATGTTTGAGAATAATCATAGAATATCAGGGTTGGAAGGACCTCCAGGAGGGTCATCTAGTCCAACTCCACTGCTCAAAGCAGGCCCCATCCCAACTAAATCATCCCAGCCAAGGCTTTGTCAAGCCTGACCTTAAAACACTCTTACAGAAGGAGATTCCCACCACTTCCTAGGTAACCCATTCCAGTGCTTCACACCCTGCTATTGGAAACTTTATTCTTATTATCCACCTAACCTCCCCCACTGCCAACTTGAGACCTTAACTCCTTGTTCTCTGTCATCTAGGTACCACTGAGTACAGTCTAGATCCATCCTCTGTGGAACCCCCTTTCAGGTAGTGTGAAGCAGCTATCAAATGCCCCTCATTATCTCTCCTTTAGATTAAATAATTCCCGTTTCCCTCAGCTCTCCTCCATAAGTTCAGTGTGGCTCCAACCCCCTAATCATTTTTGTTGCCCTTCACTGGCTCTTTTCCAATTTTTCCACATCCTTCTTGTCAGGTGTGGGGCCCAAAACTGGACACAGACTCCAATGAGGCCTCACCAATGCCCAAATAGAGGGGAAATATTCATGTCCTTCGATCTGCTGCAATGCTTCTACTTAAACACCCCAAAATGCCATTAGGCTTCTGGCAAACAAGGGCACACTGTTGACTCATACCATGCTCTTGTTCACTGTCACCCCTAGGTCCTTTTCTGCAGATCTGCTGCCTAGCCCTCGGTCCTATCTGTAGGCAGTAATGGGGATTCTTCACCTAAGTGCAGCGACTCTGTCCTTGTTGGAACCTCACAGATGTTCTTTTGGCTCAATCCTTCTTAATTTGTCTAGGTCCCTCTGTATCTATCCCTTAACCCACCGTGTATCTACCACTCTACCCAGTTGAGGCGTCATCTGCAAATTTGCTGAGGGTAGCATCCACGGCCATTCCTCCAGATTCTTAATGAAATACTTGAACAAAAACGGCCCCAGGACAACCCTTGGGGCACTCGCTTAGAAACCGGTTGCTCTAATTAACATTGGATGTCATTGATCACATACCCTTGAGCCCGATGCATCCAGCCAGCTTTCTATCCACCTTATACTCCATTCATCCAGCGCATAACGTTCTTATACTTGCTGTAAGAATTACACGTGGGAGGACGCATATCCAAAAGCTTTGCAAAGTAAGGAAAATAATACATCCACTGGCTTTCCCTCATCCCACCAGACCCAGTTATCTCCTCATAGAAGGCAATTAGGTTAGTCAGGCATGACTTGCCCTTGGTGAATCATGCTGACTCCTCCTGATCACTTTCCTCTCCTCTAAGTGCTTCAAAATTGATTCTTTGAGGACCTGTTCCATGATTTTTCCAGGGACTGAGGTGAAGCTGACTGGCCTGTAGTTCCCTGGATCCTCCTCCTTCCCTTTTTTAAAGATAATGGCCAATGGCTCTGCAATCACATCTGCCAACTCTTTTAGCACCCTCAGATGCCCTCTACAAGAGATCATAAGTGCAATTTATAAAACCAAGGGATTGGATGAGAAACAAAATGTAGGCTTATTCACTCCTACCCTTTCAAAGATGCTTTGTTTGCAGGCAGGAGCTGCTAAATTCAGAGGTTGTTCAGCTAAACAAAATAAGAAACTCAAGACAAAGGCAGATAGGCCTGGTATGCTAACTCATACTGCAGCTGGCAGATTTGTTGTCCTTTATGCACATGCTAACTCCTTGTATTCCCAGTCCCCACGTTCTCAGAACACAATCTTGTATTCTGTATGCTTTTTTTTAAAAAAAGCAGTATTTCAGTAGTGCCTAGAGGCTATAGAGGTCAGAGTTCCATTGTGCTAGGAACTGTGGAAATGTAGCGAGAGACAGTCCCAGCCCCAAAGAACCTACAATCTATGTCAATGACAGGATGCAACAGGATGCTAAAACAAACAGAGGGAGGTAGAGTTACTAATAAAAACATGTTTTCACTTACATCAGAATCATGTACAATGTAGATTGCCATCTGCCTAGACATTACTAACAGATAGTGTTCTGAGTCTTAAGGAGGGACAGGAAGGAGCAAACTGTTTGAAAAAATGCATGTAGTGGAAGTTGTTGAATTAGCATTAGAAGGGGCCTCAAGACATTATTTTCTTCCTTCCTCCCCCTTCTTAGCTTTGGCCATGCTTTCATGCTAGCAAGTGCTTGTTAAATTAATTTTCATAAGGGCGAGCTCTATGTTTGTGGTGGAGAGGCAAATTTCCTTATTGTTTTAGCACCTGTCATCCTATATATCCACTTTGATATACACTACATAGCAGGCAGTGTAAATAAAGCATAGTTATTTGAGAAAGAACAAGCCAAAAATCACTTTTGAATTATCAGAACCAGAGCACTTCTGTGTTGACAGACAGAGCTATGTCTGGAAGATAAACTTTAAACATTTGCCTGCCCCTTTATCAAATCAAATTCCTTCAGTTATAAAACTCTAACCTAAGTATGAGTCGATTAAAAATCAGTAGATTAAAATTCTATATTCAAACATTGCTGAAGTCACATCAGAATGTGTGTCTTTAACCGTAATTTTTAGGACTACTACTTGTGATTGATAATATCTATTTTTAAAACCACCAACTCTAATAAGTTTAGGTTTTTTCTAGTAGAGACTTTCATTATGAACTTGAGTTCAAGGCCAGAAGAGCCCTTTAGATAATCTAGTATGATCTCCTGTGTATCATAGGCTATTAAATTAGCAGTTATCCTTGTACTTACCCCAATAACTTGTGTTTGGCTAAACCATAGCTTCCAGAAAGGATCTGAAGATATCAAGAGATGGAGAATCCAACTTCCCTTGGAAATTTGTTCTGAAGGTTAATCATTCTCACTGTAACAAATGTGCCTTATTTTTAATTTGAATTTGTCTGGCTTCAGCTTTCAGTCATCAGTTCTTGTTATTACTTTCTCCGCTAGTTTAAAGAGTCCTTTAATTCCCAGTATTTTCTCCCCCTGAAGGTTCTTGTACACCATAATTATAAATTATACATTTTCTTGCTCTTTTTTAATTAACTATCAAGCTATACATATACATTGATTTTATTTTATTTTCATGTGAAGGTATTGGGTGGTTATTTTGTCTCACTGTAAGAATGCACGTGTGTCTGCTGTCATTGGCCAACATCTGTTCTAATAAGTGCACAGTGACTAAAAGTCCAAATCTGAACGAAAAAGTGCAACACATCTGTTGTAGCTGCAAATGTAATTTACTATCCACATCAATAACATAAGGCCAAAGAGTGCCTGCCCCTACCACAGGTGTACAGATTCTCTTTCCCTCTCACTCTTCATGGCTTGTATAAGGGGCAGCCTTCATAGTACTCCCTGCACTCTATACAGTCAAAAATACTCTATGGACTACGGGGATTGCCCCCTCCATGGTTTTCCAGGAATATTCAGTACCTCACAGGGGAAAGGAAAGAGGCAATGCCTTAGCCTCACAAATGGAGTTTGGGGAGTAACCTGCACCCAAAAATGGGCAAAGCTGTATGTATACTTCCCTTTCATATAGTGTAGCTGTGGGAGGTAGTCTGCCTTATTCCAGAATGCCTCCAGGTACTTGCCTAGAGTGCACCACCTGTGACTATGGGCTGTGCCTTAAGGATATGATCTAAGCAATGAATTCTGAACTATTCATCCTTAAGAGCTATACAAACTGTTTGACTAGACTACAGCATCTTGAAAAGTTACCAATTTATGCATGAGCACTTCAGTGATTACCTTGCATTCTAAAAAAATGAACATGAATAGTGCATGAGCAGTGATGTGCTGCAGAACTTAATGCAGTGTGCTCTAGGGTGGCATAGTTCTTTTTACAAAAACGGAGATAGTAATTAAACTGAGCCATGAACAAGTGCTGGGATTAGAGTTGCAATTCACTTTAAGATAGTCTATTATTACCTATTTCAATTTCTAAAAAGATTGAGAAAGAAATATTTGGCAGAAGCATGGCTTTGACTAGACTTCTGTAAATAACTTTTATTGTTTTGGTTTGTTTGGACAAAACATTTATTAGAAATGTACACGGTTTCAAAGAATAAAAGTATTTATACAAATATTCCAAAATTAAGAGTCAAATTCTGCTGCCAGTCGCCCTGGGTTAAAATCAAGTAATAACTCTTCTTTCGCCAGTGGAAGTACCTGAATTTAGGCTAAAATTTCTCTCCCTCTTTAATCTCAAATATCATGAGTCATGTGTTCACTTTCCTTCTCTGTATAGCATGTCTGATGAAGCATTAAATACTGTTAGAAATCCAAACTCTATTTCAAACCTATTACAATGCCTTTAGCTACACATTACATTATTTCTCCATGAAAACTTAGCTCCTACCATTGAGTAATACATTAATTCCTTTGTGTGTGTTAAAGATCTATTGAGTTTCAGCTGTAATCTTCCCTTTTGGCATAGAATGAACTGCTAAAGCTTGCATTTAAAGAGGAATGTTCCTGTATTTAACAGAATTATTAGGATGATTTTTCCGTCTTGCATTATGTTTTTTATTTTATTCTAGGACTGTCCAACAATTAAAACAATAATTGCAATTAATTGTAAGATTAAAAAATAGTCCCAGTTAATCACAGTTTTAGTCACAGTAATAGAATACCAATTTAAATTTGTAATAAATATTTTGGATATTTTTCTACATTTTCAAATGCATTGATTTCAATTATAACAGAATACAAAGTGTTCAGTGCTCACCTTATATTTTATTACAAATATTTGCACTATAAAAAATAAAATAGTATTTTTCAATTCACATTACACAAGTACTGTAGTGCAATCCCTTTACTGTGAAAGTGAAGTTTACAAATATAGAAGATTGCACTACAGTACTTGGATGCACTGAAAAGAAAACTATTTTGTTTATTTTTTGCAGTGCAAATATTTGTAATAAAAATATAAAGTAAGCACTGTCCACTTTGTATTCTGCATTGTAAATCAATATATTTAAAAATGTAGAAAAAAATCCAAAAATATTTATAATTTAAATTGTTATTCTATTGTTTAGCAGTGCAATTAAAACTGTGATTCATCACAACTTTTTTAATCTAGTTAATTTGCTTTGCATTAATTGCTTGCACTAACTGTGATTAATTGACAGGTCTATTTTATTCCAAAATCCTCAGTCCATTGTTTATACATTTACATAGACAAGCAACAAAAGCTGTCAACTAAATTGTATTAGATGGGAACACTGTGTTAGGAACATCATTAAATTGAAAATCAGAGGTGTTTTTGATGTAGCATAACCAAGTTTGTCACATTGCAGAGCGTCTTATTTTTCTTTACAGACTGGAAAAAGCAGATCACATTCAGACTGAATCCTTATCTAAGAAAAGAAGGCATCATGAAATGGAAGTGCAAATAGGTTGGAGGCTTACAGCAGTCAAGTCTGTTTATAAGAACTAAACACAGTCTACTTAAAGCTAATTCCCAATGACACTGTTATGTTTCTGATATTTACATATGGAAAATCAGTAGTCCAATGTATTTTTGAAATTTCTACACATTACAGGAAAAAGCATCTGAATTTAACTTAAAAAAGAACAGAGTATTTGTGGCACCTTAGAGACTAACAAATTTATTTGAGCATAAGCTTTCATGGGCTACAACCTACTTCATCAGATGCATGCAGCGGAAAATACAGTAGGAAGATATCTATCAATATATATATAGATATATACAGAGAACATGAAACAATGGGTGTTACCATATACATTCTAATGAGAGTGATCAGTTAAGGTGAGCTATTACCAGCAGAAGAGAAAAAAACTTTTCATAGTGGTAATCAAAATGGTCCATTTGCAGCAGTTGACAAGAAGTTGTGAGGAACAGTGGTGGGGGGAGAATAAACATGGGGAAATAGTTTTACTTTGTGTAATGACCCCATCCACTCCCACTGTTTATTCAAGCCTAATTTAATGGTATCCATTTTGCAAATTAATTCCAATTTAGCAATCTCTCGTTGGAGTCTGTTTTTGACGTTTTTTTTTGCTGTAATATTGTGACTTTTAGGTCTATAATCAAGTGACCAGGGAGATTGAAATGTTCTCCAACCAGTTTTTAAATAATTCTTGATGACTGACTTGTGTTCATTTATTCTTTTACATAGGAACCTATCCTTGCAAAAAAGCTCATTGCCAACTCTGTCCGCATCTCTGTTCAGGGGACGCCATCATAGGACCTAATCACATCAGCCAGACTATCAGAGGCTCATTCACCTGCACATCTACCAATGTGATATATGTCTTTTCCTCCAGCAGGGAAGGGCTGTAGCAGTGGGGAGGCAGTGGAACATTGCACTGCTAAAAATAGTAGTGTAGACAGAAAGGCAGGGGCTGGGCAAGTAGAGATCCGCATATGGCATGTACTCAAGTATGTACACACAACCTTTAGGCATGTCTTTACTTGGCTAAGCCCTGCCTCACCATCTATGAAGCTATTTATATTGATGCTAGGGGACTATGCACCATCAAAAGAAGGGTACAGTGGAGATACACCCTAAATTCTCAGGGTCACCTTTTGAAGGTGATGCTGGTTTCCTTTGAGGATGAGTACTGAGAGATCAGATATAGAGTGATCAATTTGTGAAAAGTGTTTGGCAATGGATAATATGGTGTTTTTGTCTTTTATCCTTTTTTGTGTGAGTTCATTAGAGAGCATAGTGATTGTCTGGTTTTAGCCACACAATTGTTGGGTCATTTGATGCACTGGATGAGGTACACCATATGTGGTGCTGATTCATGGGTCCTACACATTTTTTTTAAAAGTTTGTTGTTGCAAGTATTGATCATCATCATAGCAGTGAAGATATGTCTACAGGTTTTGCATCTGGTGGAAGGTCTGGTGCTGCTTTGAGTTGATGTGTCCTGGTCTGTGGGGAGCTTGCTTCTGATGAGTGTGTCAAGACTTGAGGTTGTTTGAAGGCCAGAAGAGGGGGTTCAGGAAAGATTTATTTCAAGGTGTGGTGCCCATCAAATATGGGTTGTAATTGGGGATACCTCCTATAGGTTCCAATGTGAAGTGGTAGGTGACAACTGCGGAATTGTTTTCACTGGGTGGAAGTGGTTCTGTTTTGAAGCAGGTTCTCCTGGGATATATGGGTGGCCCTTTCCATGATGCAAGAAAGTTATGTTTGAAACAGGTAAGTATTGTATTAAGGATTGATTACGTAAAAGGGGTAAGGGAGAAACCGTTAGCAAACACAAACACTCAGCAAACAGTAGACTGCAACAAAGGAGTTTGAAGCTCAGACCCAATATATCCCTCCCTTGGCAACAAGAACAAAACAAATCAAATCCCCTGTATAGCCTACTGCTAATCTGATGTCATCTATAGACAGTCAGATGGTAGTGAGCGGTGGGTCCAGGACCTTCTACCCTTAGGCAAGACGCAGGCCTTTGCGGAGGAACACTGGATCTCGGCTGCTGAATGGTGACAAGCTGCTGGGACCAAAGCTGCTGATGGATCAAAGGACTGTGGATGGCAGGTAAGTTGTTGGTGTCACAGGATCCTTCACAGTTCTAGATCCGGAGACCCCTGCAAAGCCCGACTGCACACCGCTGCCTCCTGAACAAACAGCACCGTGGTGACATGGCACAGTTGCTTAGAAGGAGTGAGCAGTGGGAAAGTTCTGAGGGGATGACAGTTGCAAGGTAGTCCCAACTGGTTTGAACTGGCCCTTCGCGCCACAGCTTTGGCTCCTTAATTTTCCTGCCTTTGGGGACAAAATGGAGATTTGACTCCATTTTGAAAAATGCCAAAGTCCATATTGCTGAGAGAAAACCATACAAAAATCTTAGCCTAAACATTTAAAATCACTTACTATACAAAACCACCAACACATTCTGTGCCAGGAACAGTTTTTAGGTCAGAGTATGAAGAATATTTTTTCCAGCTAGGGTTGATTTTTAAGATAGGTGAATATAATTACAGAAAATATTTGGCAAGGGCACAGGGATCAAACACTTCTAATATTACAAAATGCCATAGAATTCTAACAGCCACAAGCCATTAGGGCCTTTAGTCTCACTATTTTATTAAGAAATCGATGTATTGTGCAGTAGCACCCAACATGTGCTGGGCACTATACAGACATAGGGCAAGTTCTACCCCAAAGAACTTCCTTTTAAAAAATGTTTCTAAAAGACAACATGTCCTGCAGCACTCTGTCCTCTAGAGCTTTGCTGAGACATTGGTTCAATGCCTAGTCAAGGTTGGTCCTTATTCAAGTAAATATCCATTTCTATAAACCAATTCCACAGTTGTTGTGAAACTATTGATATTTTAATAAGTTGCATTCTGCTTAAAAATAATTTCACAGCTCTGGTCATGTTTATTCCATCTTTTCATCCACCAAGAGTTTATGATTGTCTGAGTTTTGCCTTTTCCCAGTCTGACTTCACAGATTTCATTTTGTGACAGAAAATGTTTTTAGCATTCATTAAATGCATTTTATTTCTGATAAGGATTTGCAAAAAACTGTTATGAAACTCTAGAGCAAAGTTTTCTTTCATAAAAGTAATCCTTTTTCATTTTGTTGCTATGATCTGATATACGGATTGTGTGTGGTGTTCTGCAAAGTTGTATATGGGCACATACCACATGACAATTTGGGTCATATGTGACGTATTCATTGGTCTGCAACTTAGTTTGTTCTTTGGGACTCAGATGGCTAGTACGTGATGTGTAATTGTTAGCAAAACTTGACATAATGAAAATTCAGATACTATAACATTATTTAGAATACATATAATCTTTGTAGGGGTAGGGATATAAGAGTCAATGTCAGTTTCCCATTGACTTGAGTGGATTTTGTTTTGGGACATTGGACAGCAAAATTATGTACAAATGTAGTAATTTGCAGAAATCTGTGAGGAAGATGACCTTAGGGAGAAAACAAGATATAACGCTGGTTGTTGCTTAGTGATCTTTCTTGGTGAATTAAGGATAGCGTGACCAGATGTCTTGATGTTATTGAGCTTGTCTCGATATTAGGGGCTTTGTCTTATATATGCAACTATATCCTCCCTCCCCTGAAAAAAAGTGTCCCAATTTTTCACACGTGCTATCTAGTTACCCTAATTAAGGGAGTGGAAAGAAGCTCAAGAAAATGGCTCAAAAGTGTCATGATATTTAAGAAAATTAAAGGAGTCCATAATTCAACAAGTTATAGTAGAGCAACACTGTACTGCATCAGATCATTCATTGCTGCCTACTGCAGCACATTATGCTATAGCTCCCATTTTTCAAAGTCTGAACTACATCCTTTCATACAGCACTTCCAGTTTTTACACTTCATTGCTTAACAACCAAGGAAGAGATTCTGCACTTGGCTGTCCATATTTAGTTCCAAGAGCACCATTTTCTTGCAAGAAATTAAATTCATTTTGACTTTTGATGAAAGTTATCAGTCTGATAAGGATATCAACGTAAAGATGGTTATCCATCTCACTACTCTATTTACTGCTATCCCTAATTCTGAACTTTTCAGTGTCCTGTACTAACTCTTTATCTTTGCCTCAATTTCCTGATTTGTCAGTTCTTCTCCAACAGCATATTTGTAACTTCATTCAAATGTATCAGTTTTCAGAAAAGTTTTTCCTAATAATTCTATTAATTTGTCCACTATCACTCATGATTATATAATATATCTTAGGCGGAATGTTACTTGCTTTCAGAACTAATGTTCAGTTGAAGAACTGAAGTTCTTTTATACCCACTGCACTCTGCACAGTCAGTGGTATAGGCCACGTTTTATTGATCTGTGAATGACTTTGTTTCGTTCCATTTTTAATAGATTATTTTATGCAAGACTTTAATGTGGAGCTATTCTTTATAGGTGCAGAATGTCTTGTATTTAATTTTGTCCCATTAGCAAGTCCCTGTGATTATTATGGCACTACAGAGTAAGCCCATAAAACTAAATATGGCTGTGAGTTATTATAGGATGGCTACTCCTTTCCCCACTCCAGTCATTTAGCAGCCTGTACCCATTTTCCTGTATTACCGTTTCACATATGGAGATTAAATAAGGGTGTGTGTCCTGGACACTGCAGGAAGACAGACAAGACACCAGAAATGTGGTTTAACTTCGCCACAATTTAAATGTTTAGTAATTCATCTGGGAACTAGCTGGCAATAAGTCATTCTGTGCAGGTCATCCTTTCTTTGTAATCTATACCTCCTGCCAGCAGAGGGGTAAGATTTGTTTTCCCCACCTATCCATGCCATATGGACCCCACACCATTACGGTGACTCCAACCACCTCCCCCACTCCTTATGTAGTGGTGAAGGGGGAAAGAAGGGGTTGCTTATTTGCTGTCCCAAACATTGAGCTCCAGCCCCATTCTGCACCTTCTGTAGGAGATGCTTTTTCCTAATCCTCTTCCAATTCCAGTTTGTCAGGAAGCAGGACCTCCTACTGAATGAGCACCTGCACCAGTCACCTCCTACACTGTAACAAAAAATAATTTTAAATCTAACCTATCCACCAAGCCCCTGCTGAGAGAAAGGTGAAAGATCTCCACTCAGACAATGCCTTTCCAGCTGCAAAAAGTTAACTAGCATGACACCCATGGAAAGGCCCTCAAACCCATTTCTTCTCTAATCCCAAGTGGGGGTGAAAGGGAGCTTTTCTTCCCAGCACAGACTGGGCATGAGGAGGTGGTTATAAGCCCTCCCCTAGGGTGTGTGAGAGCCAGTAAACTTATGCCGCACCCTTGTGACCAACTAATCAGCCACAGCGCCCAACCCCTCAAGTCCAGGAGGAGAGGATGGGGACTGAAATCCTTAAAGGGACCAAGGATTCTCTTTTCCCTACTGGCCCAGACATAGCCTCTAAAGGTGTGGGGGGGGCAGTATTTACTTGAAAGTGTGCATTAATATTTTACAATAGCCAAACTTGTGGAAGCTGCAAAATGCTGCCAAAGATTTCATGACCATCAGCCACCCATTGAGGATCACTAAATGTCAAAGCAGTCCAAGTAACCGTGGGGATTTTAGATCACTTACAAGAGTCTAACTTTAAAGTATATAAAGTGGCAAGAATGAAAACATAGGCATTTTTCTGTATTGGCACATGCACACTGTAAAAACTGTACATTAGTTTAAATACCATTCTCAGCTTGGGGCCCTCAACATTTTAATGGGCATCAGGCACTACCCTGGGTAAAACTCGATAGACCAGACCATTGACACTCGTCACATCAATAGTTTGATCTCTAGCTCTGTGCAAAAAACAACTAGAAACTTTTTGAAAAATGGTTATATTTTTCTGGACATATATCTTTGCTACCACCTAGCTCAAATGACTCCAAATTCGAGTCACTAAGTCTACTCTGTTGTGATGCTGACAGGCCAGCAGGTCAGAGTCATAGGCCAATTCACTTGTGTGAATATCAAATGTTGTGTACTAATTAACTCAGATGGCTCAAAGGAAATGTGAACGATACGGTCTTCATTTATCTGTAACCTGTTGAATGCTTTCACAATACATTAGGTATATCCCTGTACTTAATTAACCCTAGATCAAAAGTGCGTGTTAGAACGAAGATGATTATTTACTTGATGAAAACTAATGAAGGATTGTTTCAGGCTATTACATTGTGTTTACATCGCATTTACCAGTCACAGGAGGCTGAAGCCTTAGAAATGTAAAAGATTGCTATTTTCAAAGTCTGGGTCGTTGTGTTTGACAATGGAAATTCACAAACTGTTTACATTTAATCAACAAAGGAAAATTCCATGCTGTGAATAAATATGCCTGCCAGATTGCCTTCTGTGGAAAGACACTATAAGAATGGATCCAGGGACTGACCCTGTATCGCTGAACTGTTTTGGATTCTCAACAACTTTCTTTTTCTGAGCTAATAAACCTTTAGTTGGTTTGCTAGAGAAATTGGCTTCAGCATTCTGTTTGGTGAGATCCAGAGTTTTGATTTGACCTAGGGTAAGTGACTAAACATTTGAGAGTAACTTAATGTGATACAGTATTTTGTATAGGTGACCAATATCAAAAAGTCCAGTTTGTCTGAGTGGAAAGGTAGGAAGAAGAGCCTAAGGAACTGTTTGTAACTCCATCATAAGACTAATACAGTGATACAGGTGTGTACATTTGTTACTGGCTTGGTGAAATCTAATTATACCACCAGTTTGGGGTGTCTGCCCTGTTTTCTGACTGTCTGACCTCAGACACTCCAGACAGTGTGACACCTGCATCCCCCTGAGGCACACTAGATTTCAAAGGAATCTAACATAGCATGCCAATTTCAGAGATTGAGAAAGGTTCGACCTTTAGACAGAAGCTGTGATGCAACTTAACTATAGTGGCGGTGCCATCCCACCATAATGAACAAGCCACTTGGGCACAGTGGGGACCAAATATCCATGTTTACTAACTGTACACAACATGCAAGGCCTAGCTATGTATACACCGCTGCTTGAGAAGGTTTCTAAACATAGAACAATCAATGCCATTAGAGGGTTCACAAAACTATTTAAAGGGATACTACCCAATTTTACACACCAGTCTTCATTCATATTCTGCAGAATAGAATAGCACAAGGCCTGCAAAACTCTGGAGCCACTGCATTCCTTCTCATGTAGAGTACTTAACTCCTACAAATTCAAGTGAAAGGTGAGTATATTTCAGACATTTTGATCTCATGCTATATCCTGGGATATGAAATAGAAAACCAAACTCTGACAGACTAATTTCCCCTATCATTTGTATGTACAACCCTGCTGCCAGTGACACTAGCAAGGACCAATTTGATTTGTTTAGGAATTCTGTTCTTAAAAAAAAAAAACTATGGCTGAAGTCCCTACCTAGAGACATATGCCAGCTTCTGAATCAGGGAATTTGAAATAAAACCTCCCTGTTCACCTTCCAGGCTTTTTCCCTGCCTACAAACACTCAAGAGTCACCTGCGAACATTGAACATGAGTATCTTTTTGTTTGGATCCAAAGACAATCAAAAGAAACAAGAGAAACCAATTTCGAATAGAAGAAACTGAGAAAGCCACGTGAAGATACCAGCAGTTTTAACACACACACACACACACACACACACACACACACACACACACACACACACACACACACCATGCCTACCTTAGAGAAGCCCAGAACTTTGTCTCACCACAAATCCCACCTACCTAAGGCCCCACTCACAGGTCAAGTCAGTCATAATCAAGGGACATCTATGGGTGGCTGTTCTCCAGTCCTGATGGAAAGGATCAGCCAGGTCCTTCTCCAATGTACAGCTATTTGGTGAAGTTTAGTGATTTCAGCCTTGCTTCCACAGTCATTCTGAGTCATGTTTACTCATCATCATCATCCAAGCCAAGCACATTGCAAAGTTAAAAAAATAACACTTTTGTTTAATTTACTAGCTCTTTCCTCCTCTGCTCTTGTCTCTGAAGCCAGACAAGGTGATTTAGTCATTTTGAAAATACACAAAGAAAGCATGGTTTCCTAGCAACAGGAATTGCTTGAAAGCTCCTAGATGGAGCATTCTCGTTGTTTTCAAGATGCTTCACATTTACCAATAGTAGAATAAAAGTACTCACATCACATTCACATTAATGAAATTTGTTTAAACAATGACAACTTTTACTGCTTTACAACACTGAATACATGATAAGTCAGGACATCAAAAACTCACATGCTTTCAAGGGGGAAAATGAAAAACAAATATATCTTGTTACAGACAAGATGTGAATAGCTTCATGTGGCCCAACAGGGTAATCTGATTGTGGGCCATGAGACATTTTGCTGACATTGACACTTCCTATCATCCTGACTATAATTGTCTTATTGTTTCGTTGTATCCGCATTTCCATCCATCCGTCTGTCATCTTATACTTGTATTATCTCCTCCTTGGAGCATCTATGTTGTTGGGTGTTTGTATAGCACCTAACACCATGGAGCCCTGGTCCACTACTAGGGCTCCTCAGTGCTACAGTAGTACAAATCATTTATTATTGTCTGTCAAACTCTAGCTAAGAGGGAAACTCATGAGTATTAGGTATGACATATGAACCAAAGGAATTGACCAAAAATTAAGACTCAAGGACCTCTCCTGCAGAGGGAGGGTTTAAGAACCCTTATATATATAAATCTTTTTGACATGCTGCACTCTTCAAATGGATGCTTCTACAAAATAGTTTATTTTATACTACCTCTCCTGAGGTCACAGCGTCCTTGCACAGACAACATGGGTAGGACCAAAGGGTTCTAAGCAAAGATAAATTATTCTGTCTTACCCAAACTAAAAATGTTAAGCTGTTCTACTATGAAATAAAACACTGTTGGTTGCATATACTGTTGTTAAAAAAAAATGCCACCACCATTTTACATTTTGCAATTTTAAAAACTGCCTACAAAACAGTCATTCCTTCATCAGTAGTAAAAATGGAACAATCCATTTTATTGCTGATTAGAACAATAGCCTTTAAAAAAAAAAGAATTGGAATGCAAAGCTAATCACTGGATAATCATGCTTAAGAATTTATAACCAAATAATTTAGCAGTTCCTGGTAAAATAAATGCAATTGGTAGAAAAGGGTCTTCAAAACTTGCCTCACAAAATGAGGAGTCTGAATTTTGTCAAATTTGGGCTGGTACAGAGCTCTCTAAGGGAGGCCAAGAGAGAAAATTTTTATATTGGAATGTGACAGTGCTTTGGTTAAGAGGAGAGTAAAATCCTCTATTTTTGTTATTAATGTGTTTATGCTAGTACCCCCTACATGCTAAGTTATAGCTGGTTGAAGTTTTTTTGAGAGTGCATTAAATTTTAATGAAAAATTTAATTTTCATTGACATTTTTCAATTTCATTTCCCCAAAAAAGTTTTGAAACATTTCATTTCACTCTAAAAGAGCACACTCCCTTTATAAAAAAAAAATCCAATAGAAAAAAGGTGGCAAGATTTGAAAAAAAATGGATTTTTCACATTAAAATGTTGAGAAAAACTGCAGATTTTGGTTTAAAAAAAGATTCAGTTCAATCTTCTTCAAAAAATTTTGTGAAAAAAATTTCAAACCAACCATTTTTGTTTCCTTTCACTTCTTTTGTGGAATACTTACCTTTTCACTTAGCAATAGTGCTAGACACTTTCTAGATGTATGAGAAAGGATAATTTCTTGTCCACAGTCTATGGGCACATAGATAAGTGCAGGGATAAAAGGGGATTTTCCATACAAATCAAGATACACCATACACAGCACAGCTAAGGACTCTAACCTTATCCCAAATTTAGGATAGGAAGACCATCTCATTTCTATTGGAGACTGTCAATTTTTCTGAGACTACATATATCAAACTTTACTAGTCCATGACGATACTGTATATCTGCATGTTGGGCTTAAAAAGAGTGGTGAGAATGCAGGGTATAGAGAAGGGAAGAACCTAGTGGGGGTGGTAGGAGAGCAGAATTTATCCTTCAGTTGCAACATATCATCAATCATCATCATCATCATCATCATCATCATCTGCTAGCTGAAGATCAGCAAGCATATGTACTATATATCTTCATTCCTTGCTCTCCTGTGTTGGGGTCCCATACTGCTAAACAAGATTGTAATAAGAGACAACTCTGTAATAACTAAAGTATTACCGATAGTACTCAAGGAAAAAACAGCATTAGACCTGCAATAGCAGCAAAGAGTCCTGTGGCACCTTATAGACTAACAGACATATTGGAGCATGAACTTTCGTGGGTGAATACCCACTTCTTCGAATGCAGAAAGCTCATGCTCCAATATGTCTGTTAGTTATAAAGTGCCACAGGACTCTTTGCTGCTTTTACAGATCCAGACTAACATGGCTACCCCTTTGATACTTGAGACCTGCCATGAATATATCCTGAGCATGACAAGACACAAAGTGCTACATCACCTCTCCTCGGACTGATGTAGTGCTGTTGTGACTTAATTTGGAGTAGCATCTCTGACCTCTCAGATTTTTCAAATGGATTTAAATTGTGCATCTTACATATCAGAGAACTATGATAGTTTTAATTTTCGTTGATGGAAGAAGATATAAGTATCACTGATTAGAGCACTGTGAAAAAAAATGTCACACAGCTGGGAAAAAGTGACTGAAAAAGCATGCTTTTGTCAGATTTGCAAACAAATGAAACATTTAATAGTTTTGCATCACATTTTCCTCCAGAGTAAGACATTTTTGAAGGTGAAAACTCACTGCCTGAATATGTTTTAGAGAGACAAAATGGGTGAGAAAAATCTTTTATTGGACCAACTTCTGTAGGTTAGAGATACAATATGTTTTGGTGTTCTAGATGGGTAATCCCCTTGCAACCTCTAACAGAACTGAAATTTGGATGTATTACTACTATATTTTTATAAAGGCTAATTAAACCATATATTGTTTCCTTTAGACATTTTATTTCAGCTTTAGCTCCTTCAGTTCCATTGGAAATGTAGACCTGGGCAAACATACTGCTCAAGTACTGTACTTCTTGAGATACAGTACTAGCAAGGAATAATTTCAAGTTAGCATAAGAACTGGCCTACTGTATCAGTTTATTGGTCCCACTAGTCTGGTATTCTGCTTTTAGCAATGGCCAATTCTTGACGCTTCAAAAGTTCAATAGTGCAGCATCTACTCAATTGTGAAATTCTGCACAGGAGGGATAAACTCCTTCTGAAGCACCTCAGTATCTGATTATCATTGTATCAGTGCGCACTTTTAGTTATACGGCCAAATGTTACTAACATTTATCATGTTCTTTGCTCTTTTAAAAAAGTCAGTCACAGTATTTGTCTTGACAATCTCCTGCACAGACTCACTATATGTTCTGATAATTTTTGTTGTTGATGATTCTAAAAGTACTACACCTTAAACTGGCAATAAATTGCTAACAAATACAGTAATCACATTAATGTACCCCACACCAGCAGGAGATCTGTTGAAAAGACATTAAATAGTGCTTCATAATATCTCCTCCTTTAGTAAGCTAGATAAATTTAGATAAAGTGTCTGTTATTCTATGGGCACATATTGACAAGTTACAATATAATCTTGAGGATTTTACGATATTTAACACCAATGGTAACATGCTGGAACCAGCGCTGCTTACTAATCACAGTATTTAACAAGTCTACTATATAGGGCAAGATCACAAAAATAAATCATCCAGATCTAAAATCAGTATAGCTGATTTTAAAATAAGTTTGAGCATTAAAGTAGTCAAGTCTCTGTTGGACACAGATGACAAAAAGATGGTGTTACTAAACTATTATGAGGTACACTGGTTACAGAACCAGTCGGAATGTTTTTTAACCGGGTAGTCAAAGTTTCAGATGCATATGGCAAGTTTTGAATACGTCTGTTTCCACTAAGGTTATAACCTCCAATCAGATATTTATAAGCTGGAATTTAATTCACTCCTGCAGCAGCAAAATTCTGCTATCAACTATATGATTTTTTAGCAGATACTCTAATTCCCCTGTCTAAAAGATAGGAGCCATAAAAAAGGTTGTATATTTTCCTCTTCCAGCAAAAGGATGAGTGATGTAACAGCTGCACACTAGGGAGAAAGTTGGGAAATAAAGTCAGTGCATATCAGAATTGCCTAGAAAGAGAAATGGCTCACCCTTCAGGAAATTTGATAGGATCAGCCAAGATTTTCAGAGAGCAAAACCATACATAGAGGAGCCATCGTGAATCTGAACAATGTACATGCATAGAACAGCCGGTGAGAAATCCAAAACCAAATCTGGCAGATACTATTGCTCTAAGAGCTGCTCTACACTAACTGGCGGACTGATGATTTACCCGTCTGCCTAGGTCTAATGTAAAATCAAGCCTTGTAATAGCCAAAACACAATGGGACTTGCATTTGCATGCCAGTCAACAGGAAAAGCTAGGTTGATATGAGATGGAGGGGGAAAAGATGTGAAATCAGCATGGGAAGACACTGGATACTAAAAAGATAGAGGCAGTTGCTTTGTCTCTGGCATCAAAACACTCATTTTCTGGCAGTGAGTTCCAAATATTAGATCCCATTCCTGTTCAAGTTTTCTGCACTTCTAAGCTTCCAATTATTGCTAAATTCTAAGTTCAGTTAATGGTTCAGTCTAAAAGCATTGTGAGAGACAAGCTACCCATTCCACTGAAATTGTCTTGGAAAAACTAACAAACAGCAAGACATATTGAGCTGCATGTAATGTATTTTAATAATATTCCCTTTAAAGAGAGAAAGAGTGTTCAAAGAAAATGGTGTACATGAAAGACATGCTGGTTTCTGTGATGCTGTCGACATATGCTGCTGCAGCTGCTGCAGAGATTTACTCAAAGCTGAAAGAGAAATCTTTGAAGGTGAATAATACAACAGTATGATGCTAATGCATCAGCAGCAAAACTGTGGAAAAACTTTCCTTCACCATTTTGAAATTATTCAACTCAGTCTGCAAGCCAACTTCAATAGTCATGTATTGCACAATATGACCACACATTCATGCATAATTATATGATATTGAAGGATTAATCAAATGTCTAAATGAATTTGCTACCTCACAAAGGAGGTAACAATTTTAAAAGCACTCTTATTTTGTAGAACAAGAATACAGTAGCCGATTGCATTGCACCCTGATCCAGTTGCTGTCAAAAATTTACTGAAAAATTAAATGGTATGCACCTTACAGAATAAGTAGTTTTCAATTCTTTGAAACAGCTTAATTATTCTAGTGTATAGACACTCTTCTTGTTAATGAAGTCTAAGACCATAGTCAATGGAATCTGAATTCTGCAAACCTGTCCTTACTGCTTTGTCTTAAAGAGTTGGCAGCCCTACATGTCTATTTCCTCTGAGTTCTTTCCTGAACAGACTTGTCGTCAAGTTGCAGCTCCCCATTATCAGAGTTATGGTTCTCCTTCCGCAAGTTAGAAAGTATTTATGATAAATCTGAAATCTTGCCATTGGGTCAATAGGAATTCTATTTAGGATGGAAAGCATGTGCCTAAATTTCCTCGGTAGTGTTTTTAAATATGTCTCTGTGCTATATTTTTCTTCTCATAGCTTATTGCTAAGAGGAATTGTGATAGGGATCTAGGAAAGAAAACTGGTACTGCACTAACTGATGGCAGTGAAGAATGTGCTGCTGTGATTATGAATGGATAATTAATACTTTCTATGCTATTTGTCATCACTTTTGCAAGTGATGACAGCATCTGTTGCATACAGATATCATTATAGACCTATTTAAATTCACTTTTGCAGGAAATTATATTTGCGCTACATTCAGAGACAGTATACAATGAATGCGGGGAAATGCCAATAGAACCTCAAACAACCATTTGTAATGGGTAGATTTATAGCATTTTAAAGTGTTCCAGTCTGACATCTTTACATGTAGTGTGACAAAGTTCCTCCTCTACCTTGGTGGGTCCTGCGCTTATTGGCAGATTTGCTCACGTCAGTGATCTTCCCCACAGTCTGGGTCAACTCCTCCTGTGTCTGATCAGGAGTTGGGAGGAACCCAGGCCCGCCCTCTATTCTGGGTTCCAGCCCAGGGGCCCTGTGGATTGCAGCTGTCTATAGTACCTCCTGTAACAGCTGCATGAAAGCTACACCTCCCTGGACTACTTCCCCATGGCATCCTCCAAACACCTTCTTTATCCTCACCACAGGATCTTCCTCCTGGTGTCTGATAAAGTTTGTACTCCTTAGTCCTCCAGCAGCACACCGTCTCACTCTCAGCTCCTTGTGCCTCTTGCTCCCAGGTCGGTCCGTCCGTCCGTCCACCCCCCCCTCCTCTCCTCTCCTCTGGCTCCCCCTCCCTGACTGGCGTGAGCTCCTTTTTAAACCCAGGTGCCCTGATTAGCCTACCTTGATTGGCTGCAGGTGTTCTAATCAGCTTGTCTGCCTGAATTGGTTCTAGCAGGTTCCTGATTACTCGAGTGCAGCCCCTGCTCTGGTCCCTCAG
>NC_133773.1:76490700-76495839 GCF_003597395.2 Chelonoidis abingdonii
CTCAGGAAACAGAACCCAGCTTCTCCTGGGGCCAGGAGTAGCTCATCTCCCTCTCGACCGCTCCACTGTAGAGGAAGGAGGGGAGGGCTGCTGCCCCCGGAATTACTTGGTGTTCTAGACCTGTGGATCCTCCCCTTAGGCTGGGGGGAGGTCCTTTAGAAGTGGGCGGGCTTTGCCCACCCACCCCTGGGATGCCAATAGGACCAGACTCCTGTACCCCACTGGCCTGGGTCTGTCACAGTAGTTACAAGAAATTCAGTGATTGTTCTTAAAAGTTCTGGCATTTCTAATTCCCATCAGAAATTTTATGCTAACTTTAAATTTTGGTGCTTTCTCCATTATATTTTGGCAGAAAATACCTCCCTCTAAAAATTTTCAACAAAAGGTACATCTACCCTGCACAATCCTTTCTGCAGCATGTAGAGTACTAAGAGGTCATGTAGTGTAAGCAGCAGTGTAGATAGTGAGGCACTACTAAGGCAGAGTAGAAACAGTACTGAACTCTGTGGATGTATCCTACAGAGCTCTCTGCTTGCTCAAAACTGTGCCTCCTTATCTGTGCAGCTATTTTTAGCATTGTAGAGTCTCACTTCCTCTCTGCAGCTGGAGACTTTCCCCTCTCAGGGAGCTGCTGGAATGTTTCCTGGCCATAGGGAAAGACTCCTGCAGAGCTGCTAATACTGCCCAGCTAACTGGCTGGAACACTGGGGACCAGCAAGGAGTCAGTGAGGTCATAGCCACCCTCTTCACCCCTCTTGGACTCCATCAATACAGAAGAACTTCCAGCTCCAGCTGCAGCATCCCCACTGCTCAAGTAGGGGATGGGGTTAGGGAAAGTGGGTGGCACACTAATCACATGCGTTCTCCCAGGAGCAGGGTAAGGAACAGCCCTGGACTGACAGTCAGTATAATCACCATGATATGCAGTCTCTGAAGCCACCATCTGGCACCACACAATCCTGCTCCCCTGGATAGTTCCACCCTCAGCCATAGCTAGAAGATCAGCAGCTTCCAAAGTCTTAACAACAGTCCCAATCAGATCCAATCCATACTTCTTCCCATCTCCAGCATCTGCCTCTGATCCCTCCACAAGAAGGTGCTACTCAGATTCCAGGAGTCCTTTCTGTCCAAGCATAGTTGATTGAGTTACATCAGCATGCAGGTCTCAATGGGGATGCACAACATCTAAGGCTAGGTGGGGAAACAAATACAGACAAGGATTGTCTCCTGGTGGCTCTCCAACGCCCCAGCCCCTTACCCTTCCCAGTCCTTCCTCCACTAAGACATGTAATCATGATATTTCACCAGCAGTAATGTCTGTGGAATAGACTACTGTCTTTTAAGATACATGTTTCATATGTAGAATCTAAGACTAGAACCTCAGGTCTGAATAGCCACCCATTAACGTAAGCAACTCTCAGCCATATTTTTAAGCCCTGGTCCACACTACAAAGGTATGTTGTAATAACTACATCACTCAGAGGTGTGGAAAATAGACATGCCTGAGCAACAGTTATACCAAACTAACCCCTGGTATAGACAGCATTGTGAATGGGAGGGCTTCTCCCATCAAGATGGCTACCATCTCTCAGAGGTGGAGTACCTATGCTGACAGGAGAAGCTGTCCTGTTGGCATAGGTAGCATCTTCATTAAATACTATAGCTGTGCAGCTGCTGTGCTGTAAGTGTAGACAAGCCCTAAGCCACTCTTAGTGCACTACTTCAATCTTGTGAATGATCCATTATTCAGAACGCTAGAAGATGATCAACGATGGAGATTGGAGACTTAGCTTGGAATTAGTTGATAATGTAACTAGTTACCTGTATGCATCATTTAATTGTATTTTCTACAAAGACCTTTACAACTAGCATAACTTTATATTAGGACAGAAGGTGTACTTAGTTAGTGACCATTTACACAGTATTTCCATAAATTAGACATTAAAACAAAGAACAGTGCTTCTCTCATAAATGGTTAATGCTTTCCTAATGAAAGAACTTAAAAATAAAGGAAAAACCCATTTCACCTCATTTTTGTTGTTTTATCCTGCTTTTCCGTTGTGTGTCTTGAAATGTCATCACAGAAAGAAAGTCTTTACAGTTGCACTATGAACATTAATTGACTTGCCATCCAACTGGGACTAAATTCATGATGGAATCCTCTCATCCTTTACATGTTGAAAATTAAACAGGTAACTTGCCATAGTATGCTTCTGAATGGTTTCCTGTATGTTTTTGATTCCTAAAGTCTGAATGTTAGCTAATGTAAAGAGCTGTGCTTAATCAGTTCCCCTGATTTCCATTTTATTAGTAAAAGTAGCATACACACAAAATGTGATACATTGAAGAACAACATAAATTGGCTTCCAACATCTTCCCTTTTCATTTTAATTGCTCTCATTGTAAACAAAACAGGTCACCTTCATAGAATTCTAACTATTCTTGTTCCCAAAGATGGTAGGCAACTGTATTTAAGGATGCCTAAGTTAGTATTGTAATCCCCTGTTTTTGCATTTCTTGCAGAAGCGTTTATGTTGGGTGTGAATGTGTTGGTTTTTGCACATCTGGAGAAAAATATTTCGTTACTTTTTATTAAGTGCAATTTCTATGCATATAGAAGAGTTATCATGTGATTTTAAATTTCTACTTCCCAAATGACTGACAGTCAATAGTTACAATTTGCTATGAAATTAACTCTTACTGAGGAGCAGTGCACATTCCTTGTCCTGGAGCACGTTTGTTTTGGAGTTGGTTAAGTTAGCTATATTTAAACTGCTCTGGACTAACCAGGACTACTATTCAAATGCTTCGGGCAGACAAAAGATGTGACAGATCTTCATCTTTCCTGCCTCTCTTCCTCTCCCTCACTCTGTACCAGCCACATTGTCTCACCTGAACCGAGCATCCATTATCACCTCTCATGCTTTCTAATTTCATGCATTAGTATAGTACATTGCCCATACTCAGACCAACATACAGTTGTCATTAGAACATTATAGGTCAGTTGCCATGTACATCATACAGATTTCCTTCTGGGATTCCCATAAGAGCAGCACATCTGGGCAGAGTTCATGTGCTCCCCCCATATGCTGTTGTCATCCCAATACTTCAGATCAGTTGGAGCAGCCACAAGAGATTTCACCCCCTTTATAGTAGGTCTGAACCATGAATGTGTTGAGTGGAGAACGGGGGTCCCCATCTTTGGGTGGGATAGAATCTCCCCACCTTAATAAAGCCCAGTTTCCTTCTCTTTCCCACCTGCTGGTGTGACACAAGCAGCTGATGTGACACAAGCAGCATTTCCTTTCCCAGAATTTTCAGGTTCATTTCATTGACCAACATGCATATACAGATTTTTGGGGAGTTATACAAAGTGCTTAAATTCCTACTGTCTGAAGTGCACAGGAACCCTAGAAACTTAAAGTCTGCAGGTGTCCTTGCCTCAACCCCAGATCTACGTGACTAGCCAATTCACTACATAGTTGACTTAAATCACGGGTAGGCAACCTATGGCATGCATGCTGAAGGCGGCACGCGAGCTGATTTTCAGTGGCACTCACACTGCCCGGGTCCTGACCACCAATCCGGGGGACTCTGCATTTTAATTTAATTTTAAATGAAGCTTTTTAAACATTTTAAAAACCTTATATAACTAAACTATTGTTGTATGTAAAGTAAATATTATAGACTTATAGAAAGAGATCTTTAAAAATGTTAATATCTCTTACTGGCACACGAAATCTTAAATTAGAGTGAATAAATGAAGACTCGGCACACCACTTCTGAAAGGTTGCCAACCCCTGACTTAAATGTAAAAGGCCTAAAGTAAGTTGTGCTGTGGTAGGGTTCCTTCCTATGCACTTTGGCATAACATTAGAGTTAGGATGTGTAAAATAAGCACTCCTTAAATACCTTCAATTCAACTGCAGTATAAACTAACTTTGTAAGGTGTGCAGAGACTCAAGCAAGGGAATTCGGTTATGAAATATATATTCACCACTCACAAACATTTGGAAGCCAATAGACTTTCATTGTCCTGGAATATGAAGTGCCTTCCATTGATCTTTTTCGTCTAAATTTTATGAGCCTGATATTGATCTCAAACTGGTTTTTAACCTGCATAACTCTATTTATTTCAATGGAGTTACTTCTGCTATACATTGATGTAAATGATAGCAGAATCAAACCCTCAACTGTAATGCATATGCAGAAGAGGGTAGAGCTAAGCATGTAAAAGCAGCCTTAATTCTGTTCCTTAATGATTTGTGAGTGTTCAGCTGTGCAGCTTTAACATTCTGTTAATGTAAGTTTCTGTATGAAATTATAAAGAAGTTGAAAAACATTGTACATTTGCTTCCCAGGGCACTAGTAATTAAAATCAGACTCGCTGAGGCAACTCAAATCTTTATATTAGCCCAAGTAACTGAATATCCATTTCGGTTAATTCACGTTGACTCAGAAATTTCTGACATTTACTTTAACTCTCATACAAGCTGAAGGCCCTCTAACCTACTGGGACCAGTCCATTTCAGTGCAACACTGGTATAGAATGACTGATATCAAAGATTGCATTCACTTTTCTACAGCCAGTGGTTACCAAAAAGCCCTGTTCCCTTCATATAGGAATGTGAATCTTTACATTAGAGTTCCACAGAAAGATTCTGCTTAACTTTACTGACATTCCTTTGCTTTGCTTGAAACACGATATCCTTCTCAAATGCAATATGCAAATGTACAAACACATATGCAAAGTCTTCCTTGCTTTGAAAGTTAAAGACGACAAAATGCCAGGTGAAGTCAGTATTGCATGTCCTCCTTGTCTTCTTAGCAGGTAGCATATTGATACTATCTTTTAGTGGCATATTAGTTTGTCTTGCATCTTTATACTTCAGTATGCATATTTATCTCTACTTAGATGCAAATTGGATTTCTGTAGTATGCGATATATGGATAGCGTAGTGGTTAAGAGTGCCGCCCTTTGATACGAGAGACCGGGGTTCAAATCCCAGTTGGTACCCAACTTTCCAGTAGGGGTCCTTGGGCAAAAGACCCCCTAACGCTTCACCTGCCTACCTCAAATATGAGAGTGACACGAACTAGGAGAGTCATGCCGGCTCGGACGTCGCCCGGATTAACAAG
>NC_133773.1:76498416-76575095 GCF_003597395.2 Chelonoidis abingdonii
GCTGCACCCAGCGTATGGGCTAGACCCTCCCAAGAAACCAGATGGAGATTCCACAGAAGTTGGGGAGAATGCAGGCTAGATTCGGTAGTACTTCCCAGATCAGACGGACAGAGGCAGGTACTGGCCAATCAACCCAGACATTACGTTGGCTAATAAGACGAAGAACCAGCAAGACAGCGTGTGATTAGACGTATAGCAGGCCAAGTACGCAACATCAGAAGAAGGAATAGAGAAGCTGGAGAAGTACCAGGGCCTGAAAGAGGAACTAGAGAGGAATGTGGAAAGTGAAGCGGCAAAGGGCCAGTGTGGTTAGGACCTCGGGGCTTGTGACTCCTAAGCTGGGTGAGTGGCTCCACAGATCCAGGACCAGGAACAACATCAGAGCTCTCTGTCCAGAAGAGTGCAGTGCTAGGAACAGCTAAGATACTGCGCAGAACCCTCAAACTCCCAGGCCTCTGGTAGAGGACCCGAGGTTGAGGAAGAAACATACCACCCATAGGGGTGAGAGGGGAATTTATATATATATATATATATATATATATATATATATATATAAATTGGAAAGAGGTTATAAGTTACCTGCCTGAAGTAACCAACGAAAATGGTATTGGCAAAAAACTACTCTCTGTATTTTTGCCAGTACCAGTACAACTTAGCTGTCTCATTATAAGGCTACCTTGGGGGTGAGGGGACCAGAATCCTCTTCAGGCAGGTGAATTATAACCTTTCAAACTTTTCATTAGGCAGCCTATTCCATGAAAGAAAGAATACTACATGCATTATTCATTACAGGCAGCAAATCTTCACAGCAACCACAGGGTGCAATATCACAGTACTACTTAAAATTCTGTGGCTTCTTTCTCCCTTTCTGCTAAATTCAGCTCCAGTCTAATCTCCATGTATAATGTAATATCTCTGGGCAATTCAGGTATTTTAACACTGAAGAAAATATGTGGTTTAGTTTACAAGAGCTGAAGAGAAGATCAGCTTTTATTTATCAAGTGTTTTCAGCTCACTGTGTGCCCCTTTCTTTCTGATGCTAGTGTTTATACACATATTCAGATGCAATATAAGGTAAAAAGAAAACAGCATGCTTTACTCTGTTGACACTTCCCTCCTAACTTCCTAGACTTCACTTTTTTTAGGACTTCCAACTGTTACAGGTGTAGTTCATAAAATCTTTGCATACATACCAACAGGGACTACTTATGTGTGAACTGGTTGTATTCCTCACAGGCTCACCCTCCTAACCAGCCACTGTGGGAGTTCATGTGAATAAAATATTCACTGTTCTCTCAATGCACAAAAAAAATATGATGCTGCATTTTACTAGCCATATTGGAAGTGATTCTGAACTAATAAAAATTTTTTTCAATAATTTCATGTCTCTTTTCCTTTCTGTCTTTTCCCCCTATATATTTTCCCATCCTTTTAACATGCAATCTTTAATAATGGTCACAGGTAGGTTCTATTCCTGGCTGTGCTGTGACTTTCAAGTGAATTTCTCTCTCTCTTACCTCTTGTCTGTACAGACAAAGTGCTTCATGGTTTGGGCTGCCTTTTGCTATGTATATGTACAAAGGTTAGCATAACAGGGCCTTTGACGAACATACAAGCAGTTAAAACACCCATATTAAAGCTGGCACTCTGGTCCTGTGAGAGATGACAGCCCATATCCAGCCCATAACATTCTGAATTTGTGTAGTAAAGAGAGATATCAGCCTTGTCACAAATGTCAACCACTTAATTTAATTTCAGCCCTGTTACTTTCTCTTGGCAAGGGACAAACATAGTAAGTGCCCAGGATTTTATCTAGATCAGATATATTGTTCAGTGGCTCCAGATTTAAATCTTTTGCATTTATGGACATTATTCCTGGATTCTAGACCATCATAATCTTGCAGCTGTAATGAGATCATTCTAGTTACATCCCTTGGCGCTGCAGGGGAAGTAAAAGGGCCATTTACAAAGTTATTTTCTGGCATCTTTCTTGATACAGAACCTGTAGTACAACACCAAAGAAAACAAGCTATCTGACAGCAATCATAGCATTTGTTGTGAGGATGTGTTACATTTTTAATGCTTCTTAGTCCCCTTCATAGCACTGTCAAGTGATGTAGTACCATGGACCTCATGGATTTTGTAAAAGGTGGATGTAAATTGTACTGTTTTGACTTTACTAATGTTCTGTTGCTTAATTAATTAGCCATTCTGGTTGTCTACTCTTAAAAGTATCAATAGCTTTTGAGAAAAGGGAGAATGGTCAGCCAGCCACAGTACTAAATATTTAACTAAATGAGGCTGTGTTTGTATTACAATTATTTGATTCAAAGCAAGATATTCTTATCAAGAACTGAAGACCTTACAGAATAAATTTATTCTCCTTGTGTAGATACAGAAGTATCCATTCTTTTGATAAATGACTGTGACAAGAGAGGGGAAGGCAGAAATAGAAGCAACTCTTTTTGCAGTGATAGGCCCCAGTTCTGCAAAGTGAGGTGTATAGCTATAAGGGGCCAGCCACATGGATGGATCCCTTTGCAGGACCAGGCCCTCATTTGAAATCTGACTGTAATCATTTGATCTTCCTTAGTTGCTTTACATCACAGAGAATGAAGAGAGGCTGCCATGGTATCTCATTTTACCAATGTTTATGTGATCCTAAACAACCTATTCCCTGGCTGGGGGAATGGGAGTGTGCCTGTGCCATCCCTATGTCTGAGGACCATTGGTACAGAGCAGAAAATGGTGACTGGGTCATCATCCGGCAGCCTCAGAAAAAAAGGAACATAAAGGTGATTTATTGTCACTTTTGCCTACCTCCATCCAGCACCAAGCACAGATTGCCTGGTTCAGAAAATGTGGCCCTCTGTCTCTCAGTTTCTTGATCTGCAGAGTACCCATATTCTATTTGTATTTTTTATAATTATCATTTGTATTGCAGCATTATCCAGATATTCCAATGAGAGTATTGGCCCCATTGTCTAGTACTGTGCAAACACCTAGGAAGAAGACATAGTTCCCAGCCAGACAGTGCTAGGAGTACTCCTAGAAGCTTCTCTGATCCATAGATTCAAAGGCCAGAAAGGACCAATGTGATAATTTACTCTGCCTTCCTGTATAGCACAGGCCATAGACTATGCCCTAGAATGATTCCTGGAGCATGTCTTTTAGAAAAACATCTAATCTTGATTTTTTAAAAATTGTCAGTGGTGGTGAAGCTCAACCCTCATTGCAGCAGAGGTTGTACTAGTGGCAAAAACAGAGGTTAAAATAACTTCTCTCCTATTTCAGTGTCCCCTGTTTATGCAGCCCAGGCTTGCACTAGCCTTTTTGGCCACAGCGTTACACTGGATGCTCATGTTCAGCCAATTATCCACCACAACTTCAAAAGCTTTTCAGTCACTGGTTCCCAGGAGAGATTCCCCACCCCACCCCCATCATGTAAATATGCCCTACCTTCTTTCTTCCTAGACATATGGCTAAATGTATATTAAATCATAACAGAGGTAACTGAAAATTCTGCCACCAATTGTGTGGTTGTGGTAGAGGTGGTAGAGTGTGAAAAGAGTGTCTTCTCCCCTAGTGCATAAATGTATCACACCAATTCAGGAGGCAGCCATCATTTGGCTGTCTGTACTACAAGGCCACATGGGTGACACTACCAGTTTTTCAGAATTGCACATTTCTCTAGTGGGGTTATGCCTGAGGGGCTTGATCAGCCTCCATCCTCTGCGCATCAGCTTGTGCTTTGGAACATTTGTAGCAAGAGCCCCTTCTAAGCATGTTTCCCCTATTGTCCCTCGAGGTTTTTCTTGTGTATTTGGTTGTTGTAGTAACAGAATTTTATTGTTGCTATGGCAACTGAGTTAGATTATTAGGGAATAGCCCAGCCAGTTTTGGCTAGTGTGTGGCAATAAATGGCTCCTTTTCAAGGTCTACAACTCTGTGTCTCAAGTGATTTCTTCCTAAAACCAGTACAACCAGGGATACAACATGGCAATGAGAATAGGATCCCTATGCTGCCCCAGGAACAGAAGAAGGTAGAAGTCAAGGTTAAAAAAAAATAAAAATAAAAAAATAAAAATAAAAAAACTTTTTGCTGTTGGAAGGGGGTGCGAACTGGCTGGTTTGCACTGATGGTGCAAACAAACTAAAACCATGGCTATACTTATGGTGTCGCTGGACCCTTTTGAGGAGACTACTGTACAATGGCACATATATACTGAGCATTTTGTTATTGCAAATGACATTGCAGAATAGAAGAAGGTGCCAATATTCTTAAGTATTGTAGGGGCTAAGACCTACTCCCTGCTATGCAGCTGACTACACCCTGTTAAACCAGAGACCAAATCTTACAGTGACATTGTGGAAATCCTGGGGTCCCATTTTGCTCCAAAACCACTGGTAATTGCTGAAAGATATCGATTCCACAAAAGAGACCAAAGAGATGACAAAACAGTTGCTACAAATTGTAGCAACTTTGAAAAAGCTTGTGGAACACTGAATTTAAGGAAATGTTAAATGACACCCTATGTGACAGGTTAGTGTGTGGCCTGTACGGTGAAGCTATATGGAAGCTATACAGAGGCTCAGCGTACCTTACAGAAGACAGTTGATATTGCAATAGCCATAGAACTGGCTACAAAGGAGGCACAATACATTGGTGCATACCCTATAGTGCATAAGGTGTCACAAGAATGTACCCACAAAACTGTGGTGATTCAGGAATGTTTCCACTGTGGTAAGCTGGGTCACCATGCATCACAGTGCTGGTATAAGGTCCTGGTGTGGCAACATTGTGGCAAAAAGGGACTGTGGTAATCTAGCCGTCCAGTCCCAGACCTGGACTTTAGTGTCCACCAGTCTGGTCCTGTCCCAAACCTGGACTTTTGCGTCCAAAGTTTGGGGGCTTACCTGAAACTCCCCCAAGCTCACTACCAGCTTGGATATTCTCGCTGCCACCGTGGGCTCACATGAATACTGGGTAACCCCGTTGTTGGATGGCAAACCTATACGCATGGAACTGGACACCGGTGCAGCCGTCTCGCTGGTCTCCGAGACTGTGTATAAGAAAAGCTACAGCATCTTCCGCTTAAGGCAACAAAAACTGTTCTGAAGACGTATACAGGGAGAAGCTGTGCCCATGTTGGGCACTATTGATGTTAAGGTGGAGCTCAATGGACAGGCTGCTAAATTGCCACTGTTTGTGGTGAGAGGTAACTACCCAGCCTTAATGGGTAGGTCTTGGCTTGGGAAGATTCAGCTGAACTGGGCAGAAGTGCACCGGATGACTAAAGAAGAAACCAGTCTAACCCTATACTAGGAAACATGCTGCTGTTTTTGGAGAGGATCTGGGAAGTATGAAGGGAATCACTGTGACATTGAAACATTAAACCTGACAGTCCACCAAAATATCTGAAAGCCGAACTGTGCCATATGCCATCAGGCCAAAAGTTGAAGCAGACCTGGAGCGCCTGGTCACCAATGGAGTCCTAATACCAGTTACCCATAGCCATGGGCCACTCCTATCATTCCAATAGTGAAGAAAGATGGCTCTCTCCGGATTTGCGGTGATTTTAAAGTCACTGTCACCCAGTGTTGTGTGCAGAGCAATACCGCTTCCCGCATCGATGACCTCTTCGCAGGCCTGGCTGGGGGACAAAAGTTCAGTAAGATTGATCTGAGTCAAGCATATTTACAGATGCACGTTGATGAAAAGTCCAAGAGCTGTTGACTATTGTGACTCATAAGGGCTTTATCGATACTGTCGCCTACCCTTCGGAATAACGTCTGCTCCGCCCTGTTCCAGAGGGCTATGGACCAGATCTTGTGTGCTTGTCAGGAGTTCAGTGCTATCTGGATGATATCCTGGTCACTGGAAGGAATGAAGAGGATCACTTAAAGAATTTAGAGGCTACCCTACAAAGACTGGAAGAGTATGGCCTACGAGTTCGCAAAGACAAGTGTGAATTCTTCAAGCCCTCTGTTGAATATTTGGGACACATCATCGATGATTCTGCAGGTCTTCATAAGGCCCCTGCAAAAGTTAAAGCTATTGTGGAGGCTCCCCCACCTCTCGAAATGTAAGCCAGCTGCGCTCGTTTCTAGGACTACTGAACTATTATGGAAAGTTCATCTCACAGTTAGCCACACTGCTAAAACCACTTCATGAGCTCCTTGGGCAGAACAAGGCCTGGAAGTGGACTGAAGCCTGTGATGTTGCATTTAACAAAGCTAAGGATGCATTGCTAAATTCTGAAGTTCTAACGCACTTTGATCCATCCTTACCCCTACAATTGGCCTGCGATGCCTTCCCTTATGGAGTGGGCAGTCGTGTCACACATTATGCTTCGGGAGAAGAGAGACCTATTGCTTTTGCTTCACGCACTCTAAGCAAAGCAGAAACTAACTACGCCCAAATCGAACGTGAGGCATTAGGAATTGTTTTTGGAATTCGAAGTTTCATCAGTACCTGTTTGGGGAAGTTTACTCTTCTCACAGACCATCGACCTCTGACGTCAATTTTTGACCTACACAGGCATTCCTCCATTAGCTGCTAGTCGTATGCAACGTTGGGCATTGTTACTTTCAGCACACACATATGAAATCAAATATCGGAAATCCACTCTGCACGGCAATGCAGATGGCCTCTCAAGGTTGCCTTTGCCGGTCAAACATCAAGATAGTGCCCAAAAAGGAAATCTTCTACTTTGAACAGGTAGAGAATACACCCATCACTGCTACTCAGATAAAGAAGGCAACTCGCGTTGACCAGTATTGTCCCAAGTTATGGACCTGGTGATGCATGGAAAATCTCGACAAACCTCTCCGGTCTCACCACCTTGTTACCTACATGTCCAGGAGGACGGAGTTATCGGTCCAATCTGGTTGTTTGTTGTGGGGGAGACGTGTCATTATTCCCGCCCCTGACTTTAAACAATCCAGTTCTCTGATTGGTCCTCTGGTCAGGTGTTCGGTTACCCTTTTCAGGTAAAAGAAACTTAACCCTTACCTACCTATCCATTTATGACAGGGACACATTGAGCATGTCAGTAAACAAAAGTGTCAGGGTGTGAGGAATGCACCCCAGTGGACACCCCTCCACCCATGGGACTGGCTTGAAAACCTATGGCAGGGTATTCACTTTGACTTCGCTGGCCTACTAGAAGGAAGTATGTTCTTAGTGGTGGGTAGATGCCAATTCTAAATGGTCAGAAGTCTCTATAATGCAGTCCACTACTGCAGAGACTACTGTCCAAAAACTACGGGGACTCTTTAGTCATTTTGGTCTTCCAGAACAACTTGTGAGCAACAACGGACCACAGTTAGTCTCTCAGGAGTTCCGAAATTTTATTAAAGCAAATGAGATACACCTTATCACTTCAGCACCATATCATCCATCCATCAACACATTATGATTTGTGCAGACAATGAAACAAGCTTTGAAATTGGCAAGGCAATTATCCATTCAAAAGCATCTGGACATCTTACTTTCCTACAGAAACACACCTCATGCTACGACCAAGGCATCCTCAGCCTTTCTAATGATGGGACGACAGCTGCACACTTACTTTGATCTGCTGATACCCGACAAATTGTGCAACATCAGCAACAAGATCAAGTCATCAGGCATGCACCCAGAGCTAGAGACCAAACCTTTAGCCCATGACAGCTGGTTTTGGTTCAGAACTACGCTTCTGGAGCTAAATGGGTCCCTGCCACTGTCTTCGCTCAAACAGGACCTGTTTCCTACATTGTCCAGATTGCCGAGGATCTCACCAGGTGATATGTAGCTCAGCTGTTGCCACGTCGTACTAGTCCCCAGGACACATCTTCAGTTGAGTTGCTAAACTTCCAGCGAATCAAGAGTCATCTGTTCCTGACTATCCTTCTCTATTACTGCCTGTGGCGGAAAGACACCCCTTCCCTGAGTGAGCCGATACCACATCCTCACCCATTCGCACTATGAACCCTGAGCCCACTGTCAGGCCTGTGCCCAAGATACTTTCAGATGCACCAAAACCAGAAGTCTGCCATAATCCACCTAGAGACAGAAGGCCTGCTCAATGGCTGGATCTTTAGCTTGGATGAACCCACAGTTATGGGGCAAAATAATCCCTAGGGTTTAGGAGGGAATAGAGGCAGCCTCCTTCTCTAGTTTGGAGTTTGTTTTATTTAGGTGATGTTCTCATTAAGTGGGGGGTGGGAAATATGTTGTGTTTGATTGTCATAGTAATAGAATCTTCTTATTGCTATGGCAACAGAGTTAGATTATTAAGGGATAGCCCTGCCAGTTTTGGCTGGTTGTTGGTTAGTTCAGTGTGTGGCAATAAATAGCTGCTTTTCAAGGTCTACAGCTCTCTGCGTCTTAAGTGATTACTTCCTAAAATTGCTAACTCCAAGGATACAACATTTTTATTCTTCCACTGGGTCTCGCACACAATGCATCCAGAAACCCTTCCTGGAGATGTACACTTCTCTCATCTTACGCAATATAAATCTTTTTTCTGTATCAAATATAGTTAGCAACCTATCCAGGACTGTAGAGAGAGAAGCCTGGAAGCCTCGTGAGCTCCAGCAGGGCCTTTCATGGTCAAGATTCTTGACTTTGCAGCAGGTAACCTGGCAGCCATGGAAGCCCCAGCTGCAGCATGGGCTTTCAGAGTTGCTAGGAAATTCTATTCTGTGGTGGACTCGTCCCATTGCTGGGAAACCCACAGGCTGCCCCCAACTCTCAGGGACCTGCCAAGGGACTCCCTGAGAGATTGGGCAGTATGAGGGATTGCCAGAAGTCAGGGCATCTCTGCTAGATTTTTTTATTGAAAAAGAAATGGATTCAACCAAACTGGTTTGATGTTTCCAATGCAAAAGTGATTGTGAATCTCTGTTCCATGAAAAACTTCAAAATTGAGTTTTCAAAACAATCAGAATTTCCCATGGAACAGAAATGGGAAATTTGGACCATCTTTAATCTGAAGTTTAGAACTATGCAGGAAACAGTTTTCCTATCCCAGGGGAAAAAAATAGATTTATTTTTTTTAAAAAAAATTCCTGTCTTTTCAACCTAATCAAAGTTGAAATCTCAAAATTTCACTAACCAACAATCTGGGGGAAAATGCTTCAGGTCGAGCAAAGTATTCTTGCCTCTTCCCCCCACCCCCAATAATTCCAAAACATTTTGCTTGCAGCCTTTTTATTTTTATTTTTTTTTACTATTATTAGTATTAAAATTGTTTTGAACAGAGAACTTTTTTAAAAAGACTGAAGCAAGATGCAGAACCAGGCTGTTCGAGAATTAATAACTTGTTATGAGACTAGTTTTATTCTAAATTATACCCTCTACTAGTGCTTTGAAAGGAATAAGAAATTGTGGCAATTTTTAAACATTTTAGCTTCCTTAAAAGAGAGTAGATATTTTTATTAAAAGGAAGGAAATTTACATTTTCCATCAGCCAAAGACACTACAATGACTAGACTCATTTTTCAAACTAAAAAAAATTATTCTTGAATACTAAATACAAAAATTTTCAGCACAAAAGGAGGAGTTTTTTGGGGGGAGGGGGAGGTTCTGTTTGTTTTTATATTGCTGTTTGTTTTGGTTTTGGGTTTTTTTAAGCTGCATTGGAGTTGGAGAGATATTGGAAGCTTGAATGTATCCTGAAGTGTGGGGCCATGACTATAGTCCCATGATCTACAAAGCAGTTTCAAATCACTGGAAGTGTGATAATGCAAGTTTCCTCACAACCTAAATGTGCCACAACCCTGACATTTAGAGAAATACCACTTAAACATAGCTCAGTCCCTATTTCTAGTCAGTCCTTGAACTCTCTGATGACGAAGTCAATTGGGACAGTTTCTGATATGGCCAGCTTTCTACTAGGAGCTAGACTAAGACACCAATCTAGGCCCTCAAATAAGTGTCAGATTATGACATTTCGACATTCAACCCAGTTACCTACAAGAAAGACTTCAGAATTTATTTCTGATCCTCTGAGCAAGTCACACTCCACATTTCATCCCCTTGAGGCTCTTTATCTAAAAATCCTCACCACAGTGTTTGACAAAAATCTACCCAACTATATCAAATAAAATTATATTATTTTTATGTTACTGAATGGAGATGACTAAATTGCACTGAGTTCTAGCATTCTTGATACATGTTACTATGTTTCAAAATTCATTTTCATTGACTAGTTAATATACTCGGACTTTAAGGCCAGAAGGGACCATTGTGATCAACTAGTCTGACCTCCTGCACATTGGAGGCCACAGAACTTCACTCACCCACTCCTGTAATAGACCAATAACTTCTGGCTAAGTTACTGGAGTCCTCAAACAATGATTTAAAGACTTCAAATGACAGAGAATCCACCATTTACACTAGTTTAAACCTGCAAGTGACCCAGGCCCCATGCTTCAGAGGAAACCCCTGGCAAACCCCCTCTCCTCCAAGTCTCTGCCACCATGACCTTGGGGAAAAATTCCTTCCCAACCCCAAATACAGTGATCAGATCACAAGTCAGAGAATCAGCTAGGTAAGTGACTCACATTATCACAATTCAAAATATTTCATTAGCCTTCTCCTCAAATATATATTAACATACCAAAGTTTTATATTTTTCATTATGCTCATTTGTCACCATGTAATACCTTTGATGTTAGATAAAACTCACTCAGCTGAGCACTGAAAAACATTTCTATAGACTTTACAACCCATGGTAACATTCCATACTTTTATAGCAGAAGATTAGCCAAAATGCTGGCAGAAAGTATAGACTTAATTAGGCAATACTTGACCCAAACAAACATTGTGATGTATAAATTACATACCATTTGCATTCAAATGCTCACTAGTCTCTCTCAGGCCTCGAAAAGTTGCAAAACAATATATTTGATGGCTTTTCCTGCTTTAATGTTTGCTTTACAGAACGGTGAGGCAACATGAATTTTTAACTGTGTACAATACACAAAGTGTTGAAGAAATTGTTTAATTTCATCAGAAAAAGTTAGTCACAAAAGTTAAATTTTTTACTCACTTCATGAGAGCAAATCCAGGGTATGAAATACAATCTGTTGCAACATAATACAGGCAAGTAGCCCTCAGTTCACTGGATGAGATGCAACTCATGGCAGCCTTTAGTCTGAGAACAGAGGCCTTTACCAAGTGTGTTAAACGACCAGCTCCACTACTACTACACCTAGGGGATGGAAAAAAACTCCTGCTTAACCTTCTGTACTTCTCTCCTTCTGTTGCTTTTTTCACCAATGTAGGTCCTCTCATTCACAGCCTTTTTTGAATCCCTCCTTCACATCTTCTTCCATGTGGCTCCCTATAGGTAGGGCTCCTTCTCCAGTTGGTCTGTCATAGCTTCAGTCTCTTACTTTAAGTCCCTCCTTAAAACACACCATTTCCAACAAGCCTACAAACCCTATTCCTCTGCTGAGGGAAGTGTTCTCAGCATCTAATAACAAAACATCATGGAAGTTACAAGACATATTAGCTAGCTGCTGTTTCAGGCTCCTTCCCCCTGCACTTCCCTGCTCCTTGGATTGTAAACTACTGGAGGCAGGGGCAGTATGTCTAATGGACAGTGCATTGGACTGGGAATCAGGAGACTCCGATTCTATCTTTGATTCTGGTACTGACCTGCAGTGTAACCTTAGGCAAGTCACTTCACCTCTGTTTCCAAATCGTACCCCTTTATCTGGTCTATTATGCTCCTAGGGCAGGATCTGTCTCACTCTTTCTACAGCATCTAGCAGGTTGGCTCCTCTAATCTTGGTTGAGGCCTCTAGACACAACTGGAATAAAAAAAATTACCACCACACTTCAGGGCCAGACCCATGATTTTATTAATGTCTATAAAATGCTCTGCACATGACTTGTGCTGTATTGATAAATAATAATAAATTTTACTCTACTTTTACATCCTATGGATACATCTTTCTAAACAGGATTAGTCACAGGTTCCTAGAGTTCTAGTCAATATACTGATAAGTGAGCAGTACCATGCTTACCTTGGGTGTTACATGGAAACCTCCCAACCTTGAGGGACAGGATTTTCAAAGTTAGGTGTACACACGTACATTCATTCATTCTCCATACACTTGTATAACACTAATACCTGATGTGCACACAAAGATTAGGTCCATGGTTAGGCATTTACATGGCCACTTGAGAGACTGATTCCAAATCATATCCAGATTAGGCATTCAGAAATTTGTGCCTGAAAAGGTACATGCTCAGAAACTTCTAGTTCTTGAATCTGTGGAAAAATACGTGGTGACTGCACGAAGTCTATGTACAGAAATCATCATCATGACTCATTCCAGTCTGTAACAGGGCAGAATTTTGTAGTGCCGAACACCGCTTTTCTGATTTGTTTGTGTTGCACGAGCACTTCTTAATAACTTCTTCCCAGTACTCTTCCCTTTTCCCTGGGACAGTCCTTTGCAAGATTATTTCCTCTAATTGCTGTTCACTTTTTGCGACAGGTCACAGATTTCTTCTTCAGAATCAAACACTCCTCTCCTCTTTTCCTTAATATAATGTTGCCAATAGCTTTGCTCCCCATGGACAATAGATTGATTTCTCTCTCTAACCAAGAAAAAAGCCACTTTTTTCCTTGGTTAAAGTCCCTTTTTGCAACAAGGTTTTTTGAAGTTCTGAAAGGATTAAATTCTGCACTTAGGCTGGTAATGGTCATGGCTTTGGGTAAAAACATTAGCGAATGTGTGTTTATGTACACACTCTCAAACGAACTATTATTTTAATTGCTACTGTCATGGTTTTGTTGTACTGTATAAGGTATTCATCAAGGTAATCAGTATTGTTCTTTATCAATTAGCTTGAAACAAACCTAATAAAAGTTTGTATCCTTGTAGCTGTAAGCTCCCAAATGCGCTCCCTCTGGATTCTAAACTTCTCTATTGTTACAGTTACATGAAAGCATAGCAATAAAGAAAACAATATGTGGCTATCGATTTCCATCTCCCGAGGCAAAAAGTCTAGGCAAAGATTAAAATTAAAATACCTAATTGTTAGTTTCAATTCAGCACATCATGATAAAAATATTTATGTATCTTAGTATTCTGCCATCATAAATCTACTAAATTCCCAGTGGTTATATCTGGCTTCCAAATTCTATCTACAAAGAATATTTTCCACTACTTCCCAAGTTACTGTAGGCTAAGCAAGAGGAGTGAGATTGCCTGTATATAAGGAACATTAACTCTTCGAAAAGGTGTTTCAAAAAAGCCATGGAGGAAAAAGAAACAAACCACCAACCCTGCTATTTAGGGAAGATGAGGCTTTTCTTTGCCAGAATGTTAAACCAATTTAAAAAATTGGACTTGAATTTGTCTTTAACCCTCATTAAACCCTATGGGGAACATAAGGGGGCAAATGACCCCAAGGTACATTTTTACCCATTCTTAACTACTGTATATTTTGAACATAAACCCTACTTTGTTCTGAGTTAATAAATCTAGCAGAAATTTCTTTTTCTATGGTGGTTAATGATCTGCAGCATCAGCTGAACTAATAAGGAACTGTTTAATCAGATTAATCTATCACATACACAAGTAAGATCCCCATTTGGTTTTCCCTCGATCATTCCATTGGGAGTCAAGATTTACCCAACCCCTCGCTGGTGCAGAAAAGGCACAGGGTTCCATTCAGAAATGGTGCTTCTCTTAAAAGCTGCATGAATCTTGGAGGTATGTGGGAAGTGAGGGCAATTCATGTAAAGGCCCCCTACTTCCACACTGACTTTCTGAAAACACTCCTTCCGCCCCAGGCTGGGCCCTCTAGGCTTTCCTCACTATATGAAACTAGCCTTGGAACCTGGGAGTTACATATTTAAATACCTTTGAGTATCTGGGCCTTAGGCCTTGCATCACTGACTGGAGCAGCACCTAACCTTTACAAATCTGGGCCTTTGCCCTTATTTGTTTGCCAAGAGCTGCTCACTTAACTGCAAAATGAACAATCTCTTTAAACCAGCCTACTAAAATTATAGATTAAATCTACAAATCTGAAAGACTGACTGAACCTGTTAACCTAATGAACTGTCAAGACTTAGAGAACACTGGCAGCACTGAACATCTGAGGCTCCTAAGAGAGTATGGGTGTGGAAGAAATTATAATCGAGGAGAGGAAGATTTCACTGACACTAGAGATGAGAGTTGAGGATTTTGTTGACGGTTTGCTGGATATGTGGACACTTTTTGAAACCTGTTTCTAAAAAACAGTCAGCTCGGCTTTCTCTGTCTGGACTTGGAGCTTTATAAAGGTTTTATAGTTATTGCTACTGGCTCTTTAGTTCATTGTTATTATATGTCTGTTCCTTCATGCAGGGCCAGCTCTAGCAATTTCGCCACCCCAAGCACGGCGGCATGCCGCGGGGGGCGCTCTGCCACTCACCGGTCCCGTGGCTCCGGTGGACCTCCTGCAGGGGGTCCGGTGGTCCCACGGCTCTGGTGGAGCTCCCGCAGGCGTGCCTGTGGATGCTTCACCGGAGCCGCGGGACCAGCGGACCTCTGCAGGCATGCCTGCAGGAGGTCCACTGGACCCACCTGTCACCCTCCCAGCAACCGGTAGAGTGCCCCCCGCGGCATGCCACCCCAAGCACGTGCTTGGTGCGCTGTGGCCTGGAGCCGGCCCTTCCTTCATGCACACAAGAGCACATGTGCCTACATGTGCGCACACACTCACAAATGCACAGTGATTACCTCAAAGCAATTCACTACCACAGTTGCCAACTTTCACGCACTAAATAAGCACACCAACTTTCACAATAAGCCAAAAATCAAGCTAATCCAATTTCAAAACAAGCCAATCCCTAAGAACCCCAACACTCTATGCGATTGGATCCCCCTAGCATGCACTCTGGGACTGAGGTGGGCCCGCTGTGCACCCCTGACCCTGCTTGACCCCCCCTTGCCCCTGCTTGCCAGGAGCCAATTAAAAAAAAAGCAGCACACATGCAACAAGTCAAAAGTTAGCTAACAAGCATCTCACAAGCGAATTAAGACAAAAACAAGCCCAATTTCTGCTTTTTTGGGGGCAGGGATTGGCATATCTGTTCACAACATGTAAAAGCTCTTTCAGTTTAGTCCACACAGTCAAATGATATTATCCTTCTGCAGGGCATTCTAACTGGGGAGTCTCATTAGGTCCTTTTGTGTTATTTAAAAATGCTGATCTTGTCACTGCAATCAAGTTAAATAGCACAATTTAACTTAGTTTTAAAGTGTATGTGAAAAAAGTATTTCCTTTCCCCATTTCTGAATGTATCATCTTTTAAATTTCATTTAATGCCCTTTTGTTCTTGCGCTCTAAGACAAAGTGATCTACCTTCGGTATTCATTTTATATATTTTTATCAGGTCCTTTTCTATCACTCTTCATATGAGAACTTTTCTATTCCCTCATGATTGTCAACCTTCTTAGAACACAGTCTAAATCTGCAATTTTTTTTTTTTTGAGCTGAGGTGACCAGTCTTGCACACAGGATGCCAGATGAGGTGCTCTATTTATTTATATAGCAGCTAAAGCTGGTTGAAATTTTTCCAACAAAAGTTTTGTCAGAAATTCCTGAGTCAACAAAATCAAAATGTTTCAAGAGAATGAGTCACTTTGCCCCCAAAAACCAGAACATTAATAAGGTTGAAGCACTTCATTACAACTTTATGTTTTCCATTATATTATATAAAATTGTCAAATGAGGTACTTTGATCATGTCAAAATTATTTTTTTCCAGAAATTGACAGTTTGTTCCAATTCAAGATGAAAGGAAATTCTGAAATGTTAGAAATTCCCATGGAATGGAAATACTGAGTTTCAGCCAGCTCTAATATTATCATCATAATACTCTGGTATTACTCTCCATTTCTTTTCTTATGTATCCTAGCAATTGGTTTGACTTTCTGTCTACAACTGCACATTGAGCTGAGATCTTCACTGAGCTGTTCACATTGATGCCCTGATCCCTTTCCTGGATTAATATAGCAAACGTAGAACCCAGTAAAGGTGCAGGAGTCATTTACATGTCCACCCCTACCCCTACCCCCACCTCCACCCAGTGGGCACTACATTGCATTTATCAACAAAGAACTTCATTTTCCACTGTGCTGCCTATTTGCCTAACTTGGTTAGGTCTCTCTTAATTTCTTCAGTCCTCCCTGGACTTGACCAACCTAAATAACTGAGTCATCCAGAGATTTTGCTACCTAAATGCCCATCTCCATTACAAATCATTAATAATGATGAACACTGCACCTACTACTTCCCTTGAGGTACCCTGCTGTTAATTTTCAACATAACCTTTTGCCATCTATTTCTTCCTACTCTTTGGTTCCTGGCTCTGCCAGTTTTTGATCCAATGTACAGATACATTATTGGGAACTTTCTCAGAAGCATTGGATCAAGCCTTTAGTCTCCTAAATAAGAGTGACCCAGTTTTTCAGAGATGTGAAGCACCTGTAGCATCACCTGAAGACATAATACCAGACTACTTTTATTTAGGGACCTAAATATGGATCTAGGGGTAAAATTTTCAAAGGTGCATAAGTCCCATTTTCAAAAGTGATTTAGACACTAAGAAGCCTAGGTTTAACTGCAAGCCATTTGGAGCTTTGGCCCCCTAAGTAAGTTTAGGTGCTTTTGAAAGTGTTAGTGAGATGCTTAAAGGCTATATGGAAATTTTGTCAAAGTAAGCCAGGTTGTGAATCTATAGCATTCTAGCCTACTGCACACTAAATGGCTGTGTGGACCCTACTGTTGTGCAGTAAAAGCTCTCTAGTGCATTTTAACTTACTGCTATTTCAAACAGGGTTCATGTTTCCAGTTTGTGCACGGCAGGTTGCACTCTGGTTTGAAACATTTTGCTTTATATACCAGCAAATCATTTTGGTAATCTCCACTGTTTCTTCATATCCACTTGTGATATTCAATCATTAAAACAGTCATCTTTATACTGCTATCATGAACGTAAATTTCTGCTTTGAAAATGTGTACAGAACAGAAAATAACGTTTCTAACCAAGAATAAAAACCATTTTAGAAGAAATATTTAATGAAATTTCAGACTAACTATACAGTAAGTGCATTTCACAACTGCTAAGTATGCCTAGCATTTCTTTATTGACCACTTTGTTCTTTTGAGTGTCTTATTATTCATTGCTTTTCTTCTTATGAACCCATAAGCATCATGTTTTACTTTACCTCTTCTCAGAGCACCTAAAGTTCAACAATGGATGCTTTGTGGATGGTTGGAGGTGTTACTGGGTTTATATAAAGAAGCCCTGGCTTTAATTTTTCAATATACCTAAGTGATTAGGTAAAGTTTTGAAAGCAAATGTATTTTGGAATCTACATTAGGAGAGTTGTTTGATTTTATGTAACTATGTAAAATAGATCCACACTTGTAAGTCTTATATTTTCAGTTTGTTTAGGCGTCTCAAAACATTCATTTTGACTTCTGCAGACATAACAGCTCCTCATAGCAGGCCCACAATGACATCTTGTGGTTGTTCAGCAAAGGAATTATAAACCAAGTTTCTATGGGTCCAGTATTTTAGTCTTTATTATAGCAAAAGCTTCAATTGACTTTACTGGGAGTCTTACCTAAGTGTAGACTGAAGGATTGAACTCTATTATTTGGAGTTTTCCTATATGTGGGGAATGTATTTTCCACATATGCCATCTTCATATATTGTATTTAGTAGATGATGACTGAAAACATCATTTGAAAACAAAATTTGAAAGACAATGCAGGGAGGTTGACCACCTCTTCATTGTTTATGGCTTCTGTCTTACAAAAGCTGGTAGTGGATTGTAAGTATTAAAAAGAATTCCTAAAATGTAACCATTTACCTGTGCACCACTGAAAATTAGAATTATTATTTGCATAAAAATATTTACAAACAAACAATTCCAAAACAAAAAATAATCACTGCCTGATGCTGTTTTGTTATGGTTGTTTTTAATCAGACAGCCACACCCCTGTCGCTCCAAGTGTGTTGTAAATCAGACGAAGTGGGTATTCACCCACAAAAGCTCATACTCCAAAACGTCTGTTAGTCTGTAAGGTGCCACAGGATTCTCTGCTGCTTTTACTGCTTAAGTCAACAGTTCTTAACTTTTTCCATACTAAGATCCACCTTTTCCATTTAACAAAATGGGAAGGTCTGGATGTTACGACCCGAACACCATTCTACAACCCTCAGATTGAGAAGCACTTAAGTGCTTATAATGGATGCACCTAACCAACCTATGTGCTGCTTTATTACCACCTTGTAGTTGGGGCAGTCATACACATCTGTGCAAAGCAGATGCTGTTTGAGATCTGACATTCAAAAAGGAATCCTATAAAAAGTGGAAACATGGACAACTGGTAAGGATGAGTACAAAAGAATAGCACAAGCATGCAGATACAAAATCAAAAAGGCTAAGTCTCAAAATGTTTTACACCCAGCATAAAAGGCAATAAGAAGTTTTCTAAAATACACCAGGACCACAAGACAGACAAAGGAAAAATATAGTTCCTCTACTTAGCAGGGAAAGAGAGTGCATAACTAATGACATCAAGATACCCGAGTTGTTTAATGTCTCTTTTGCTTCAATCTTCATTAAGGTGGTTAATGGAGACCAGATACTCAACAAAAGGGAAGGAACTCAAGTTAGAACAGAGAAAGAACAGGTTTAAATGTTAGATGTATTCAGGTAAGTCTAACGTCAGTACCAGGCAAATTAGTCGAAACAATAGCAAAGAATAAAATTGTCAGACACCTAGAACAACATAAATTGTTGGGTAAAAGTCAACATGGTTTCTGTAAAGGGAAATCGTGTCTTACTAATCTATTAGAGTTCTTTGAAGGGGTCAACAAACATGTGGACAAGGGGGAATCCAGTGGACACAGTGTACTTAGATTTCCAGAAAGCCTTTGACAAGGTTTGACAAACACCTGTCAGGGATGGTCTAGGTTTCTATTGTCCTGTCTCAGCACAGGGGCATGGACCTGACTTCTTGAGCTCCTTTCCAGCCCTTACATGTCTATGATTCCATACCCCAGTTGCAGAAGTGTAGGGCACAAGGTAGTGGAGAATCAGGCCTCAGTTTCTCTTCTAACCTAAGTAATGCTACATTTTCCAAGGTTGCTAGGACACAGCAATGAGGTAGGGACCCTTGACAGCAGGAGGGCTTAGCAGCGTCAAGGATCATCAACAGTGAGATGGAGTAGGGGTTGAAACAGTTCTGGGTATACAGCAGCAGGCAGAGAGGAAGGGGATTAGAAGCTTTTAGGATCTGGCTGTGGCTGCAGCACTGAACTGGTAGAATTTGAGCAGAGCAGGAGGGTTGGAGGCAGCAGGGCTAAGTGTAGAGGTATTTCTATGCAACACTTAAACGTCTGCATCTGGCCTCTGAGGACTCAGGAGGTGACTGAGTAAGTGTTGGGTGCCAGGATGGTGAACTCCACTGAATCTTTTAGGCACCAGCTTTCACTATAGTTGTTGTAAATTACATTGAGCTCTAGATCTTTGACACTGAATCAAACCTTGTTCATGGTAATTAGTGAAAGATCATTTTCCAAGTTTTGCTAAAATAAAGATGGAGGGGAAATCAGTAATGCTCAGAGGGCCTCATTACTGCCAAGATTATCTGAGTGCCTATTGAAGAGTTTTAAACAGTGAAGTTCAGGCTTTAAAACCGTTGGCAGGAACAAACTCCCTGTGTTTCTTATGAATAAGTTCCTTGAGCTGTGCAATAGCGTGTACAGCAATACCAACATGTAGCAAATTAGCATGCTTTTATCATGGTGCTTTCATCTGGCAGTTAACTTGCATTCATAAAAGTCCCGATTCTCTCACTGCTGAACATGTAATAGGTCTTACACTAATAGGGGAAAGTCCTGTACATGTCTCTTCCCATTGGATTATAACTACAACTATTGTTAATTATTTATTCAGTGCCTAAAATGTGCTAGGGTGCATTTCAGAGCCTCTTAAATACACTGGGTATGAGTCTGGGCTGTCTCTCTAAATCTGCATCCCAGAAAAGTGAGGGTTAAGGTAACATTAGCCATCTCTGTGCCTCCCTAATTTGGCTGCTTCAGGGACTGGAAAGGTTGCTGGTGTAATTTGTACATCTTTTCTAAGATACAGCCACCTCCTCAGACTGCTACTAGACCACAGCATTGCCTGGAATCTTTGTAGGGCTTCATTTGTGTGCCTGCCCCAATACACCCCTACACCAGGGCAGGTGAGTGGTCCTTGGAAGGCAGCATTATGTTTGTCTTAGTCATTGCCTGTGCCAGCCAGATTAGGCCCTTTTATGCCACTGCAGCCCTTTTATCAGAGTGAGGGTGAGGCTCTCATCCATCATTTTTACAGTTTAAACATGGAGATGGGATGATAGGTATGGAGAACAGAGACAGAGAGGATGAGTTACAATTGTAAGATTATCCAGCTGATTGAGTTTGTACTGCATATTTTCTGGGCTCGTTTCTACAGCCATGAATTCAAAAGGAGGGTTACTATCGACTTCCACAAGTCTAGGATCAGACTCCATATAAACTAGGTATGTGTAAGGGGGGAAGGGTTGTTGATTAGTATGAATGGTGTGTGTTCTGTTTGTTCTTCTAAGCTGTTTTTTCCAAGTGGTGTTGCATTTAATGAGAAACTTTTGGAGGAAGCAAACAGGTAATTGGGAGATTTGAAGACGGGGGGAGGATGGTGCAATAAAAAGAACAGAAGCACCTCTGAATGTGAGGAGATGGTGAGACAGCAGTGTAGTCAAAAAAAAACTAGAAGGACCAGAGTACAGTGTGAGAGATGGGATTTGAACTGCCTTAAGATGCATTGTCAAATCTTTATATTAAAAAAAAACATTGCGTATAATAAACAGTGTATTTTCATTAGAGAAATCCATGGGTCCTATGGTCTGTTGATTTTGTTTCAAAATCAAATTAAAAGATAGGATTATAGAAAATATTAACATTCAAACATTACTTAGATTGACTTAGTAAAACAAATTCTCTATGGCAATGAAGCAAAGCTAAGAAAATTATTAATTTAAAAGTATAATTGGAAACCCTATGAAAAGCAGATACTCTAGCCTTAATATCTGACTAAAAGGCAAACATTTTTTTATTGAAGGTCAGTCAAGTACATCTACAAGCAGCATTCTCCCCATCCACCTCATGTGCATTCTGGTGTGTCCCACTTCACTGCACTTCCATTTAAAACAGTATCAGCATGTGTAAGGGTGTTGACCAGTTGGACAAAGATCCTTCTAATTGAAGAAAACTGAACACACAAACATAATAGCCCCTGGCAAAAGCAAGTACACAAATCTGGAGAAGATAGTCCAAATTCTGAGCTCCTTTTCATTGCTGCAAGTCCAAAGCAGCACTGTTAAAGCAAAGCTACTCTGGATTTACACTGGTGTAACAGATCAATACCTGGTCCTAAAAGGCTGCCACAGATTCTTATTGCCCACCAAAATAGCTGAGAATCTGGCCATATTATGCCTACTCCTACTTGATATTTTGGTCTGGATACACAAAGAGGATTTGGCCTTTGCAACTCAGTGTTTCAGCATCTAACTTTTAGGTTCCCTGCCATTGTCAGGACTTAGGCAGCTGTACACAAGCCCATTCACTGATATTTAGGTACAACGGGGACCTTAAGAGCAGAACTTAAGTTTTTACCGGGTTAGGTGATAACTGAGTCATGGTTTTGTGAATGCCAGTGGTGCCTAAATACCCCTTAGTCTAGCCTTTGTGTGTTTGAATTCTTGACTGTAATGCTGCAACAGTGGATTTTTGCATCCAATATTATCTTACATTAGGCTTCCATGGTACCATTGCCACAATCACTGTCATCCCTGTTACAAAGGCAAAATCCATGCAATTCTTAGTACTTTTATTGGTAATTGTGAAAATACACCTTGGTGAAAAGAGACTTATGATTAACCAAATGTAAGATTTCGATTAATACTAAGTGAGGCGACCAGTGTTGAGAAAAACATACCCAAGACCATAGCTTCTTGGGTAGAGCTATTCAATTAACACAGACATCCTGATGTGCCCTATGTTACTCTACGAAGGGCTATACTGCTTTGTTAGATGCATATAGTTCATTTGGATCTCTGAATTTCTAATCACGTTTGGTTTTAAAAAGTACAATACAAGGACCAAATCTTGTGCTATACAGAATTCCTGATATGAAACATCATAGCCCCACCTTGTGGAAATCTTTGCTGTATGCTAGTGTTTTAGTAAAAGAAATGCATTGCTAAACATCAGTCCAGCTATCCCAGAGATGAAGCTATTAACTGGATTATTCCCCCTTTTTCCGCACTGGCTGATCCATTGCCATTTTATATTTCTAGGGCCTCCCAAAGTATGGGGAGGCTCTGAGTCTTGATGAGACAGAGCTGAACCCATTTATCTGAATCATTCAGATACAATAGACCTAAGTCCATGGTAGCTTGGCTGGTGGAAATCCATCGAACTTCAAGTTCAGCTTTTCGCCACTAAGATTAATGAATCCAAGCCTGAATCTGCTTGGAGATGTTGTTACTAAAATTGCTTGACTATTAGAATCATCATGGTTTTCCCCCCATATATGCACTTTCAGTCTAAAATATTTCTTGTTTTTCCTTATCCTGAAATAAAAGTAACAGTGAAGCAATAGGGGTGAAATCTTGGCCCCATTAAAGTCAGTGGTAAGACTACCATTGACTTTAATAGGGCCAGGATTTTACTGACCTATAAAATCTTGAGATTTATAGTCTCCTGACAAGACCCTTTTGCAAGTGGGATACAAAAGAGGAAAAGATGAAATTTGTATTATAGTCAGAGTTTAAGACCAGAAGGGACCACCAGATCACCTCTTGTGACCTCCTGTACATCACAGGCCACCAATACCACCCATACACTAAACCTAACAACCAACATTGGTTTAAAGTATTACAACACACAGACCACGCAATTGTGTCATGGATATAACAACAGCTGAGATGCATCAATGTCAAGGCCCGCAGTGACAGAGAATTGCTTGAGTGAGATATGCCAACTTACCCTGGTCAGTAACATGCACCCATGCTACAGAGGAAGGGGGGAAAAAAAAAATCAAGGTCAATGAAACAAGGTCCAGTCATTCAGGTTTCAGCAGACCAATGGGGAAAACCAAGTCAGCTGTTATATGCATGCTGCAAAAAAGTGCCACTAAGCAAACAAGTAGTCACATTTCACACTAAATGTACTTTTCTGGTAGTCTTTTTGCATTTGTCCTTCAGATCACAGGTTGAATTCATCACTGAAAGTTATTCAATGATTTCAGAACCTCCAGAAACTGTTTGATTCTAAACTAACCAAAGGGTCAGTGCTAGGAAATAGGTTGCTAATCCTTTGTTATAGTTATGTTATTATTCTAATACATTAGAACACAATTTTACACAGTGCTTTCCAGAACATAGATTAGACATATTTTGATAGACTACAATCTAAACTAGTCACAATAACAAATTGTGACAAAGTTCCTCCTCTGCCTTGGTGGGTCCTGTGTTTATTGGCAGATTAGCTCACCTCACAGATTCATCATGTGGTTCAGGGAATAGCCCAGAGACCTTCCCCTCTGGTGGAACCCACAGTCCACGTCAATTGCTCCTGTGTCTGATCAGGAGTTGAGAGGTTTGCAGGGAACCTGGGCCCACCTTCTACTCCAGGTTCCAGCCCAGGGCCCTGTGGACTGCAGCTGTCTAGAGTGCTTCCTGGTACAGTTGCACGACAGCTACAACTCCCTGGGCTGCTTCCCCATAGCCTCCTCCCAACACCTTCTTTAGCCTCACCACAGGACCTTTCTCCTGGTGTCTGATAATGCTGGCATGCCTCAGTCCTCCAGCAATATGCCTTCTCAGCTCCTAGGGCCTCTTACTCCCAGCTCCTCACATGCACATCACAAACTGAAGTGAGGTCCCTTTTAAACTCAGGTGCCCTGATTAGTCAGCCTGTCCTAATTGATTCTAGCAGTTTCTTCTTAATTGGCTCCAGGTGTCCTAATTAGTCAGCCTGCCTTAATTGGTTCCAGCAAGTTCCTGCTTGTTCTGGAACTGCCCCTGTTACCTTACCCAGGGAAAAAGGATCTACTTAATCTGGGACTAATATATCTGCCTTCTAACACTCTCCTGTACGGGACCTGGTTCCCAGGGGGTGTCCTTCTTGGGTGTGGAGGACCCGCCCTCTTTCCTAGGCGGGGACCCCATTACAAACATCTATCTCTGGATGCCGAGGCTGCCTCATGTGCCGCAATGGCTGCACCCGGCATCATTAGGGGTCCCCTTCCCACTTCCCAGATCCCTGAGCCAAGTCAGGAGGAGCCACCGTCCACCACTGGTACCAGTGGCTCACCTATTGTGGGCTCAGGGTCTACTCATCTCTGCCGCCCCTCCTCACTTTGAGATTCATCTCCTGACCTTTGCGGACTGCCTGACTACATACCTGTTTACATGGATTGTGAACTTTAAATAAAAAAAAAAAAAAAAAAACAAGCACTCTCGACTGTATTATCGTTTTTCCAAGCGAGGCAGTGGGGCAAAAAAAAAAAACCATAAAAAAAAAAAAAAAAAAAATTAAAAAAAAAAAAAAAAAAAAAAAAAACACTCTCCTGTAATGTTTTCAAGGAGCAGTGGGCGCTGTCCAGGGTTCTTTGCTCGGTGTCCCCTTCCGGTTCCTTAGTTTTGGCCCTTTGACCCCCATGCCTGTTCCTGTTGTTCCCTTTGCTGTCCTCCAAACTCAGTTGAGTTCCGGGTTCAGTAGCCCCTCCCTAGACTGGAGGAGGGGCTTTCAGCAGTGGGCCAGCTAGCACTCACCCATGTCCCAGTACGCAAAAGGAACATTCTCTTGTAGCATCTGGCCTGACCCTGTCACAAAATACATCTATTCATTATAATTCACGAACCCAATATATAGGATATTTCTCAGAGAACTTTGTGCCATTCACATTTGCAATACTAAAAGTCATGATAGAAAAGAGGTGACTATATATATGAGCAGCCACCACCTGGTTATTTATAAAGCAGCAGGGGTTAAGGATCCCTAGGTTATGAAAGGGAACATAGAGAGTGAACTTCACCCTGCCACTGTGACCCCTTTATGCCATGTCAAAAAGATGCATGAGCAGCATAAGAGGTCTCTAATAGTTGTGGAGGAATTCCCTTACTACAGACACCATGGAAGATTGCTCTAAGAGAATCAGGAAGATCCAAAAAGCTGGCTAACAGACACCTTAATCCCCATGTACCCTTGGTGGCTTCCCATCAGCAGATGATTCTTAGGTTATGTTCACACTTTGAGTGGTGGAGTGTAACTTCTCAGCGCGAGGAAATGTACCCATGCTCGCTTGAGCATAGCCTCTGTGCATGAGTGGGAGGAGGGACTAGCTGCCCCAAATACATGTCCATCTGTAACAGTTGGCAGATAGTCACGGCAGCCAGATCCTCTTGCCACTCATACCACTGTAGCTACACTTTAGTTTTAGCAAGCTAGCTTGATCACAGCTAGCACAGGTATGTCTCCTCAAGCTGGAATTACACCTCCACCTGAAAGCGTACAAATCCCTCAGGTTACATCTACATTTGGAACTGGGGGGTATGATCCCCAGCTCATGTAGACACACATGCTAGCTCTGAGCTAGCATGCTAAAAATAGTAGCATGGCCATGGTAGCATGGGCAAGAGTTGGCACGGGCTAGTCATCCTGAGTAAGTATCCACAGGGTGCAGACAGGTTTGAACGTAGGCCAGCTAGTTCATGTCATTGTTTGCCACTGCCATGGCATGCTACCACAGCTCCACTGTTATTTTTAGCATGCCGGCTTGATGAGAACGAGCAGGAGTATGTGGTTGCCAGAGTCTAGCATGCTTCTGCCACTGGACATCCTCTTTTTTCCCCCCTGTCCCACTGGTGTCCATGCATTTCACTTTACTATCCCACAATTTCTTGAGAGGGCAGTGCCTTTTACATGGCTGGCCTCTCGGCACCCAAAACAAACTCTTGTCCTTGCCTCCTCTGTAGGCTATACTTTGACCTTCACCCTCCTCACTTGAGCTAGCCTTCTCCTCACAGTTCATATAAGGGCATACTCTCCTTATATGTCCTTTATGGAGGCAGGCAAAACATACCACTTCCCTTCCCTGTTCTCCCTCCAGGTGGGGCTCACTTGGACTTTCTCGTTTTCCCGCCTTCCAAGTGAAGCGTCTCATCCCCATATGGGTAGAGGAACTCCCTTTTAAAGTGTCCCCTCCACTTGCCATGGTGACATTCCTTTGGCCAGGCTTCTAGCCACAGTGCCTCCTTTCCAGTCTCAATCTGTGTTGTCTCTGCTAATTTCCTCCCATGTGAGGTTAAATAAATACAGCTGTTGTTCAGACAGCTGTGTCAAATAGTTTTGCAGATACAAATGTGCCTCCCACTCTCTCTGCTGATTCTCTAGCACCTGCCATAGTAGGGCCTGGATCCATCCCTGATATTTGTCATTCCCCTTCTGTAGAGGCAGTGGCTCTGGGGTTCAGCCTGGGAGGGTATAAGTGCCTTCTGCAAAAAAGGCTTCCACATATTGTGGCGCCATTATCTCTCTCTTTTTCCCTTCCCTACAGCCTTTGATACTCCCCTTGTATCAGAGGTGACCACCTTACAGTCCTTCATAATCTCTTACACTCCCGCTTTTTCAGGATAACTATCATGTCCTTCATCCACTCCCTCGTATCAGGGGTGACCATCATGTCCCTGTTATTCACTGAGTTGTCACGGGGTGCTTTATTCACCACTGTAGTGCCTCCTTTTGGCCACATTTTCTGATTAGCTCTGCCAGTCCAATGCTCCTTCCTGAGGCTGCACTCTGTAACTCTCTTTTCATTGCTCTTCCAGGACTCAACTGCACCTGCTCTGCACCTGGCATGGCTCTCTGGCCAGATCATTGTAGTCCTTCTCTTCTGAGATATCAAAGTCACTCAGGACCCACTGGCCCAGGCAGTCTTTCCTCTCACTGCCCTTTAACAACAACACTTCCCAGTGGTGGGTAGAGGCATCCATGCATCCACCCTCTACCCTGGGAATCTACAACAAGCAGTCAAGGTCTGTGTAGTTCTGAACCTTACTGCTGTATCCCTGAGCTACTTTGTATCTTGCCTTCTCACTCTGAGAGTGACTGTAGTTTCTATCCCTGAAGCCCTTTTCTATTCTTAGCCACTGGGCTTTATACAAGTCACTTCTGTTCCTGTCCAGCTGAGCTTCCTTTTTAATTAACCCTCATTACCCTGACTTCTCCTCCAGGTGCATCCTAGGCAGTTAATTGGCCCACCTTGCCACCTTAACCCCTTCAGGCCTTGTGTGGGGTGGACACTTCATTACAGTAGCCCTGCCACAATAACTGTATGGGGGGCATGTTATGGGAGGTCTAGGGCTCAGATTGCCTTAATCAGACCCTAGCTGACCATGTTGTTTAGCATCTGATCCAGCAACCCTTCCTCCTGTGAGTATGCCCATTGAAGCCAGGTGAACTGGACAATGATGGAATTAATGTGGATTTGGTGCAATATTAAAATTTCCTAATTTTCGCACTAAGTGGTTCAAAACATCTCAGTGAATCAGAATGTTAATCTTAGGAGCCCCTCTGAATTGTAATTATGACCAACGAGTTCTGATGGTGATGAAGCTACTGAAACAGAAGATTCTTTCCATTAAAAGAGAGGTGTCACTGGTGAAAATTAAATACACTCATTGATCCAGCTCTCAAAGGGATTATGTGCCAGAAGCATGTATTCATTTCAGAGGCCAGAAAAACACCACATGAATCACTACTCTAGGTTTTGAGTGTTTTAGTGATCCCATTTTTCTCTTTCACTTGTTATTTTAGAAGATACACCATGACATAAGAACATTGAACATACTATCATCTGTTGTGTGGGTTTGTCTTTTTACTCCTGTCTATAATGTCAAGCTACAGACTCTGTGATGATAAGCAGATGACAGCTAAACAGCCTATCAATTATAACTCTATCAAATATAAACCTCTAGTGCCTGCCATTAAAAGCATTGTGCTTTATGTACCCAAATATTTTCTCCTCGCTTTAAAAAGAGTATCTGTGAAACGTACAATATCATGAGAAAAATACATTTTTGTGTTTAAATTTGCCAGCAATTTTATGTGAAAACATCATATGGCAGCATCAAATTCATACCTGGCCTTCAGAAAACAAACAATATAGATAAGAACCTGGGAAACTATTTTCCATCAGAAAAGTTTAACAACATGAACTCTAGTTTCTGCAAAATCAAAATTTTCCATTAGGAAAAAACAAAATGAGATATTTTCTTCCAGGTTTGTTCAACATAAACTGAAATATTTTATTTTAGTGAAATTTCCCATACTGTTTCATTTCTAATCAGTTCAAAACATTAAACTGCATCTTCTTAGCACATTGCTTTACGGGTGTTGTAGTTCAGGCCCCCATTATCTTCCATGGGCTGAGCTCCACTGATGCACCACACAGCTCTGCATTGCATTGTGGATGAGGTATGATGGCCTCCAGAGAGCCCACCCCATAGGAGACAATGTGTACCTGAACTATTACTTCCATAAAGCGATCCAAAATGCAGTTCAACGATGATCTGCTAAATTAAATATTTCAATTTCAGGAATATCAAAATTCCTTATTTTGATCCAAAATATCAAAATGAAATGTTTCAACATTTCCAAATAAATTGTTTTCAGAATTTTCATTCTGTAAAAAATTTAAGGTTCAACTTTTCATCCTATTATGGGATGAAAACAAATGTAACAGTGTCAGAATATCCCTCAGGATGGAAATTTGGAATTTCACTCAGCTCTAATTAATATTTTTCTCTGCCTGCTCCTTTTCATACCTGCTAGTTAATCTGGAAGGAGGCATATGAGAGCTTCCAGAGATTGCCTTGGAAAACCAAGAGCTCTTCTACTGAATCTGTCACTTATTTGGACAATAATTATATTTGTATTGCAGTAGCTACTTAGAGCCCCAGTCATGGGCCAGGACCCCACTGTGCTAGGCTTTGTACAAGCACAGATTAAAAAGACAGCACTGCTCCAAAGAGTTTCCAATCTACATATAAGAGAAGATATAATAGTTGGATACAACAGACAGGGAGAGAACAATGAAATAATACTGGCCAGAATGATAGGCAGTGGTATCAGCACACCGGCTGCCTATCCATTGCCTAAGAACCCTATCAAGGATCAGGCCCCAATATGTGAAGTACTGTATAGGCAAATAAAGAAGCCAGTCCCTGCTCCACAGAGCTCATAGTCCAGGTGTCAGAGAGGACACAACAGACAAACAAGGTGAAGTGGCTAAGGGGATAATGTAACAGAAACTAGCAGCAAAATTAAAGTCTTAGCTTGCCACTTGCCTAACCAATGCCAAATGGTAAAGTTCCTAAGGTGATAAATTGAGATGCCTATTCCATCTTGAGAGCAGCTGCACTAGTTTTGTCAGAAAGCCAGAGAGACTGTACTGTGCCCTGCACATCCCAAGAAACCCACATTGATTTATTTTTTGAATCTGATCAATGTATCATTCAAATTAGCCTCTTTGGCAGAGGTTTGTCTTGCAATGGGGATCTGATACAAAAGCATAGCTCCCTCCTTTGAATCAAGTCCCATAAGCATACATTATTACCATATTCCATTTCCCTGCTTTCTGGAAGGTTGCCTTTCATTTACATTCCAGTTACTATTTTTTATCATTAAATACACTACCAGTGCCTAATGCCAGCCTATGAAGTGAAGTGAAGACACTTCAGAGTCATACAAATGCCACATCATAAAAAAATCCTTTTGTATTGTTCTCTGGCAGGTTAGGTCCCAGCAATGTGAACAATCAACTGTTCCAAAACTCAGAATGAGAGATTTATCTTCTATTCCTCACGCTACTGGGTTAATGTTAACAACAGGAAACTAGGTAAACAATTTTGTCATATAAGATGATCTAAAATTTTATACTAGGTGTATATGCAATTCTCCTACTGAAGTTACTATTTATTACACTTCTCAGGCTCTGTAAATTAAAACTAAGGCTTTTCCTCTGTGAAGAGAGGAAGGGGTGATAAGAGGCTCCTTGCCTAGGTTTTGTGGTATTGATAAACCAGGTGCTTTATATCACTCGTTGAAATTCTTAACAAGGGGGAGGTGTCTGACTCGAACAGTCCTGTTGTTTATTTGTTACAAGCTATAGTAGCTTCACACATAATTCACAATTCCAGATTCTTACCAAATACGCTATACAACACAAAATTCACAGTAACTAATATCTCTAAGATCACATAAAATAAAACGATATTGAATATTAAAGCGAAACAGAAGTTATAAAGCCATATTCCAGATTCAATACAATTGGCCATGGTGGTGTTCAGTACAGATTTGTGGCTGAGGAGGAGGTATTCTACTTAAGATTTTTGTGCCTGTAACTTATTGGGGAAAAAGCAGAGATTTCCTAGGACTATATGTTATTAGCCTGAACATTTCATTAAATAAAATCAGCAACCAAAACAAAATCATGCAAGCTATTATTCTCCAAGCACTATGTGTGTATAAGTAACTGTAAATATCTTCTAAAATTCTGTAAAGGCTAAAGTATATTTTAAACCTAAATTACCACAATAAAGTATATATTTTTTAATTTTTGTATCCATTTCCCATACACGCTACCATGGGATGGAAACAGTCTTAAAATGAACTTAAAATAATTGAACTAAGGAGAACATTGCTAACATGGGAAGGTAGTAGCTTAATTTTTTTGCCTTCAAAACTCATTGTTCTCTTGCTAAGGATTAGGACTTTGATTATACCAGTAAGGAGATAATCCTTGAAAATACTCTCTGTTACTTAGAATTAGCATGGCTGAACTGAATAATATGTAGCCTGATACATTTTTTCAACTGTTCCTCTGACATAAATTTGATCAGTGTTTTAAATTTCAGTTTAAAAAAACTACTTGATAAGACTGCTGTGTGACTATAAAAGCTAATGGCCCTGTTGCCTTGTACACATTATGCAGTAATCCTTTCTCCTTTCCTCATTAAAAGCTTATGTGAGTTTTAAAGATAAAGTTAAGGACATGCTAATATCAAAATTTGATGTTCTGAAGTTGGTGAAATAGCAGTGCTACTGTACTGGCTCTTAGTGTATTTTCTTTGTTTTGTATGACTAATGTAAATATCTTATATCCATTTATCCATCTAAAATAGTGGTGTTGCAGTTATAGCACTGGACTGAGTGGATGCTATTCCCCATTCTTCTGCAAACTGCCTGTGTGAACTTGAGAGAGTCAGTTAGGCTCTAATTCAGCAAAGCACTTAAGTATGTGCGTTCTGGAGGAGTCATCCCACTAAAGTAGCAGGGACAACTCACATGATTAAAGTTATGCACATGCTTATGTATCTACTGAACTGGGACCTTAAGCTCGTGATGTCACATTTCTACATCTGGGAAATTGGGTTAATAATACGTGCCTACCTTACAGGGGATCACGATGATAAATTCACTAATGTTATTGAGAAGAATAAATCTGTAGATAAACCACACGTTTGTATTCCACTAGGATTATCATCATTATTGTCCTCTGATTGTACTTATTGGGCCCTGATCTTTATTGTTCCTTAGTTATACTATTTGGTTGTACTGGGGTGCAGCTGCATTCACAAGCTTGCACAAGATGTGGTAATTGAAATTCTAAAGCATGAAGAATAAACTACAAATCTTCAGCTGAAATGCGATTTCCACCTTGATATATGGCTGTGAAAGCTGGAAATCCACCCAAGGTAAAGACAGGTGCCTAAATAGCTACAGAAGCAAATGCCTCAGGAAAATACTAGGTGGAGAATGTGATGTAGTTATAACAGATACTGAGATTCATTGGAGAGTTCAGCAACTCGTTATCTCTGAGGGCATCCAGAGCAAAGATGGAAATATCAGGGACATGTGTTAAGAATGAAACCAGAACACTTGCCATGACAACTGTGCCATTGGGCAGCTGGCGGAATACATAAAAGAGATCGAGCGAAAAAAATCCCTCCATCAAACAGCACTTAGAGAGGGAAAAATCATGGGATAAAACAGCAAAGCACAGCCTCGGCTAGACAGGGTTGATGGAACCCTCACTGTGCCCTAAGCAATGTTTGATGGTGCGAGAATGTTTCAGAGGAGGTGTTTTCAAGGGGATGAATACTTGACTTTGAAGGGTAAGGACATGCAAGGAGTGGGGAGCAAGATTTTCTTTGTTTTGGATTATAATAAAATTATCAATGCTTTTCAATGCCCACCCCCACCACCCTATTGCCTTTCATGATCCATTTGGGAGTACGGTGGTGGTCATGATTCACCAGCTGAGAAACGCAGCATTAAACTATCCATTCACCCTGCATAATAATCAATCAGCATTTTGGGACTACTTTTTCACTGAGAAATTATGCATTAGCTTTAGAGAATAACAGTAATTTCTCATTTGATGTATTTTCACCACCATTGAGTACCAACCACTTTTTAGAACTATTCAACATTTCTCAAGTATATGGACAGATATTGGGACTGGTTCTCCTCTCACTCTGCTTTACAACTGTGAAATTCTATTTTTCTAATGTGGGGTTATGCCTGATTTACACCAGCGTCAGTGAGAGGAGAATCAGGTCCAATATTTATGGCTGTAAAGTGTGATTCTACTCAGCAATGTAACTTTGTAGAAGTGGTAATTTGTTAATGAATAGCCTTGTTCCCTCGGTGTAGTTGGAGTCCTAACTACTGCCCTTAGTGACAAAAATAAAGTTTTTCTACTACTTACTCCCTTTTGCCACTGTAGAGGCACCAGAACAAAGGGAGAGTGAGATGGACTCCATTCAGGTTCATGAATTAACAAAATTTTTACTAAGGTCCACTTGCAAAGCCAAATTCTGTCCTTAGGTACACTTGTGTAACCTTATTGAAGACAATGGGATTCACAAGTACATACTAATATATACCAGAATTTGAAAATATTGGAATTGCATAGGTGTAACTGAAGGCCAAATTTGTCCTGCAGTATATTTGTTACTGGAGATGCTTCATGAGCCAGGAAAACAAACAACTTGACTTTTACAGACCAAGTTGCATTTGCGGGTGCAATAGTTAAGAACAAGATTTTTTCCCATTGTACACTGATCATACTTGATGTGGGAATTTACAGGCAATAAACAGAGAAGCCCCGTGCCATGTTTATCATGCCACTTTTCAAAGTTAAAACAATTTAAACTAGGTACAGTCATTTTGTTATTATTTGAAGCATGCATCCACCTTGTATGAAATTCCCAGGACAGAATTCTAAGTGGAATAGCATGAATGCACTATTCATCTAGATATCACTCATTTCTTTGCTGAGCATTTTGTATGCTTCTCTGATCAGATGTCCCTTTTGCTATGTTGCTGGGTGACATTACTGTCTACGCAGATGTTCTTGTAATTTCATTGCTACCATGACAATCATAGAAATGTTTCAGGAGTTTTTTGGTTTAATGTATTAACCAGTCATAGTCTGGTAATTGTTTTGGGGTTGAGATTCCAGACTATTGAATTTTACTGTTGACATGAAGAGGCTGGAAGGACATTTGGACTGACTGAAAGATCATAAAGAGGTCCTAAAAGTCCAGGGACTCTGTTTTCCTACTGGAGGATATGAGTAACCTGTGTTGACTTCAATTCCTTAGACATGTATCATGCAGTGGAAAAAATAGACCATTAAAGAAATAGATGTAAATAATGCCATCATGGTCCCTTACACTTCTACTACATTGGTGTTCATAGTGGATGGATGTGATGCATAGAATTTCACTAAAACTGTTTTCAAGCAGTAAATTGCAAAAATAAAATAAAATAAAAAATCTTAGGAACAATATTATTAAAACAATAAGTAATGTCAGGAGGTGTATGTCTGTCAGTCATTGGTGCCTTTCTCTGGTGATTGAAAACAAATATCTTTAAACCATGCCTTGTGCACCAGTGGCACAGGTATGCAATCCTTGTTTTGACTTATTGTGTAAAATATCATTAAGAAATTAATGTATAGCCAGACTTGGATGTTCCTAGAAAAGTCTAAGCTATAATACGAGGAATATTTCTAAACATACACATAGAGCAAAGAGACGAGTTCTGGTATGCTATCCAACTTAGATTTTCTTGTTGTTAGCTAAATTCATGCTTCTGCTCCACATGCATTGTCCTCTAGATGTCAGTATTATACAAATTTCCAGATGGGAACAATTATGTAATTATTTCTATGTAGCCATCTTCCTGTTCAACCATTTTCCGCTTGTCATTAAAAATCACAAAATAACACATAGGAAGACCAATTCTTTTTGTTGCATTTATTTTTATGGAAAGTATGTTCAAATACAATTGTGAATGAATGCAAAAATGAGTAAGAGCATTAATTTCACCCACAGTTAGTGTCTTTTATATAACATTTTCATACCATTATTGAAATGATGGGGTGGTTCCTACATATGAGAGACTGAAAAAAAAAAAGTGGAATCCATAATGCTGTCCCTTTTTAGATCATTTTACTAATGTTTATCTCTTTCAGAATAATCTTCTTGACTTCAGCATCAGGGATTAGACTGCTCCAGTTTTACAAGGATATTGTTACAACAGCACATTTCTGCATGGGTTCTTTTAAGCACACAATAATTAAAAGAAGAAAAACAGGTCTAATAGTTCAGTTTAGTATTGTAACAGAACTGTTAAACTATTGCATCCAATTTTATACAAATCCAAACATTTAGGTGGTCAAAGATTCACTTTGATCTTCAAAGACCTATGTGAGAATAATAAGGTTTTTAAAACAATAAAACTACATTTAATTAAATGAGCCAAATTTCTCATGAGTTGAGAGGAACTAGATGAAAGAAATAGATTCAAGACAACTGCAGTTTGACAAATTTTATTGATTATCCAAAATAACTAGTAACTTAGTTAGAAAACACACAGGAAAGGTACATTCATAACATAATTATGTTTATATTAACTCTCCAGTATCATTCTGAGAATCCGTGTTCCTGAAAATAAAATGCTAAATGACAATTATCCTGATACTCTACCTAATGGACAACCTAGAACAACCTAGCTCAAGTGTAAGTCCTTAAATTCAGGACTACAGCTAAATGAAAATAAAGAAATATAAAATTTAAAATTCTAAATTTTCTGATTAAAAAGGTATACATCATTTGCAAAAAAAAAAATCACAAAATGTGTTCCCATTTTATGAGCAGTTTCATTCAGGCCATTATAATTACTAATCTATCCAAGACTCCTGTACTTAGCAGAAAGATATAGTAACAGAAAGGAAAAATTCAATTCCCAAATTAAGGCCTGAATGATTTATCTAATTAGTCAAACGCTAATTCACCAATGCTTTCTTCCCAGATTTTCAATTGCTGTAACTACTCCCATTTACTCAAACACATACAAGCAATACTAAGAAAGATTGTAGTAATCTAGTCTGAGTATCCTTTGACCATCTAGCTGGTTATTCTAACACCATTCCTTTACACTATATCAGGGTGTTGATATGATTTTACCTTAAAAACCTGTCAATATTAATATTAATTGCCTCATTGGAAAAGACCTGGAAAATCCTGGGCCAACTGAAGGCAACAGAGTTTTGACACTGACTTCAGTGGGGCCAGAATTTTACCCCAGTGATCCATCTAGTCTGTTATTCTATCTCTGGCAGTGATCAGTTCTGGACATTACAGAAAAACAGAATAGCCTCCACATAATTTATCAAAGTGTCCAATACTGTAGCACTGGAGGAAATTCTTCCCAATGCTGGCAGATACTTAATTTATGCTCTAAAGCAGGGGTAGGCAACCTATGGCACATGTGCCAAAGGTGGCATACAAGCTGATTTTCAGTGGCCCTCACACTGCCTGGGTCCTGCCACTGGTCCGGGGGGCTCTGCATTTTAATTTAATTTTAAATCTTAAACATTTTTAAAACCTTACTTACTTTACATACAACAATAATTTAGTTATATATTATAGACTTATAGAAAGAGACCTTCTATAAACATTAAAATGTATCACTAGCACGCAAAACCTTAAATTAGAGTGAATAAATGAAGACTCAGCACAGCACTTCTGAAAGGTTGTCGACCCCTGCTCGAAAGCCTCAGAATTGGCAGCCAATATAATTTTGGTCTTAGCTAGAGTTAAGAACAGATGTTGTTCTTAATCAGAAGAACATCTCATTTTTTAAAAAAATCTATTTTACTATTACTAGGATATTTGCCTCAGTAATATTATGCAGCTGTTAGTGCTATTGGTAAAATATATCTTACATTCAAATATATCTTACATTCAAACCAAATTATTTCTAAAACTGGCTACTTATCTGAAATGTAGTCATTCCTTTTTACAGGCTTTCTTGTTGAAACCTTCCCACCTTTGTTGCGAGGAGGTTTCCTCCTGCCTTCTCTTTGGCAACAACATTCTTTGGGTTAGGCTCCATTATCATAACCCTGGTGGTGGAATCTCTTGGTGGGATGACTCCACAGGCCCCAGTTGTAGCCATCCACACCCCCTCCACCACAAAACAGCAAGAAGCATTACTGGTACTTTTGTAATATGTGTTCAGAGTACTCCACACTCTATAGTCCAGCCACTGTGGCACAAATCCCACTGTCTCAAGGCAACTGAGTCAAGGCCCATTTTTAACCCAACTTTCTTGAATCTCAGTACTTTGATACTAGAAATGAGAGAAGTTTCAGAACAGTTATTACTTTCACCAAAGCTATTTGCCTATTGATACTCTTGGATCCTCCATATGCGATGTTCAGGTCAGCTGAGTATACAGCAGTTTCCGGGGTTGGAGACAAAGGCCCTTATTCTTCACGACATTTTTATGATTTACTTTGGTGGAGTTCTGCCAGCTTAACACAACATTACACACTGGAGAATCATGCTGGACTTAACAAATGGGGAGTCACAGTGACTGGGACAGAGTGCTGAGAACCAGCAGCTGACTCAGCACTCTGGACACTGTACTTCAAATTGGTTCCCTTGGAGAAGAACCTGACTGAGGTCAGCTGGGGCTAATTACTCAATCAGTCTGAGCCGGGGAGAGCTAAGGAGCTAGTGAACCCATTAACTGGAAGAATTTAAAGGCACACAGGAAGGTAGTGCAAGGGGGAAATAACAGTGAGTAGGAGAGGCTACTAAGGCCAGAGTAAAAAGAGATCTGTGCATGGCAAAATCTCTTCCCTTTGGCAAAGGAGGATGATTATTGTCACTGTATTTAGAGTTGCCATATGGGACTCTAAAAAGGATGGTTGAGATAACATAAATAAATTATACATAGGTTTTATCCAACTAGGGTATTAGAGTCATTTGTAGGTTGTCACATACCTACAGAGAGGAGGGAAGACTTGACCAAGGATAGGAAGGTTGTGGAATCTCCATCACTGGGGATTTTTAAGAGCAGGTTGGACAAACACCTGTCACGGATGGTCTAGATAATACTTAGTCCTGCCATGAGTGCAGGTGACTGGACTAGATGATCTCTCGATGTCCCTTCCAGTTCTATGATATTGGGAGCATTTCTGATGTTAGGATCTGGTGAATTCCTTTTAATTCAGACCACTAGTTAATACAATGGAACTGCTCTCTGACGGTGACTGTCAGTCATGGCCAATCTGATCTGGATTTGAACTGGTGACAGACTACTTTTCTTTTGCCACTGTCCCAAGCCACTCAGCCACTGATGATTTCTGGGCACTGAAAGGTGAAGTAATGCATTTGTGTAGACTTGCTGAGAATTACACCAACTTGTCTCTGTAAGACCATGTGACCATGGGGATAAATAACATTCTTATTACAGGTGATTTTGATGGATGTTTTTTGGGTCCCTTATGGGAAAATTCTATATAGAATGTAATGGAGAATGATCATTTTCTATCTTAGAAAATAATTTTCTACTAATTCTCTTCAATACTTAAAAAAAAAAATTCTCTAGAAAGTACCATTTCCCTCTCCCCACCCCTTCCAAGAGGGAGCAGATGTTGGGGCTTTGTTGGTCAGCTTTGTGTTGGAGGAGAAATCAGTGACACTGAGTCTGGATATATTGTTGGCACTGCTTGTTTCTTTACATTTATATGCCAGTCCTGGAACAGAAGTGGTCAACCACATCATGCAGGTAATTTCCTTTTTCAGGGATCTTAGCCCAAACACCAAACAGTCCTTGTTCCCAGGGAGCGAACCCTACCCCAAGAATTGATTCTACATAGAGAGATTAAGGAAAACAGCAAACTCTTTTTACTACTTACCACAGCTCTCACAAAGAACTGTATCAGGAAACCAACAATGCAGCAATTTCTTCCAATCCTAAAAACTTGAAATAAGAAAAAGAACTTGTGTGACTGTGTGTAAGGGTGTCATCTGATGACTCCCTGCCATAACATGACAATTACATAGGTTTATACAGTAGTTTCTACAGAACGCTTTTTCGTTGTCTGTAGATCTCTGTTGGTTTCACTCCTATTATTCTATCAGAAGTCTACGTGAAATTCAGTACACCCTGATATCTGAATGTGTATCCTTTAATGTAAAAATATGCTATTATACAGAAATGATCCAAAATACTACAGTTTTGTTAGTCCTGTGTACTTGAAAACACTTTTTCTTTTCTTTCATAGTTAGTTCCCTAAGGAAAAAGGACACACATACAGTGTGGTCTCATTTTAATACCCTGTGTATCTTATTACACAACTTCTATTTTCAGCTACAGATTTTTTTTTTAAATGTTTTGATCAAGTTCTGTCTCTCGATCATGGCAGACTGGAACTTCCGATTGTCATAGCCCCTAGCCACTCTCCCCCCACCACATAGGGACTACCCCTCACCCTGCAGTTTGAAGAAAATGTGCTTTTGTCCAATCAGCTGACCTGAAGAAAGAATAAGAACAAGTCTTGAATGTTAGTTAAAAGGTAGGAAATGAGAAACCAACTTTAAGATATGTGTTTTGTACAGTAGAAAAGGGGCCTACTTCCTATATTAATGAATGCATAACAGAGCACAAAACCACCTAGAGTTTAATGTAACCTGTTTATTGTGTGCCTATAAACCTGCCTTTTCCAGATTTTTCCCCATGTTTTATACACAGATTTCTCTCAACTACTTTTTATTAAAAATATATCGAAGGACAATAAAATAGTCTGTTAATGGCTGGTATGATAGTTTTAATTTATTAGTGATCTGCTCTACAGTCTTTGCAGGGTGTCAAGTATCAGAGGGGTAGCCGTGTTAGTCTGAATCTGTAAAAGCAGCAGAGAATCCTGTGGCACCTTATAGACTAACAGACGTTTTGGAATATGAGCTTTCGTGGGTGAATACATGCATCTGACGAAGTAGGTATTCACCCACGAAAGCTCATGATCCAAAACGTCTGTTAGTCTATAAGGTGCCACAGGATTCTCTGCAGTCTTTGCAGGGTATCTGAGTTCAAGTTATCGGCTTGGCCTCAGATCTTGGGCAACCAGGCTGGGAACACATCAGGTCAAGTATGATCAGTAACTGTGGCAGAAAGTTGTTGGACATAGCTTCCAGCTTCTCAGAGTCAGTTAACGCTACTCCTTGTGCCAGTCATAGAGGGTTATAGAGCAGAGCTGAAGCCATGTTTGGCAATTTTTTGCCACAGGGAGGGCCATACTGATACTGGGGACTTTCAAGGGAGGAATAAGGAGATATTAAAAAAAAACCTTAAAACTGAGGCTCGAACAGACTAGAGAAAGCTATAACGTGTATATGGAAAGGGAAGGAACGGCATTTGGAATGCTAAGTTGAGCTGCAGGAAGAACTGCTTAGCAACACATTTGCAAACATTAATGATTAATTACTTCATATAGTTATACCATACTGCTTTACATTTCTGTCAAGTGTTTGGATGACTTGAAAAACACCCAGCTTCAAGAACCAGATGCACATTGTTTACATTTATGTTAATGTGAATGGCAACAACTAAAACTAACGGTCAGGTTCTGAATTAAACTGGTAAATGCAAAGACCTGAAGCTGCTGCTAGGTTCTTAGCTTACCCCATATTTGCCTATATAGCTGAGGAGCGTGGTAGTCAAAAATAGGTATAATTTATAGACACAGTGTAGACGGGCGGGACTCACCCCTGCGGCATCTCCTGCTGGTCACTTTGGGAATTAGCTCAAACTTGCAGCTGGAGCACCCTCTGCAGGCCAGTGATCCGCCTTCTGGCTTCTGCTACTGGCCCCGTGTCCCTCCCTGGATCCCCGTGCCCCTTTTACATGGGGTTCTGCCCCCCTGGCAGTAACCCTTTTCTCTTAGGGGTTTCCCCCTCCCTGGGAACCCCCCACCCTCTATCCCCACTTTGCTTCAGTGTAGGCTACTGCCAGTCATTGTCTAGCCCCACACCCTGGAGTAGACTACAGTATCAGCCACTCATCATCAGCAAAGGGATTTGGACTTGCTGCCTTGGCCTACCCCTAGGTTGCACCCTACAACCCCAGTACCTCCTGGCCTAATTCTAGACCACAGCCTGGGGCTTTCCAGGAAAGAGCTCCCCAGCTCCTCTGCCTTTCCCCAGCACTGCTTTACCCTAGGTACCTGCTCTGGTTTTCAGCAGTTAGGCCCTTCTCCCTCTATAGGCAGAGGAAGACTGTCTACCCTTGACTTCCCTGGCCTTCTTATTAGGCCCTGCCGCTCAGTTTGGGGCATGGCCCCAGCTGCAGCCACTTCCCCAATCAGCCCAGCCTAAAAGGCTGCTTTCTCCAGCCCCAGCCCCTTCCTGGGCTGTTTTTAATCCCTTCAGGGCCAGAGCAGGGATCCACTCTGCTACACACAGGTACAATGGTTGCCTTGTTACTGATTTTCCTCACATTTTTTATTTAAAATTAGCTTTGGCATTATTTTATTATGGGTTTTTATTCTCTCTATCTGCAATTACATGCTTAAAAGATGAACAGATATCTCTTGTTAGCTGTTTTTGTTGTTTTATCTCTTCTTTGCTTTTAATGAGAGCATTAAAAAAAGTATCTAACATGTCAGCCACTGACTAGATTTTGGAGTGGGCTGAGGTCTGTGATTCCCTCAGAGACAATGCCATGTCAATAGAACTAACACTCACACATTATGAAATACTTCTGTTGTCATTATATCTGAGTTGTGCATAGGTCAAGGAAACATCTAGAGTGCTATCAGGCTACCTATGATAATGTTTTCCTTTTCAAAAGTGGCTACAGTAAAAACCATATCATTCCCCCCTGGACAATTCAATTACAAAAAAACAAAAACAACAAACAAAAAAACACATTTCATTTGATTGGCTGCTCTAGAATCCAGATCCTCCAAAAGCTATAATGAAATTCTAACTTCATTGATGTCAATAGCAAAACTCCTATTGATTTCAGTGAGGCCAGGATTTCACCCAAACAGTGGTGGCTCAAAGCCACCTTTCTGCCACTTTCTCTCCCCCAGTCCTAGATCCTCAGAGCTGTTTTAAATCACACAAAACAACAACAGATCATTCAGTTAAACCAAGTGTGCCCTGACACATTTCCTGTGATGGGAGGATGGGAACCAAGAGCACCTGGCAAAGAGCCATTCACTCTGACTTGACATCACCAGGGGTTCCCCTACACAAGGGGCATCCCCAGCTGCTTTCTCAAAGCAGCTGTCCAATCTGTCTAATCAGCTGAAAACAGCCAAAAAATGCATTAGTTTGGCTGCATATATGCATGAAAATCAAACAGAGAAATTGCTCATAGAAAATAGTTTATAGGTCTCAATTAATCACAGTAGGGATGAATGGTCCTATGTTGAAATTAATTTCTAAAAGAAATGTAGCTGGATGTACAGAAAGGTACAGGACTGACACTGCTACAGACTGAAACTCCTCTTTTTATCCACTTTTTATCCTCTTTTCCTAAGCAGAGATGTGCCTGTCTGCACTTGAAAAAGCATCTTTCGCACAGAAGGAGCGAGCAAATATTTAGAGGGGCACTTTAAAGAATATGGCTCGTATTAAAGCTTATTTGGTCCTTATGGCACTTCTGGCTGTAGGGATCCTATGTGAGCCCCTTATCATATCTGGATCAGGTGCCAACAACTCATTTTCTGCGAGCTCGAATACTCCCATGATTGCCACAGCTGTAGCAGCATGTGAGAAAGAAGCTTCCCTGTGGTATATCCATCCATGCTGTTAGGAGTTCATGGAAGATACACACATATACTCTGTATCATCCTCTCCAACCACAGAACTCCAGCAATTCATGAAAAGAGGAGGCATATTTGAATTACTGAGACCTGAAGACATTAAAGCTCTCTCTCTCTCTGCTGGCACCACACTGCCCAGCCTCAGCCTAGAGTTTTAAGAGGCATCAATGAAGAGACCAGTGCCCCTTGCACAAGGAAGAGTCACTTTCTTTGCCTAACCACCCTACCACCAACCAACCATGGGAGTTCTACTCCTTGGCTGACCCTCATCACCATGTCAAAAACCAAAGGCAACCCATTCCCAATCATCTATCTCGCAGGGAGAGTCTGAAGGACAGCCTACCTGCTACCATATGTTACCTGCTGTGAGGAACAACTTAGGTATGGGAGCTACTTACAGCAGTCCTCCTGAAGGGCTGAGAAACAAGAATCATGATGGTTGTACCTAAGAATCCACACAGGATGGAAGAGGTTGCTGCAATGAAAAGTTCCTCCAACTTGTTCTCTTCCAGGTGACCTGTGGCTCACCAGCACAGCCCAACAAATAGGTGGTGTTCATGGGAAGTGGGTGTGGCCAGGGCATGCACTGATTCATTAGATTGCCTTGTCAGCATCAGTTAGCATGGTTCCAGCTTAAATGAAAAGCTGCCCATTTTTGGAGAAATGGCTGTGCAAACATTGCCTGTGCACCTCAGGATCAATTATGCACAAAGGCAGAGTGCAATCTGTGCTTCCCTGAATCAGCTAAGGTGAATTGGAAAGGTGAAGTCATTTAAAAAGATTTGTAACTGTAAAGCAAGTATGCTAGTACATATTGTAATGCAGTGCATGTACTGTTGCAGAAATCCCCTGCTCCAAGACCTTACTGTAACTCTACCAGCTCAGTCTTAACTAGTCACATTCAGTCACCCCTTTAATCAACAGATTTTCTCATGTAGTTAAAGGCATGTTCCTATTCCTTCATGACACATCAAAGCAAAATAATGAATGAGCTGATTTTATTATAGTACTAAAGCAATCTTTAAAATGTTCTGTTCTATGCAGACTTTTTAAAAAAATTCAGTCCCTTTCTTGCCAGTTCTATGCCGTATATCTTTCCCACCAGCCCCTTCAAAGACACATATTATTACGTCCTGAAACTTTCTTATGGTGATCCTACTATACTCAAAGTATAGCTCTGCTATACAAATGTTATAGGTGTTAGAGCTTGTTCTTTGTATGATTTACCTTATGCAGCTCTTGTAAGTTATGCTGAAAAATTCTAGAGCCATCTTTCCACCAGGATTTTTATCCTTTTCTTTTAGATCTTCATAAATTTTACTTAAACATAAAAGTTTAAATAATTCATCTGAATAGGTTACCATTTCATAATCCGTATACTGATAAACAGGAGACCTGTGAGATGGTAGTGGAGGTTTTACAGGTATCTTTGTAACCATGCCATCAAATCCCCTTTTTTTTTATTATTTCAATCTCTGTAACTTAAAAGTCTGATCATTATTTGTTGGCCTTGTAAAACTTACCTTATACATTCAAGTTCCATATATTTAGTGATGAAATAATTAGAGGATACAACAAAAAAATTCTCTTTAAACTATGGAACTACTCCTTTTGAAAGCAGGTAACATTTTGCTAGATATGCTGTGTCACATTGCTAACCAGACAGAAACAATGTCTCAGATCATAGCCCAGTTTGCTAAACTCATCACAAGGCCTGCTCTTCTCGGACTTTAATATACTGAATTGTTTCATATAAAGCTATTAAAATGGACTATCAAGCTCTTGAAAGGCATGACTTTCATAGTTCAAGGCTATGCAGAAGCAACCACGATGGAATCTATTTTTACCACCTCATCTTAGGTTTTCAACTGTGTACTGGGGAAAATCAGGAATAATCAAATATGCACTGACCTACAGTGTTATAAATTATGACTGACAGGGTGTGGGACACCCTTTTTCTCCCCTGACCTATGTTGCTGATGCTCAGCTGCTATGCTGTCTGCCTCCTATTTGCCATGATGTCAGTTAAAGCAATCATGATCATAGAAGGTATTATAGACAAACCCTGTGAACAACCGTTAAGTAAGTCATGAACCCAAATATGAATGGATAGTTTTAAATCAGTTGTCATTACTGATTTAGCATTATTTAAGCAATTATAAACTTTGACATTTAAATTATTTCAAAATCAGATAGGAAGTACATGCATGAGGGTTACCAAAGTCTCAGACACTAGTCACTGTAATGTTTACTAGCACTGTAACACCGTTGCCCTCAGTACCAGGGGACCCTATGAGAGACTATCTATTCTACTTCGCTTGAGCTGATGGGAAAGACCTTCTGGTATCTGAGTGAATGAGAGTTCTCAATAGTTACGCATACACAGGATATATTCAGATATAAGAACTGGAATGCCTGTGCTGCTCATTTGACTCTGTAAAAATCTGTCTTTAGAATGTATTTTTATTCTTGGAACGGGACAGATCATGTCTGATATTGAAACTGCTCTTAAAGATTTTGTGAGAGATTCATAGAACCGTGCATCTGAACCCTTTCTGCACTGTCATATTTGCTTACAGCATGAATAAGGCTCAGATATCCCTGTCTCTCATGTTGTTTGCCAGACTGGCTATCTTGCTGTGTTTTTATACCTTAACTTTTTTACAAGGCTAAGTTGCTGGCTTATCTGGAGGGTTGTGGACTGCTTTCCATCTGGTTCCTACCCTTGGACCTGTCTGGGTTGGGCGGTCTTACAGGTATTAAATCTCCCACCAGTATAACTCTTAGGGTCAATGGAACATGCACGGCTTCCCCACTTCATCAGGAAGCAACCCTCGGGAAACACATGGAACAGTAGACTGACTCCAAAATTCTGGAAAGACTCCCACATTGTGAACGCTGATTTTCATGTTTGAAGAAAAATCAGGCTTTTATTAATGAATAATGATGCAGGGTGTGTATGTGTTGTAGGCATTTTTTGTTGTCTGAAATGATAGTTCCTTCCACTAGGAGTGTTGCTATTCTAGCTTTTGGAAAAGTATATTTGAATTTTTCCTCTCTGCCCAAAAGTATTGTAAGTGATATCTGGTGTACAGTACTGGAAATGACCAGGTATTCTGAATGGTGAACTGATTATTTGTAAAAGCAGCAAAGAGTCCTGTGGCACCTTATAGACTAAAAGACGTATTGGAGCACGAGCTTTCGTGGATGCATCTGACGAAGTGAGTATTCACCCACGAAAGCTCATGCTCCAATACGTCTGTTAGTCTATAAGGTGCCACAGAACTCTTTGCCGCTTTTACAGATCCAGATTAACAGAGCTACACCTCTGGTACTTGATTATTTGTAGTTTGGGTAACATTTCTCAAATTTCCATGGGCTCACTTCTGCCTGTAAGGGAGACCTTCGTCTTGCAGGGCTGTGAATTGGGCCCTTTACCTACATGTGATTTGAGAACACTCCACTGATGGCAGAGAAATGGGACTATTTTAACCATTTTTGGATTAATCATTTTTTCATTAAAAATGCTGATTTGTTAACACTTAAATTATTAGCAAAACAGGGTTGGGGGAGTTGACAAATTTCCTGACTTCCAAAAACACAGAGAATGTTTTTTAAATTGCGAAAACATTTCATCTTAACATAAAAGATTCCTGTTTTCTGGCTTTTCCTTTTGCAACATAAGCTAATTAGACTGAAAAAAAAAGTTATAGAAAAAAGGCTGACACTTCCAAAAACTTTTTGAAATTATCAACACATTCTGATTGATCCGCAACAAAAAAACCTGGAGTTTTCAGTTCCCAAATATTTTCACAATTTCAATTTTTCATCCCAATTCAAGATGGGAAAAATGTTGAACTCTTAAAAATATTTGCAAGATGAGAAAATCATTTTGCAGCCAGTACTACTAACCAGTCTCTCCCATCTCTAGATTCATACTGTACATACAAAAGAAAAAAAAACACGTCAAGGACTACTAATAAGTACACAAAGTACACAAGTGTGTTTATTACATTTTTGCAAGCACTTTGTTCTACATTTCAAAAACGCCACCATCAAGCTGTTGGCACATTTATGTACAAAACAGATTAACTGTAATGCCTGCTACAAAGCATTCTTTGTGAAAATACAAACTCTAATACCAGAGAAAAGCCAAAAGCATCAACATCGTTACATGAGTTTAAATGACATAGTTTTAAAAATCATCACAAACTGTTTAAGACACTAAATTGAAACACTACAATACAGAATCCAAAAGAGGTTCATAGTACTTTTTGCAGAACCGGTACTGCACATACCAGAAAACTGTTGACCTCATAAAACAGCCTAAGTGTAAAAAAACAAAAACAAAGAAACGAAAACAAAAAATCCAAAATCAATCAACTAATCCTACTTAATGCATAACCATGCCACAAAAAACTATAGAATTACCTTCTACTTACTACGAGAATTGTTAAAAATTACTGATGATGCATGACTAGTAATAGTACAAAGAAGAGTTTTACTCAAGAACTTTTATTAGAAATGCACTTACACTGAGAGAGAATTCACAATGGTCCAATAAGTGCACAAAACTATCTAGGATTTTTAACACTGACAAAAATGTCTTGTCAGGATACATCACGTTAAAAGACAATTTACAGCATTCTTGTAGTGTTAGAAATAGGCAAAAAAAAGAAGCAAAACCAAACACCAAATTTGGTCCAATAATACTGATTTTTGTAGGGTTTTTTATACAGGTACTTCCTTCAAATTAATGACTTACCTTTCTGTTAACATTTTCAAAATAAAGGTTCAGCTGTATTTCTACACTTCCATACAGTAAGCTCTGAAATGGCCTTTTACCTCACTTTCACATAATGCAGGTAAACCAGTATGTGTAGGAAAGCTGCAAGCCAAGCTAATGCATTTATGGAAGCCTTCTTGAATATATCACATACAATATATGTATATAGTTCAGACAGGTGCAATCCATTAAATTTTTTAAAGCAGGTAAAAAGACTTCTGACTTGTAAGGTTGCTGTATTTTTGATATATCACTTTCATAAATGTAGCTAAGCAGTAATTGCTCACATCAGCACATGAACAGCTCCAATTCAGCATAACCATTGTTGAATTACAAAGAGATCATTCTGCACAAACCTACGCATAGCTATATGATTTAGTTAACATTTGTCTATATACTGTAACTCTTTAAAGGTAACCGTGGTATAACATCCTTTAAACAGGCAAGAGGCCATGCATTATTAGCACCACGGTCTGCATGCTCACAATATAAACAGGAATACTCAGCAATAAAACTATGAAAGAGAATATTCTTTAAGAACATCAAGAATAATACAGTGTTAAACAAAGATAAGAAGCACTTTTTTTTTTTTTACCTACTATTACAAATTTAGAAATTGCACCTTTGATTGTTTAAAATGTTCTTAGGACCCTCAATCAAGATGGCCACTGAGCCATCTGACAAGACTTCCAAATATGAAGGAAACTCATCAGTGTGTTTTCTCTAGATATTGCACATAATGCGCAATGGTCCCTTTGACATATACCTGTAGTTAAAGTAGATACTGAAATTAAAACTAAAAAGTATAAAAAGCTATTTTTTTTCAAAACCATATAAGAAACAATGCAAAAGGTGTTATGCATAACACATATAAAGTGATTAAAAAAATCAAACACATCTCCGTATTTGACAATAGTTAGTATCCTCGATCGAACAGAACTAATTTGTTTAAGAGGATTGAGGAAAGGCTGTTTAGGAGCTTTGCAGTAGAGAATGGTCACACAAACTATTAACTAATTAGGAAACCAAGTGCTAGACAACCAAAAATTGTACCTGGGCGATTTACAAGTCATCCTATCTTTTGTGAGAAGCACTTCCTTTTTTTTTTTAATGGTTAGATGGCCTTTAGTTAAACAACAAAGCATTCAACTGTTAGAAAGTAAGATAAGGTTTCTCTTATGTGTATGCATTGAGCCGCTCTTTAGAGCGGGTAGAATGAATGTCATGAAGCTCTTGCTCCTCCTTTGACTTAATATCCTCATACTTTTGCATTCTGCATGCATCTTTCACATAGGCCCAGTTAGCAGACAGAACCATGAGATAATGAACCTGTAAGAGAGGAGATAGGGAGTTAGTAACTAATTGCATAGAAATAGAATATATTCAAAGTTGAAAAATTAAGATCAAGATGTTTAGATGGGATCAAAATGCACTCAGCAGAGCAGGTTAGGGAGTGGAGTGCAAAATCAGTGTAAAGCTCACCTTTGAACTTCAATGATACTGGGGCTATTCTCTGCACTGTGATAGAGCAGTCTGTAGGCTGCTCTAACTTACATTTGGTTGCAATGGCCATAAGGCCAAAAACATAGCAGAGGATCAGCATGGCACAGGGGTGTCCCAGGCATACCCTCTTTCTGGATCTGGTTCAACATAAGGTGTAGGTGGTTTCTGATACAGGAGAAACTTTGAAGTAGATGCCCATATATCTGCTTGGCTCCAGGCTTCTTAGAAAGGTCAGAAATGCTTGAGGAACTGCCCTAACACACAGACCCTGGGAAACTAGTGGAGATATCTTTACAGAAGGCAAGGCGACAAAGCCATCCTGAATTCTGCTGGGGTTTCTGTCCTATCCTTTACCCTCTCCTACAAAGGAGGAAAAGGAAAGATTCATCTATAAAGCAGACTTTCATGGTAACTATTATAATCAATTAGAATCAACTTTGAAACACATCCCAACCAAATCCAATTGGGCTGGGGGGCATGCTAAACAGGGCTTTGAACTCAGAGAACCTTGGTCTCTCTAAGAACAACAAAAATAAATCATTGATCCTGTACTAGGAACGTTCACTGACACTGTCTCCAGAAAGGTGGTCTTGATTCAAATGGACAATAACATCTGTGTTGAAGAAATGTTGCAGATGTGAGAGTGGGCTTTGTCTCTCAATTTCTGATTATTATTTAACTGGCATGGAAGGAGATCATGCACACAGGCAGTCTGAGTTGATCCTTGCTAGGTATTCTTGAATGGTCTCTATCAGGGAGTGCTGGAACAAAGAGGGAATCCTGGTTATGGATCTCTGCCACTCAACTGAACAAGAAGCCTCATTCACCTCTGATAGTAAAACTCCTGACAAAGCTCAGAAGAGACAAAGGTTTGGTAACCCTTATCAACCTTATTGATCTGGGACTGCAGATGACCAAAATTTATTCCATCAAACAGAGTCTGCCCTGGCACACAAGGCACATTGTTCTACCCTAATCTGGAACCTTATCCATAAAAGTTTGGCTCCTAACAGGGCAGATCACCCCAGGTATTGAGTATGTGAGGAAAGAGGGCTCAGGTCCTCCTGGCCATCTGAATATCATCTACCAGAAAGACTTGTGATTGGAAAAGGTACACATCTTTCTTAGAGACGTGGAGAAAGGCAACACAGAGAAAACAGGACCCTGTGGACATTTTTTATTTGATCTACACATAAATGTTTAAACTTCTTTGCCAGTTTGAAACTAACTTGAAGATTAGCTCCCTCCAGTTAGTCTTTGGCCTATCATGAACTATTTAAAAGTAAACAAGTGTCCCCATCAAAAAAAAAATCAAAGTACCACAATCCTGACAAACCCAATGAAATTTCCTTTGGAACTCAAGTTTATTAAAAGGAAGGTCATTTTCTAGTGGCAATGACTTAAGCTTGTAGAACTAAATAAAATTCTGGATCTAATGACTGATCCTCAAGATACTAAGTTTTAAAATAATAAAGTGATGGTTTATATTTATGCAAGATTCTGCTCCAACGTGATGTTGGAATTCCTTTTTAATGAGTCCATTACCCTGCCAACATTCTTTCCATGACTACATGTCCATAGAATCGTAGGACTGAAAGGGACCTCAAGAGGCCATTTAGTCCATTTCCTTGCATTCATGGCAGGACTAAGAATTAGCTAGACCATCTCTGGCAGATGTTTGTCTAACCTGTTCTTAAAAATCTTCAATGGTGGAGATTCCACAAACAACCATTCTTACTGTAAAAAGTTCCTTAGGGTTCTAGTTGGAGCACAGTGAAGCCTTAGGAAGTCTGAAGGGCCATGATCCATTTGCTGTGTGTGTAAAATCCTGACCACAGGCTCCGTCAGCAACTTTTCACATAAGCCCATAGTCCAAAGCTTGGTTTGAGCTGGGGGCCTAGCTCACAATGAACAATATTGGCTAAGAGAAGCTGAATGAACAAGAGACAACCTTGCTTCTTACTAGATAAGCATAGTGAGCAGAACTCCAGATGGGGAGCGGTAATTGGTGTCCTTATCAGAAGTTACAGACATATCAAACATTGGACGGGGCCTCAAATGTCCACTCCTTAGTGCAGAAAGGAGATAGCGAATACTCTCCCCACATACCAGCCTAGAGTTCATGAAAAGGCCCAAACATGTCAGTATGAGATATGACATTCTCCCTTTCACAGATGCATCCTCCCCACCCCACCCCTCAAGATGCCAATGTTAGCTTTTAGGAGCACAATGGGGCACCCTGAAAACAATTTCTATTGCCATGTACATGCAAAGGAACCTAGACACATGTAATCCAAGCATAGGGGTTAAATAGGGATACCAATTGGGAGGGGAGATGAGTGCAAGGGGGTTATGTTCTGTTTAAACTAAGGGGTGTGTTACGGAGGACTTGGACAAACCACCAGCAAGTGATTGGCCATGAGTTAAGCCCAGAACTGGCTGGGTATGCAAGCCGTAGGCAGTGTGAACTGGTGGTCCCATTTCCTCATTGCACATAACATTGAAGGAACAAAATGGGCTTGCAAAGTCCATGCAACTTTTTGTTTCATTTGACACCAATTTTCTAAGCAACATTGATACTAAGAAGGCCATGTCTCAGTGGCCGTCTAATTGAATTTCACACTTCTACGATCTGGCTGGCCTAAAGCTAAAGGATCATGTCAAGGTTCATTCAGTCTGAAACAGGGCAGCTTCCACTGCCTGCCTCAGGTATATTTCAATTTTAGAATTATGCCAGGCAGACATCATCCTCATTCCATGCTCTTATGAAGTTCTATTGCTCTCATTTGGTCTTTAGGGAGATGTTGTGATTCAGTCTTTCAGTATGTGTGTCCAAAGTAGGGGAGTCCAAACTCTTCTGCCCCCTAGAATTTAATTTGGATGTCCCTTATTTGAGTTAGCCAACATTTTGAAAAAATCCTCCCCCCCGAATGCATCCTATAAGCTTCCCATCATATAAGGCTGTTTTTTGGGAGCCAATCTACTCACCGCACACAACATTAAAGAAAAAACCACCACTTTATTGCTATTGGTCCTGTTGCAGTATTATTGTTTACACCTTCTTACAGCAATATCTCAAGCCACTTTCTCTCCAGAAGGAAGGATCCTGTTCAGCTTGCATCTTAAGACAAGAGGAATTATATATTTTGTAATTCTGCTTCTCTGTAGATATCATACTGCAAGGTTCTAACTTAACCATCACCCCTCAGAGTTGGGAGACATATCAATTATGTTTTTATTTATATATGAACCTTTTAATGTTCTTTCTACTTCTTTCAGTAAATTTAATATTTATTGTTTATATTATTATTTGCAGAGCCTTTGCTTCCTACTCATTCAGGTACTGACAGGAAAGTTCTAAGAGCAGCAGTTTAAAGGTTCAAGATGGTGCCTAACTACAGATAAGTGTGGCTGTTTCTTACTCCTGTCTGCTACCACTATTCTTAGGAACCAAAAAATATTTAGAGAATGAGAAGTCTTATCAGTCTAGTCCTTGAGTGATGCAACCCAGAGTGAGAACCTTGCAAGAGAACAGATTATTTTTCTCTTTCCAGAAGACCTGTAATGTTAATTTTTATAAGCCATATCAATTAAAAGTAGACAGGTACTTCTACATAATAACTCACCAACAGACTCATTCATTTGTCAAGCTGGAACATGGAAATACATATGGGTGAGTGAGCAAGTAATTAATTTGTAAACACAAGAATTGTATCCTTAATACATAACTATGAACTCAAAAGATAGGGTAGCTAGTGAGAAGAAATGGTCCAAGGGTCTAATGATTTTGCTCTACAAAATAAGTTTACAGCAGAATGTGTTTCTTAAAAAAAGTATTTCCTTGACAAAAATTTAGATTCTTCTATATTTCAGCATTTGGGGATAGATGGGAACTCGTGAACAACTCTTTTCTTTTGTAATAAGACCAACTCTGACAACTGTGTAAAGACACTAAAACAAAAATCCCATTCTTTTCAGGAAGGCTAGTGAGGAGGAAATAGATCTGCACATGTGAAGTAATTTGGCTCTTGCAGATATCCCTATATACAATGGTGTTAATATAATACTGTATATGACTGTTGCGACTATACATGCTCTTAAAAAGTAATTAACTGTAACATTTAAGCTTCTCAGAAGTCCCTGGGATTATAGATGGAAAAAATTCTTAAATATAATTCTTAAATGACTGGTAATGAACACAAAAAACTTTACTGTTGTAGACAAATATGTATATTCTGGCTACAGCCAGATACTTGTATTAAATTTTTGAATTTTAAAATAGTTTTATCAATCTGCAGCTTTGCAAAGGACTGGTGTTTGAATATCAATGATCTTGTTAAAAAGTCTGAATTCATTAATGGGAAAGATCTGTCATTGTTTCGCACAGGCAGGAAAATAGACAAGGCAAAATGTTTTTTAACTAGACCGCATCTTTATTCAATCATCTGGGAATTATCCGGCAATAACTTTTACAGTGAAGATTATCTTTATTTCTTGTTAGAGGGCTGCCATCAGCACTTCACTTCTCCTTGCGAGGTCTCAGTCTGGTCCTATCCTCATCCCACCACATATGAAGGTTAGGGCTAGGGGGAAAGGGAGCACATTAGAAGCTCCAAGCATGTTCCCCAGCTTCTTTAGGGGATTCCTTGCCCATAGTCCACTTCCAATTCCAGCTGTCAGGGAAACAGGCCCCCTATGGAACGAGTATGTGTGCTGGACAGCTGTCAAGTGTAACAATTTGAATCTAACCTCTGTCCTATCCATTAGGTCACTGGGCTGCTGTGAGTACAGCAAAAAACCCACAGACATGCTGGCCAATCTGGCAGTGAGGGAAGCTACTTGTCCAATAGGCAATGGTAGCCAGACCATAGGGGAAACAGCTTATATGGCCTTCCATCTGTTGCACAGAAACCAACATTCTTCCTCAGAGTTCCTGCCTCTTCATGATTTGGGAGAGGGAGGTTCTTTAACCTCCCTCTCTCAAACATGAAGATGTCATTCTAGTGAACGAGAAAACCATCCTTAAAGGGAACCAGCCCTTTTTGTTCACGCAGGTCAAGACAATGAGCCCTACCTTTGAGGCTGAGCATCTACAGTTTGAAGGACTGTTCCTAAAAATGATGTGTCACAAATAGGGCTGTCGATTAATTGCAGTTAACACACGAGATTAACTCAAAAATATTAACTGTGATTAAAAAAGTAATTGTGATTAATTGGGCCAATAAACAATAGAATACCAATTGACATTTATTAATATTTTGGATGTTTTTCTACATTTTCAAATATATTGATTTCTATTACAACACAGATTACAAAGTGTACAGTGCTTACTTTATATTATTTTTATTACAAATATTTGCACTATAAAAATGAAATACTGTTTTTCAATTCACCTCATACAAGTACTGTAGTGCAATCTCTTTATTGTGAAAATGTAACTTACATAACTGCACTCAAAAACAAAACAACATAAAGCTTTAGAGCCGACAAGTCTGTTCAGTCCAACTTCTTGTTCAGCCAATTGCTAAGACAAACAAGTTTCTTTACATTTACAGGACATACTGCTGCCTGCTTCTTATTTACAATGTCACCTGAAAGTTAGAACAGGTGTTCACATGGCATTTTTGTAGCCGGCATTGCAAGGTATCTACATGCCAGATATGCTAAACATTCATATGCCCCTTCATGTTTCGGCCACCATTCAGGAGGACATGCTTCCATCTGACGATGGTCATTAAAAAAATAATGAATTAAATTTGTGACTGAACTCCTTGGGGAAGAATTGTATGTCTCCTGTTCTGTTTTACCCAGGTTCTGCCATGCACTTCACGTTATAGCAGTCTCGAATGACAACCCAGCACATGTTCATTTTAAGAACACTTTCACAGGAGATTTGACAAAATGCAAAGAAGGTACCAATGTGAGATTTCTAAAGATAGATACAGCACTCAACCCAAGGTTTAAGAATCTGAAGTCCTTCCAAAATCTGAGAGGGATGATGTGTGGAGAATACTTTCAGATGTCTTAAAAGAGCAACACATCGATACGGAAACTACAGAACCCAAACCACCAAAAAGAAAACCAGCCTTCTGCTGGTGGCATCTGACTCAGATGATGAAAATGAACATGCATTGGACCACTCTGCTTTGGATCGTTATCAAGCAGAACCCATCAGCATGGACACTCATCTTCTGGAATGGTGGCTAAAGCATGAAGGGATATATGAATCTTTAGCGCATCTGGAACATAAATATCTTGCGATGCCGGCTACAACAGTGCCATGAGAAAGCCTGTTCTCACTTTCAGGTGACATTGTAAACAAGGCCTGGGCAGCATTATCTCCTGCAAATTGCAATCAAACTTGTTTGTCTGACCAATTGGCTGAAGTAGGACTGAGTGGACTTGTAGGTTCTAAAGTTTTACATTGTTTTATTTTGTAATGCAGTTTTTTTTGTATATAATTCTACACTTGTAAGTTCAACTTTCATGATAAAGAGATTGCACTACAGTACTTATATTAGGTTGTAATAAAAATAAATATAAAATGAGCACTGTACACTTTGTATTCTGTGTTGTAATTGAAATCAATATATTTGAAAATGTAGAAAAAATCCAAAAATATTTAAATAAATGGTATTCTAGAGTACTGGCAACCTATTATCGCTCCTTTCTGCCCACTGCATTGCTGGGGAGGAGCTCCTCACACCCTCTACACCCCTCTTTAGAGGACCCACTTAGGTTACTGATAATTTAGCCTATCATCTCTTTTACTGACACCTGGAAACCTCTATCAGTCTTTGCAGAAGTATCTAAACAGTTTAAATACTCTTAACTTCTCACAAAATAATTTGTCATCGGAAATGCTCCCTTTCCCTCACCTTCTTTGCCATATTGCCTACCTCTGAAAAATTATTTCCATCTTTGCTTACTATAACCACTTCAGCAAAATTAAAAATTCTAAGACAAAAGCGGATAATGCGTTCACTTGCTATAAATAGCTACTTAGAAAGCTATTCTCTTCAGTTCATGAATCAGAGGGAAATATCAGAAAATGCATGATCTCTGTTGAATATATTAAGGCTTTCTCCAGTTAATTAGAGGGCTCTGTCCACACATTTAACTTGAAATTATTGGCCATAGATAAAAAAATACTTCTTTGGCAAAGTGGTGAGGAAAGAGCACTTAGTTAACTCTTTTTCCCTCAAGTTGCCTCAAATCTTTCCAGAAATATCTGCTGTCACTTTGGGTTCAAATAGGGTTTGTCTGCAGCAGTTCAGTGAGCTGCTATTTTTTCCTGATGGTGACTGCCTTGGACTCCAGCATCTAATCTTTCATGTTAAAAATAACACGATTTAAATCCTTTATGTCTCTGAAGAAAACCTTCAAAGTGTGAGCCAAGTATAAACTGATGTAATTATATTGTCTTGAATTGTCAACAGCCTGAGAATAACTCTGAAATGTATTAGGAAAGCTCACAATTTTCTTAATTAGATGTTTACTCTGAAGCCTAACTATGGAATTATTAGTGTAAGCATAGCTAATTATTTTTCTGCTGAGCAAACTACACAAGAAAAAATGGGAGATGCACTCTCTTATAAAATCTGTGCAATCTGCTGTGCATGATGTCTCAGTGTGGCACTGTAAGTGGACTGTGCTCAAGCTGTGGTTATAATTTAGGGAATTACCAAAACTGAATCTGCCTAAACTGCCTTACTCAGAAAAGCTGTTTTTAAAGAAACATTAGAAGCAGTCACACTTGAAAGTTATGTGACAGAAGTAACTAATTCAGAAGTGGTATGTGTTTTGTGTGATTGACATAGCTGCACAGAGGGGCTATTATCAGAGATGGTTTCATTGGTTTGGGCAAGAGAAGGACTGAGAAGGCGTCCACTCCCCAAACATAACCTGAACCTTATTTCAGGATCAGATATATCCCCAACTCCCATTGAGACTATTCTGCTGTGTGGGACCTAGCAGTCTCTCTGTAAGATCCTACTGATGCTCTGTCATTCCTACGTTTGGAGTCACTCTGCACTTTCCTTTCCATTTATTCCTCAGTCTATATGGCATGGCTATGGGAATACTCCTCTTTTACACAAAGATATGTGCTATGGGGTGGAAGGTAAAATAGCCCCCACTATGGCTCCTGCCACCACAGAACGTGTGGAGATTTGAAGCTTGTTTTATGAAAGCAGGGAAGTCTGAGTGAGGATCACCAACAGGGCAAAATTGGTGGTTTGGATAAAGTTGCATTGCCTCTAAGGAACTGAGTATAAAATCTGAGAGCCAAAAGCTACTAAATTCAAAACCCCCTCTGCCACAAAATCACTCTGCAGCCTCAGAATACTACTTCCCAGGTGTGGAAAATATTAAATGATATATAAGTGCTAAGTGTTTATTGTTAGTTGAACTTTTAAATACTTATCTGAACCAATGATACTTTCACGAATTTCCCATCACTACAGAATAGCTTAGATCAGCCATGCAGTGAAAATATAATTTTCTCTTTAAAATGGTATGGCATTAGTATTTCTTCTTGATGAAGAAAAGTTTGCTTTTGGAAGAGCTGGGAGTTAATCACTTAATGTAATATAAAGTATTGATAATTCTACTTACACGGTACTTTTCATCCTGAAGCAATTAAATATAATTTTTAGATATTAATCTTCTTGCTACTCTGTCACAGTAGCAGAGGTAGCTGTATTGTAGATGTGGAAACTGAGGCACAGAAGTTGATTTGTGCAACAGGGCTACTAGTTCAGACCACTTGACCATTCCCTCTTCTCCCTCTTTGCCCAGTATAAAGGTGTAGAAGATAGTAAAAACTACATCTTCAATTTGTAAGGATAAACTGTAGTTTCTGGCTGGTTTGGTGTAAATGAAACATAGTTTTCATAGGTGAAAAAATAATCCCCCCCCCCAAAATATTATTATTAATAGGCTTGGAAGGATTAGATTTTTATCAGTAAATGTTGATCTCACTCACAAACTGACAAAAAATATTTCCATCGATAATAATGAAAATTTACAGATTAATAAATTTTCAAGCAGCATTTCTCTTACTTTACTTTAGAGTTTGATTTAAGGCAATTTACTTTACATGTATATTTCGACATGTGATGTTGACAGTTTGTGTTTTAACCGTTATAAAGCTTTAATTTTTTGAATCTCAGTGTCTACAGTCATTAAATATTTGTTGTCTGGCCTAACCACATTATCTGCTCCCCCATACTTCCTGCAACTGTGAACATTTAAATAAATAAATATCTTAAAAAATGTTTAAAAATATTATCGGTCAAAATTCTAAAAAAATAAAAATGGGAATTCTCCCAAATCATATTTATTGCAGTGGTACGTAGGGGCCAGCCATGAATGATGCTTAGCACTGTACAGACACAGAGTAGCAAACAGTCCCCATTCCAAAGACTTTACAATTTAAATAGTCCCAACAGATGCAGGGCAAGGGATATAGCACACACACATATACTTCATGACAAAAATAACACACTGTAGAGATAATTTTGGACAATTTAGTGTTATATTTTAGGGAAATGTTACCACGTTCATAGCAATAAACAATGTTCATTGGCAAAAATGGCAAAATTTCCTCCTGGATTAAATCTAAGAGCTCAAGCTCTTCCTCAATCTCTGCAAAAGGATGTTTGTCATTTTAACAGCAGCAGCACAGCTGAAAATGAAAATGAAGAGAGAGCAGGCAGGCATGTGCACACAGAGGAGGGCATGAGGAAGAAAAATTTTGGTGGGATTGCTCTGCCGTTTGCCCAAAAGATCCTTCTAACCACAACAGAGGAACAGATACTTAAAGGAATTTTAATATTAAAAAATCAGAATATGCTGTTTAAAGGAGGCGCTACCATAAAATAGCATTTCAAATTAGTAATTTTTTTAAAAAATAGTTAAAAGTATCCCTTTAAATTCATATGCCTTATTTTTTCTAGTAGTAACTGAATGTCTTTTTTTTCAGCTACTAATTCTACTGCTGGCAGTAATGTATAAACAGGATATGTCAGTGATTTAGATGTGGCTGTACGTTCAGGAGCAGTGTCTCCAATAGCTTACCATAGCAATGACTGCTGCTCCAGCTCCAGCAAGCGCCACAATGAACAAATGGAATGTCATGTTTAGCTGTAAAGAGGACAAAGAAAACAAATTTCATAGTAATAACTCTACATGGAAACCAAACAAAAAGCCAACTTCTGACAGAGCAAACGACTACTTTCCTGCTGCCATTGTTCTACAGAAGTTAACGATTCAGTAATATTTTTGACCAAATTCACTGCTGGCATGGTGTATGTTGATATGAAACTACAGTGCTTTTATTTTCAGGGTACTACACTTGAAAATTTCTAAGAACTCTGTGCAGGTGCAGAAACTCCATCTATTTTGTTTTCAAAGTTGCTGCAGTCTGTAACCAAGGAGATTTACATGTACTGGAGTAAAATCCTGGCCCATGAAAGCCAACAGCAAAACTCCCATTGATTTCAGAAGGGCCAGAATTTTAACAAGTGTGTTCATTTATGGAGATATTATTTTTGTTTGTTCGTGTTATTTTCTTTGATCTAAAATAAGAAAAATAATAATCAGAATTAACATATATGGTCTTTCTTTATGGAAAAAATACAACAAAGTGTGGATCCATCAAAGTCTTGGGAGTTAGACTCCTACACCAGTAGAAAAAATGGTCCAATGAGTTTTAAAATATTACTGCTCTGTTACAATATAACCATAATTTCTTCCAATTCCTTGTACTCTCTTTTATTCTAAACATAAGGACAACAGTGTTTTTCATAATTTCTTCTCACCATGTAGCAGACACATTAACCTTCAGTAAAATCTCAAATTAAAAGTTGCAGGTTTAATGGAATATAATTACAAAAATAATAGCTGAAGTAACTATGTTGATGGAGTATGTTTTCTAGGGAAAAAGAAAAGCACTATATTTTTTCCTTGTGCCTTCATTCAATCACTTTGTCTATGATTAAAGAGTTAAGCGTCAGAGGAAACCATATATGCCAGTTATTTCTTACTAAAATGACTGTTATGGATTTGGCAAATAAAACTTAGTCCATTTACTCACCTCAGTAGATTCACACATTCTCAGGAAATTTTCAGACATAGTGCAAATCTTCTTTTCCTCTCCAATAGTTACGATTCCTGAAACACATGAAATATTCACTAGATTTAGTATTCAAAGCATTCAGTAGATTTGTTCAAAGGAACTGAGGAATCCAGATTCTTGGATGTTAGGAAGAACAAAGCAACTGTTGCTCATTTTACACAACAGGAAAACAACTTCTTAGGTCTTCAATTGGTCTCTTCATTGTCATGAAGCTGACATGTTATGAACGGAAGCAATACAGGGAATGATTCCTCAACCCATTTTTGATATTTTCATATTGGATTTTATCAATTCCATCCAACAGGGTATTCAAATATTAGAAAATAACTTTCAGCCAATGCACATATTAGGCCTGTTGGCACATTCAAAAACATTCTCTGTCCTTATGCTGAGGAATGTGCTAGGGTCAGGATCCAAATTTGCTTGTCTGGTGCAAAGCGTCTGTTAGAGGCTATAAAAGTATGTTACCCATGGTGTGCTTAATCATCTGTTGATAATGAATGCAGCTGCTTACAGTAAGGGAAACAAGAAGCTGCTGTACTGTTCGCTTTAGCATGTGACAAGATACTAAATCACAGATTAGCATGTTGAAAACTACTGTGTTACTGTGCCTTCCCTGTAGGAGATCAGTGGGTTTTTTGCAGGATTTCCAAAATAGATAGGAACTGTAAGGATTATATAAATAAAATACAGATGCAAACGTTAACAAAACAAAAGCCCCATACAGCATTTCCAGAGATAAGCATTGACCTTTAAATGTCTCTCAGATTACTTATCTTCTGAGGAGCAAAGTAAGATATATAGTATTGAATCATAGCAGTCAGAAATGGAAAAGAACAATCCATCAAATCTACTTCTTCCAGATCAGGACAGAGGCCTGTTGCCTGGATGATACTGAGGCACTCTTTCTTTCTCTATTGCTAAGCTATCAGATGGACAAAAAAGCTATAGGAAGAGGCTCAGGATTGACTAAGCAAAAACTAAGGCAGGCAGAGTACAGACTTCTCTTTGCAAGGCACATGAGCCATGCCCTTGCCTCCTCCCAGTCAGAGAGTGGATACTGAGACATGACAGGGAAATGACACAAGAACATACTCAGTTTAAAGCTATGTGTGTCCCTCCTTGTGAGCTACACCATTCTAACATTTTGAGATGTTTATCATTCCCCGCTTCAACACTGCCTTCCTCCTTATTTCAGTGTTAACTCCTCCTTATGACTTATGTTCCTCATCTCCTTTATCATATCTGTGAATAACCTCCACCTACTTTGTTGTCATCTTTCTAAACTGACCAGAATTGGGAGCAGTTTTCCAGCTGCAGACTCACTGCAGCCATTAACACCAGGACGGTAGCAGTTTCCAACTAATATGTGGTACCACTGTCTATACAGATCAATACTACATTTTTATGCTGTATTGCACTGCAAGCTTATTGCTAATTTTCTGTCTACTGCAGCCCCTACAGCAGTAAGTCTTTTTTTACTGCTTTCTAGGACCCCCACCCTCCTACTGTATATCTGGGTTTCAGATTGTTTCCCCTGAATGCAGCGATTTGCATTTTTCCTAGTTGACGCTCAGTCATATTCTTATTTCCTGTTCATATTTCTAATTTCTCTCAGCCTTTTTGCATGATTTCTCTGTTTTCAGTAGTGTTTGCAATAATTCCAATTTTAGTGACATCTATGAATTTAACTGATGTGCCTTAAAACTGCACACCATTGAAACAATAGAATATGGAATTACGTTTTTGTTGGTTTGTTTAACCAATTTAAATACATAGTCTGTACCTACCTGTAAGGTGTTAGACATAATTTTGGAAGTATCTAGGGTTTGCAGACAACATTCCCAAGAAATATTTCTAAAAGGCTGCTTTGTTAATTGGGTTTGAAGTCTCAATTCATATTTAACATATATCATTCACCTACCAAACTGACGAAGGTCCAAGCAGAGATTAGCCCCTTCCACTAAGGTGGTATTTCGGCAAATGGTCCACAGATTGAAGTACATGTAAACAGGCAGAGAGGTGAAAGCTGTGACCCCTAGCCAGGCCAGCATGAAGATGTATGTCAGCATAATAAACTATAAGAAATACAAAGGAGAAAGAGAAAGAAACAAAACCAGTAGAACTTTTAAAAAACTCTGAAACCAGAACAATATTCCATCACGAATACAGAACCATACCCAATATGCATGCAGCATTCTCAGTTTTGTTTTTTGTTGTTTGAAAGTTCCATTACTTTATTTGTGTTTAACAGATGGTCAGTTTGTGATCTGCCCAGAGTAAGGGACAGTGCACTATTGTGCTTCTCTGGAACAGTCCAGGAGTGAGATTATGGCTCCAGAGTCACAGTCTCCCTCCTGAGCTCCTCAGTGCTCCAGGGTCTATATCTGAGCCAACATACATCACATGATATGCTGGTGTAACTACCTCACTGGGCACCATGGGGACAGTGTGGAACCAACTCTCTCCTCCTCCTCTCCTCCTCCCCAGGAGAGGAGGTAGTGGCTCCAGTGCAAATAACTAGTAGGAATGGAAGGGAGCTCCTTGAGCCCGTGTATGATTCTACGCTACCTTGTGAGCTCAGGCCAAGATTTGGCCCATAGTTAAAATGAATCACATGCCACTGCAAGCAAAGCATCTCATTGAGTTCAAGGTGCATTGGATCAGATGCAATGAGGCACCTCTCTCATATGTTTGCAAGCCCAAAACTAATACAAAGGGATTTCTCATTATAAACAAACTGAAAAATGTCCCTCCATCACTAGGCAAATCATTGGATCATGTTTTGCAAGCTATGTTGCAGCTATGTATTCTCTAAGTGCTATTTTTTTAACCTCTGGTTTCTAGAGTAGAACAACTGAAAATTCTAGCGGTGTGTTTATAGCAACCACTGAACTCCATTTGACTTCAGATCCAAAACCCATGTTGGTCCATGTAACATCTAGAAGCAGTGAGTATGCTTCAGTGTCACATTACTGACTGTCTGAGACAACTAGTACAGTATTCCATTAATGAGTGCCCTTTTCTTCTTTTGTATTGAACAAGCAAACTGTGTAAAGACCAGAAGAATATGCCAAACTGCTAAAAGCAATCAGCGAACCTGCACTTCAACACTGCAGCAAAACACCCACATTTTGGTGGCTTCAGAAATGGACATTGATCGAGATTTTGTAGTGCTGCTCCATATTGAGGAACTAAATTTTTTTTAGTATGTTTCTGAAATAGTTCCATGGTCCCTGTGATGGGGTACACCTCCCCCCTCACAGGCATAAAAGGGTTTAACCATGCCTTGCCCCAGAAGTAGCAATGGAGGTGAGTACTCCAAGCGGGCCAGAGGGAGTGCAGAAAACAAAGCAAATCAGGGAGGAGTTTCAGGGAGCAACCCATCAGGGCCTGGCATGCCCAGATAAAAGGGATCTGCAGGGCAAAGTAGTGAGCAGTTGCTGCTGGGAGCCCAGGGAGTAAGACTGTGTCCCTGGAGGGCTGAGAGAACTAAACACCTTGGACAGAGCAGCAGGGACCAGGGAAGCAAGTGGGAGCTCCTGGCTGGCTGCTGGGACTGAGCAGCTGAGTGCTCTGACGTGAGGGCAAAGAGGATGCTGGGGCCATGGGGAAGCGGCCCAGGAAAATATAACAGAATTGACTGAGGTTACAGAGGAGCAGCAGGAAGCTGCTAGTTACAGTGTTTCTGTGCTGAGGCCCGGAGAAGTGGGTGGGTCTAGGTCCCAACCACTAGGGTTGGACAGAGACAATCCCTACCCGGAAGGGGGCAACATGGATGGCGACCTAGCCAGAGGGCTGAGTCGCAAAGAGGATGCTGCAGTTCTTGGAGCTGAGAGAAGAGCTATAGGTGGGAACAAAGACAGATTGCCAGTGTGCAGATTGTGGATAGAGCAGTCAGCATTGAGCTAATCCCCAGCATGACCAGGAAGAGGTGCCAGTCTGGCGATGAGGGCTGCACCCCATGATAGTCCCAATGACAGCCTAAAGCCTGAATCCCTACAACGTATATCAAACACTGAATCTAAGAAGGAGAAACTAATCTAAGTAATGCTGGATGATCTGCACAACAAACCAGGAAAAAGCTAGACCTTAAACAATGAGGAAAACAGCAACACATTTTCTGGTTCCTCTAAAGAAAGTTCGTTTGCATAATTTTTAAGAACCCAAATATAAAATCCAGTATGAGGACTTTATATCACTGTAATACTGTGCCTACTTTCCTGTCTATGTCACTACAATAAAAGAAAACTAAACATGGCTAGATGTAGGGTTAAGTAGCAGTATGCACCAATTTACGCCACAGACAAACCCTGCCACCATAAGTAGAGTCTGTTCCTCTATTACATGAGCTAATGAAAGAGCAAGAGATAATGAAGAATCAAGAAGAACTCCAGAACCTTGAAAAGATGGTGCCCCTATAAGGGTCAAAAATGAAGTAAAACAAATTTCCCCCCACAGTTCATAAGAATGGCCACAATGGATCAGCCAATGGCTCATGTAGCACAGTATCCTATTTTCCAACAGTGGCCAGTGTCAGGTGCTTCAGAGGGAATGAACAGAACAGGTAATCATTGAGTGATCCATCCCCTGCCATCCACTCCCAGTCTAGCAGGTAAAGGCTAGGACCACTCAGAGCAGGGGGTTGCATCTCTGACCATGTTGGCTAATAGCCATTGATGGACCTATCCTCCATGAACTTGCCTAATTATTTTTGAATCCCATTATACTTTTGCCCTTCACACATCCCCTGGAAATGAGTTCCACAGGTTGATTGTGTGTTGTAAGAAGAAGTACTTCCTTTTGTTTGCTTTAAACCTGCTGCCTATTAATTTCATTTGGTGAACCCTGGTTCTTGTATTATGTGAAGAAGTAAACAGCATTTCCTTATTCCCTTTCTCTATACCATTCATGATTTTATAAACTTCTATCATATCCTCCCTTAACTGTCTCTTTTCCAAGCTGAACAGGCTTTTTAATCTCTTCTCATATGGAAGCTATTCCATACCCTTAATCAATTTTATCCTTCTCTGTACCTTTTCCAATTCTAATATATCTTTTTTGAGATAGGGTGACCGGAACTGCACACAGTATTCAAGCTGTGAGCATACTATGGAAATATATAGTAGCATATGATATTTCCTGTCTTATTATCTATCCCTTTCATAATGGTTCCTAACATTTTGTTAGCTTTTTTTGACTGCTGCTGCACACTGAGTGGATTTTTTCACGACTCCAAGATCTCTTTCTTGAGTGGTAACAGCTCATTTAGATCCCATCATTTTGCATGTATAGTTGGGATAATGTTTTCCAATGTGCATTACTTTGCATTTATCAACACTGAATTTCATCTGCCATTTTATTGTCTAGTCACTCAATTTTGTAAGATCCCTTTATAACTCTTTGCAGTTACCTCTGGACTTAATTATCTTGAGCAATTTTGTGCTGTCTGCAAATTGTACCACCTCACTGTTTACCCCTTTTTCCAGATCATTTATGAATATATTGAACAGCACCGGTCTCAGTGCAGATCCCTGGGGGACACCACCACTTACCCATCTCCATTCTGAAAACTGACCTTTTATCCTACCCTTTATTTCCTGTAACTTAACCAGTTACTGATCCATGAGAGGACCCTCCTTCTTACCACGACTGTTTACTTTGCTTAAGAGCCTTTGGTGAGAGACCTTTTCAAAGGCTTACTGTAAGTCCAAGTTCTTGGTTATGTGAACAAATAGAAAGCCATACTCAGAAGTGATGTAAATGGCAAGCAGCATGCTGAGGTGGAAAGCTGGGATCAATTATCAAGAGCAAAAAGATGAAAGATAAAGTACACTGGCGCTTGCTCTATCTTACATCTTCTTTGCACCCTCCTATTGGTTACTTTCCTTTTACAACCTTCTTCAGTGTGTAACAATAACACTTAATATCCAGTAAGGTGGACATACCAATTTGTACTGCATTGCCTCTGAATTTGTCTCAGAGAATTAAAGAATGATAGCAGGCTGTGACAGAAAAGTGAGAATAATGGCTCTGATTTACGCATAGAGACATTGTGGAAATGGATTATTACTGCCAGTGATCTATTCTCTCTCCCTCCTCACCAAATATTGACATGTTAGAGGGAACTAAATCAAAATACATAGATGATAGATAAGTATTGCATGGTCTGCATCCCCTATGATCCTATATCAAAGACTATGGCATGTGTGTACTGCTTTACATAGTGTGAATTGAAAGGAAGGCATCTATTACAAAGAAAATGTTCAGCACAATTAAGTATTTTTTTCCTCCACACTATTATTATGTTTCTATTTCTACTCATTCTCTGGGTTTTATTTCCCCAAGCCACACATATGATGGACAACATCTAGTCCAACCCCAGGAATTCATTTAAAAGTAATTACTTGGCAGCATAGCGGCACTTAAGAGTTTTGAATTCCAGACTAAAAAGCAAAAGATGTTCTTAATTTATTACCAAGCTAAAGAGTTTTATTGCTATTTTTTAAATTAGGAGCAAGAAATGACAGAGACTATTCTATGCATGCTTGTTCCCCTCTTAGAATAGCTTTTCAATTTAGGACTTATTTTAAAATTTCACTTTAGGAGTAAAAAAAAAATCTCCCCTGTTGATTTTTTACACTTTTGCAAGAAATAGCAATGTGTGCTTTGGTCCTGTTTAAGACTCCCTTTCTAGGGCTTCAAAAATGAGAAAGAAAGCATTCTCAAAAAGCATAAAGTGAAGTTATTTTTATGTTAATACCTCAGTATGTGTAGTTAAATGTACTACAATCTAATGGATAGGACCACATCTTTCATATTAATTATATTTTAGAACTATACTGCCCAATTTTCATACACAATCCTGCATTCCTGTGCTCTTTCTGCACATAAGAGGTTTAGGAAGCTTTCTGTTATGTGTGCATATGTTAACACAGGCATAAGTGAAGACCATCCTGCATTCCTGTGCTCTTTCTGCACATAGAGAGTTAGGAACCTTTCTGCTATGTGTGCAAGGAGGAATTCCCAAGTGCTCCTTCCTGGGTCCAAGGTTTTTTGTTTTTTTTTGCATTTGGCTGATGGCGTTTACCAAGCCAAGGTCAGAGAAAGCTGTAACTTTGGGAGTTTAATTGTATTATTTTTTTAGAATCCTTGTGGGCCCCCACTTCTGCACTTAGAGTGACAGAGTGGGCATTCAGCCTTGATCTGGCGGCAGTGGTGGGATAGTTTTGAACAAGAAGCATAGATCTCAGGATTTTAAAAGAACACATTTTTCTTTTGGCTGCTTGAAAGCCAGGGAGCTTTTTTCCTCCCTCCTTTTCTTTGCTGCCTGAGGGCACACCAAAGAAACCAGGGAGTCCAACAAGCAGTTGATCAAGGATATTTTTCAGATTACATGCAATAGTGTCCAAAAGGCCAAAGTCTGTGAAGGTCTTTGGACATACGACAGATCTGCAGCCCTGTTAAAACCATTATTAATGGGCAATTATCCTTCATGGTGGTTTCAGCAAGGTGGTAACCACAGAATCAAACTGCATTGGCTTGGGTAATACAGGTCCAGCTGTATCTAAGCACAGCCTAAAACAATGATCATGTAACACATAAAATGGTAATTTATATGTTTTTTTCTATAATGGAGTGGAATTTAGAAATTAAAGGATATACTTATGTGAAGACTACAGGTGAGTAACCAAAACATTTATTAGTGAATTTTCTCTGTTATAAAGTGTTCTCTCTTTCTTCTAGAGATCTTCCCAGAAACATTTATTGAGAAGCCTGTTCACTGCCAGAATTAAATTCAAAATGCAATCTGCTCAGATTTAAAAGGGATGGTATTCCTTTGAAATAGTGTTCGACTACCTGACAAGTCAAAGGAAGAAATGATTTATGAAACAGCAGTGCTGAACCTCAAAAAATGCCACATTTGCTCCTTTAGCACACTATATATTTTGTTAATAGTGAAAATAGCTCCTCTAAGTTATCACATTTATCAGTGCAAGAAGCCGAACATAATATAATAAAGTTTTCTTAACAACTGTTCATACGTAAGATGCAAAAGTCCATGATATAGTGTTATCTTAAATTCTACTTTCATGATCAAATCTTGAAAAAATTACCAGACAACTACTAACCAGAGAACTAAAGCTACTAATCGATGTCCACACAAGATAAGGATAGTGGTCCCCTGTCAAGGTATTCAGGAACAATATTTTGATGAAATTCCAGGCCCTACTGTCACCTCCACCTGGAATCTTCTTGAAGTTTCCATCTTTCTTGTCAACCTCTGACTAGATGTGAAATTCTAAATATTAAACAGAAGGTCTAGAATTTTCTAGCTGCTAAAAGAGAGAAGGTACATTCTGTCATTTCTTCTGTTTCAGGGGTTCTCAAACTTCTAACAACAAAAATTACTATATGACCCCAGGAGGGGGATGGGAGCAAAGCCCAAGTCCAAGGGCTTAGCTTCAGGAAGGGGGCCTGTAACCTGAGCCCTATCGCACAGGGCGGAAGCCCTTGGACTTTGGCTTCGGCCCTGGGTGGTGGGGTCAAGCTTCAGCTTTGGCCCTGGGCAGTGGGGCTCAGGATCCAGCGTTGGGGCCCAGAAAATTTAAGTCAGCCCTGGTGACCCCATTAAAATGGGGTTGTGACCAACTTTGGGGTCCCAAGCCACAGTTTAAGAATCACTGTTCAACTCCAAACCCTCCTGGCTGATACAAAAAGAAGGGGTTTCTCTACTACTCAGCCTCTCGCTCAGCCACCTAGCTATTGCCAAGAGGCAGTAAGCCTCTGGTATTAGGCCTGTCTCACAGATTCCATTGCTTGGTCCTTCTTTCCCAGGAATAATTTCAATGCTTAACTCTATTGCAGCAGCAACATGAGATTTTCATGATTCTTAACAGTTTCACTGCTAACTAGGGGATTGTTGAATAGTAACATCAAAAGGGATACAAGCCTTCTTAATTTTACTGTTGCTTCCTGGCAGAGTCATGAGCAGCTGTAGAACCAGTGGACAAATCTGTCTGAAGACTTACAAAGACAACAGTGTATCAATTTACATTTTGTTCACTTTGGGAATTTTAACCTGAAGGGTGAGAAATTTAATTTTTATTAAAAAAACTAAAGCTTAAATATACAGAGATTGATGGTTTAGGCCTCCACACTCACCAAGAGAAGCTGATTCCTTGCCACTGGAGTTTTCAAGCACTGTGTATATTATTTTGGGCTTTCCTAAATAATGGATTATTAAGGTAAGCAATTCAATATCTTTTCTCTAGTGATTTCTATTAAAGTAATTTTGAAATTTGTTTTCAAGAGTTTTCAAGAAGGTAGTAAATTAAAGATATATATTTATCCCTACATACACCCACTCCTGAATACTTCAGTAAAACCCCTCCTGTGATGAACAAACATACACGCCAAAATCCTGGCCGCATTGAAATCAATGGAAAAACTCCCATTGACTACAGTGGGCTCATGATTTCATAAGAACAGCCATACTGGGTCAGACCAAAGGTCCATCTAGCCCAGTATCCTGTCTACCGACAGTGGCCAATGCCAGGTGCCCCAGAGGGAGTGAACCTAACAGGTAATGATCAAGTGATCTCTCTCCTGCCATCCATCTCCATCCTCTGACAAACAGATGCTAGGGACACCATTCCTTACCCATCCTGGCTAATAGCCATTAATGGACTTAACCCCCATGAATTTATCCAGTTCTCTTTTAAACACTGTTATAGTCCTAGCCTTCACTACCTCCTCAGGCAAGGAGTTCCACAAGTTGACTGTGCGCTGTGTGAAGAAGAACTTCCTTTTATTTGTTTTAAACCTGATGCCCATTAATTTCATTTGGTGGCGCCTAGTTCTTGTATTATGGGAATAAGTAAATAACTTTTCCTTATCTACTTTGCCGACATTACTCATGATTTTATATACCTCTATCATATCCCCACCCTTAGTCTCCTCTTTTCCAAGCTGAAAAGTCCTAGCCTCTTTAATCTCTCCTCATATGGGACCTGTTCCAAACCCCTAATCATTTTAGTTGCCCTTCTTTGAACCTTTTGAATTGCTGAAAGAAAAGAGAGGGGGGAGGGATAGCTCAGTGGTTTGAGCATTGGCCTACTAAATCCAGGGCTGTGCATTTAATCCTTTTGGGGGCCATTTAGGGAACTGGGGTAAAAATCTGTTTGGGGATTGGTCCTGATTTGAGCAGGGGGTTGGACTAGATGACCTCCTGAGGTCCCTTCCAACCCTGATATTCTATGATCTTAAAGTATAGTTGTGGGCCATTGCTCCTCTTCCTGAAGAGCTCTGAAGTGTACGGCATGCCATATTGTCACTGCTCCTGTTCAATATGTACATGGGGCTAGTGGAAGAGTTAGTAAGGCAGCATGCAGTTTGGTGCTTTCAATATGTCTTTATCTCATCTGATTCAAATTGTGCAGTTCAGCACGTCAGCCAGTGTCTAATCAAGATGGGGGCACGGATGGGAGTAAGGTGATTGAAGCTCAACCCAGAGAAGACTGAGGTGATTACGGTGGGTTAAGAGAAGCAGCTAGAAGAGATCGTGGAAGTCTCTTCCATCCCTTCAACTGAGGGAGTACATGTGCCATTAGTTAATAGTGTTCACAACTTAGACTTCCAGCTGCTGTTTTACAATCATAGTGATCCAATCAACTTTTTACAATCTCTATCTAACTAAGACATTGTGATGTGGACCTTGCCACTGTTATCAATGCTTTTGTTACCTCAACATGTGCTGCAGCCATTAAAATCATTCAGAGACTGAAGTTAGAGCAGAACTGAAGGACACATTTACTGAACTGGGTATCTCTCTAGGACCACATGACCCCAGTGTTTCAAGAGCTGCACTGGTTCTACATTGGTTATGAGCTCTAAAGCCTTAAACGTCCTGGGATCAGCCTATTTGAAGAATGACCTCTCTCCCTATGGCATACTGCCACAGTTGTGGTCTGTCCCTACTGAACACATAGAGCTGGATTCGTTAAGCAGATCTTTTATAAAAACATCCAATCTTGATTTAAAAGTTGTCAGAGATGGAGAATCCAGCACTGTACCCTTGATAAATTGTTCCAGTGGTTAAAATGTACACCTTAGTTACAGTCTGAATTTGCCTACCTTCAACTCCCAGCCACTGAATCATCTTGTATCTTTCTCTGCTAGATTCGGGAGCCAATATTAAATATTTGTTCCCCATGTAGATACTTATGTGCTACTATTAAGTTACCTTGACTTTACCTTTGTTCAGATAAATAGATTGAGCTCTTTGAATCTATCACTATAAGGCATATTTTCTGATCCTTTAATCATCCCCTCATCATTGCGGCACTCTGGAACTTGCTCCCTTCTGGTCTGAAATAGCACAAGTCTGGTGACTTTTCAGGCATGCTACAAAAAACACCTGTTTGGCAGGGTCTCTGGAGAAGGCTGAGGGTATGTGCTTCCTAGATGAAGGGGGCAGGTAGCTGGACAATCGAGTTCCTGTGGAATCGATTTTAATGCTGCTGAGAGTTAATTTAATTATATTTGTTGTATGATGAATTGGGTTTAGGTGCCTTGAACTTGGATAGATTTCTTTATTATTTTAAACCTAAATGAATAACTAAATAAAAATAAATTAAATTACACCCCTCAAGGAGTATACAAATGTATAAGCTACAGCAGTTAGACTTCCTTAAACTCAATTACATATCAGTAAAGTTTCAGAGGTTTATCGCATTAATTGTACTGCTCTCAAGTGTTAAATTCCTGTTATATTTACTGCTTAAATACAGTAATACACTTAGAAGTAGTTCTCTGAGTAGAAGTCTTTAGTTGCCTAGTCACCTAACACAGTAGAATTAATTGGCCTTTATGTGCTACCATAATATAAATGTAGAATTACAATAATGTTGACAAGCCACAAATGTTAACTCCATCAGTGAGAATCTAAATACTGGAAGAGTCTTTTAGGGAGTAATCAGAACAAGGAAGGCAATCACTTGCTACATCACATCTTCCAACTTTCAGATGTATAACAGAAAACCAATAAATCCCATGTAAATCTATATGATGTCATAAAATTATTCATTTCAAACATGTCAAGAATCCTTTCCCATGACTATATATTAAATGGATAAGGATGCTTTTATAAAACTTAAAAAAAAAATCAAATGCTGCTCCAAAAAACAAAGAAAAAGATATAGGGGGATGTTTTTCCCCCTCTTGGTATCCAGAGGGCAAACCCCTGGCCCCTTTTTTAAAGCACAGTAAAATCTAAACCAAGGTTCAAGAAAGATTCGATTAAGTAGGCCACAACAACTAGGGGCTTGGCTACACTCACACTTTACAGCGCTGCAACTTTCGTGCTCAGGGGTGTGAAAAAAACACCCACTTGAGCGCTGCAAGATGCAGCGCTGTAAAGTGTCAGTGTAATCAGGGCAGCAGCGCTGGGAGCGCGGCTCCCAGTGCTGCATGCTACACCAGTAAAGGATGTGGTTTACATGCAGCGCTGGGAGAGCTCTCTCCCAGCACTGCCGCTCTGACCACACTCACACTTCAAAGCGCTGCCGCGGCAGCCAAGTGTAGCCATATCCTAGGCTTCCATCTCCACATCTCTCCCCACAGCCACCTAAATAAGATAATCCCAGTTCTTTCTCCACTAGTCTCCAGCTTCTTCACAGCTCATATCTCTGTTTTCACTCTTGTGCACAAGTAAAAAATGAAATATGAGCAGTTAAATATTTGCATTTCAAAACCCAAGAGATACTGGATGATTGGAACATTGATATAAAAATATTGATACCCTACAGAAAGATCTATAAATCAGAGCAAAGATATTCTTCCAAAGTTTTTTGCCTGATTTACCACCATCACTACCACTCCCTAATGCAAGCACACACACCCCTTCTCATTTGTCTTTCATTATTGCTTCTACAAAGATATGTTCATCCTTCATCTCTCTCTGCTATGTTACATGCTATGTTACAACTCCTAGATTAGTCCCCTCCTTGTTGGAACACTAACATATTTCATACTACTTTACTGGTGTAATTTGATTGATTCTTCTTCACTTGCTTTCCTACCACCAATTGATTGTAAGAGTAAGGAAATGAGAATATTGGGCTTTATATTCTATTAATAATGGGCTAGTTTGTAATAACGATCTCTCATGTTTCTATAATAAACCTAATTAATCCACATACTGTAATGTATATTCATATCTAAAAAAAATCTATAAAAAGTTAATTGCAAATGGTGAAAGGAAGTGTGAAACTCCAAAGGATAAGAATTATTCAGATCGCTGTAATATAACAAACAATTAACTTCCAACAGCTTTAGCCTGGGAAGTGTGTAGCAGTCCCTTATACAAATCTGGGGTTTCTACCCTTCTGATTTATGCTATTAAATATTAACTAAAGAAACATTATTTACGTTCTAGAGTGGTAGCAGCTGTTATTGTTATGGCTAAATGCAATGCTCATTCCAACTCCTTTTTTTTACAGTTCCTTTTACATTCTTCAATTATTATCTTTGGGTTCAAATTTTCTACCCTTGGTGACCACGAAGATGTAGTCAATTCTATTCTTTGGAGGGCCACCAATTATCTGTTCAGCTTTTTTGAGTTCTCTGTGTATTGTTAAAAAATACACTACTCATGATCTGATCAGAAATATTGTGCATACAACTCAAATGCCTAACTAGATTTTTGTTCAAATTTTGTTTTGTAGATCTCATTGTAATCTATAGAACAAAGTGAGTTCATTCATAAAAATGATTTAATAGTTTAAAAATGATTCCCTAGATGTGATGACTCTGCTTCTGCAATCCAAAGAACACAAGTTTTATTTGCTGCTCTACAGCAATGTGAATGCTTATCTAAATTGCTGTCCTCCACAATTTTTTTTTATTTTTATTTTTATTTTTTTTTTAACATTAGTGCTCGCAAAGTGTCACACTTCCTTTGAATCTCTGAGTTTTGGATTGTTTTACTAGGGCTGTCAAGAGATTAAAAAAAATCAATCAATCATGATTTAAAATATTAATCACACTGTTAAACTAACAGAATACCATGTATTTAAATATTTTTAGATGTTTTCAAATATATTAATTTCAGTTACAAAGAATACTTAAGTGTACAATGCTCACTTTATTTTTATTACAAGTATTTTCACTGTAAAAAACAAAAGATAGTATTTTTCAATTCCCCCATTACAATTACTGTAGTGCAATCTCTTTATCATGAAAGTGCAACTTAAAAATGTTGAATTATGTACCAAAAAAACCTACCCTATACTCAAAACCAAAACCATGTTGTAAACGGCACTGCAAGATATTTATGTGCCAGATGCCTTAAAGATTCATATGTCCCTTCATGCTTCAAGCACCATTCCAGAGGACATGCATCCATGCTGATGATGGGTTCTGCTCAATAACAAACCAAAGCAGTGCGGACCATCACATGTTCATTTGCATCCTCTGAGTCACATGCCACCAGCAGATTTTCTTTTTTGGTGGTTTGGGTTCTGTAGTTTCCACATTGGAGTGTTGCTCTTTTAAGACTTCTGAAACATGCTCCACAGGTCATCCCTCTCAGATTTTGGAAGGCACTTCAGGTTCTTAAATCTTGGGTTTAGTGCTGTAGCCATCTTTAGAAATCTCGCATTAGTACCTTCTTGGCATTTTATCAGATCTGCAGTGAAAGTGTTCTTAAAATGAAGAATATGTGCGGGGTCATCATTTGAGACTGCTATGACATGAAATATATGGCAGAATGCAGGTAAAACTGAACAGGAAACGTACAATTGTCCCCCAAGGAGTTCAGTCACAAATTTAATTAATGCATTATTTTTTTAATGAGCATCAGCTTGGAAGCATGTTCTCTGGAAGGGTGGCTGAAGCATGAAGGGGCACACAAATATTTAGCACATCTGGCATATAAATACCTTGCAATGGCAGCTGCAAAAGTGCTGTGTGAATGCTTGTTCTTACTTTCAGATGATATTGTAAATAAGAAGCAGGCAGCATTATCTCCCGTAAATGTAAATGAACTTGTTTGTTTTAGTGTTTGACTGAACAAGGAGTAGGACTGAAGGGACTTGTAGGCTCTCCCCTTTACGCGTGACTCAGATGCTCCCCTAATCTATGTTCCTCTCTTCTGGCTTCTTGACTCCAATGGTCAAACTGGGGAGAGAAAATAATAATAATACTCTCCTAATCAATATTCTCTCATGGAGCCCTGACAATAAATTATGAAGATGTTCATAATATGATCCTCCCTCTTTCCTTACATGCTTCAATAAACGATGTGAATTAACAATGTTTACTTTTAAATTATTAGCCTTGGAAATCTGAGTTGTTTCAGTGTCCCTACAAACTCAGGGAGATATCTCTGTATCATCTATGTAAAACTCACTTTGTAAAGATTTTCTGCACTACTAACATCTACAGACCTTTTCACGTACATGAAATCTGAGATTCTTCAGAATAAGAGGGGATCCTGAAAGAATGTTCTGGGTTGCTAACCCACAGCAACCCAGCCAAATTTGAGCCCTGTTCATTACACACTGCTAGGGGGACATAGACCAGAGGTGGGCAATCTTTTTGGACTGAAGGCCACATCAGGGTATAGAAATTGTATGGTGGGCCATGAATGCTCATGGTTCCCGGCCAATGGGAGTTGCAGGGGCAGCGCTTGGGGCAGAGCAATGTGCAGAACCACCTACGCGTAGGAGCTGGAGGGGAAACATGCCGCTGCTTCTGGGAGCTGCATGGAGCCACAGCATGTGTGGAGCAGGGCAAGCCCCAGACCTCGCTCCCCGTTGGAAGCTCGAGGGCCAGACTAAAACATCTGAAGGGCCAGATGTGGCCCATGGGCTGTAGTTTGCCCACCCTGACATAGACAGTGGAAGTAAATTTAGTCCATTCAATTCCACAAGTCACCTCTTCGGTAAGCTTTGCTATTCATATTAATTTTTGTATCTTTCAAAGATTTGCTTGCACATAATCTCTAATATTCCCCTCTTCCTTTTCTTGCTGCCAAAATCTCCCCCTCCCCCAAATTCTATTTCCCCACTCTTTGCTGCCAAAATCTTCCATCTTCATTTATCCACTTCTGTCTATTCCATTTCTCGTCTTGACAGTACCACCTTTGGTCATCTACATGATGTAGTTTCTATGATTTGATTCAATAACTGCATCCGTTGTTTAAGTCCCTGCATTTTCTCCTCTAGAATATAATTCAACTTTGCCCTTTTTCACTACCACACAATCATACATAGCAACAGAAAATTCCTACTTGTGATTAACAGGTAAATACTACAGTAGCACAAGGGGAATAAGGAAGCAATCATAGCAGGAATAAGTGGCAAGATCTGCTTCATGATAAGGATGAGCCAGAGAGGAAAAACATAGTTTGCTGCTCTTGCAGACTTTGGAGAAGTTAACTGGAAGGATAAGAATTCACAGACATGTAGACTAGAAACTAAATAGGACAGAAAGCGTGACTTCTATGTTAGCAACTGAGTCTATAATATTGATGTCTACATTTGTGGGAGTAGACAACAATCTGACTGATAAAAGAGATTGAATAAGATGGCTAACTACTAGCATCAAAATAGGCCTGCCAGACGTGAGCAAAGGATAGGGTCAGCAAAACTCATATTCATCAGATGAACAATAGAGCTATTAAGTAGACAGCTACAATTGTACATTTGTAAAAGCAGCAGAGAATCCTGTGGCACCTTATAGACTAACAGACGTTTTGGAGCATGAGTTTTCGTGGGTGAATACCCACTTCGTCGGATGCATGTAGTGGAAATTTCCAGGGGCAGGTATATATATGCTTGCAAGCAAGCTAGAGATAACGAGGTTAGTTCAATCAGAGAGCATGAGGCCCTTTTCTAGCAGCTGAGGTGTGAAAACCAAGAGAGGAGAAACTGCTTCTGTA
>NC_133773.1:76576407-76731016 GCF_003597395.2 Chelonoidis abingdonii
GAAACTGCTGAGCTTCAGTTCATCTGCAAATTTGACACCATCAGCTCAGGATTGAACAAAGACTGTGAATGGCTTGCCAACTACAGAAGCAGTTTCTCCTCTCTTGGTTTTCACACCTCAGCTGCTAGAATAGGGCCTCATGCTCCCTGATTGAACTAACCTCGTTATCTCTAGCTTGTTTGCAAGCATATATATACCTGCCCCTGGAAATTTCCACTACATGCATCCGACGAAGTGGGTATTCACCCACGAAAACTCATGCTCCAAAACGTCTGTTAGTCTATAAGGTGCCACAGGATTCTCTGCTGCTTTTACAGATCCAGACTAACACGGCTACCCCTCTGATAATTGTACATTTGTACATTCAGAGGATAATCTCTCTGAAACCTAGGGAAGACAGAGTTAATTTGATTATTTTATGTCCATAATAGGAAGGCATAACCCATGGAAAAAGTGCAGTAGCTCCCACAGTCAGACAAGCTTTGGAAATATATAACACAATCTCATTTTCAGAAAATGTTTTGATCAAGAAATTACGTATTGATCAAACTTACAGACTGAGAAAAAATGCCATATACTGTGTGAAAGCCACATTCACAACCAAATTAATTTGAAGGCAAAATAAAACATGTTTCCAGTTTATTGCTGACAATAAAAAAAAAGTCAAATAACAGAGTACAAAAGAAAAGAAGAGTCAGAGGCAATGGATGGATAGTGCCTGGCAGGCTACTGTATTAAGGCAAGCAACATAACACTGAAGCAGTAACCCAGCCCAAAATAGCAAAACTTTTCAGTTTAAAAAGTAAATTATTAGTTATGCAATAAGTGATGCCTGGAAGCCAAGGTTTCAGAAAAGAGATGCTGTGATGATTGAGAAATGAGTCTTTCATTTAGTCAGCTGACTGACATCACAGATGGAAAAGAACATACCATGATCATCAAGGTGAATATAAACGGGAGGGCCCCCGATCTCAAATACATTAACTATGTCACAAGTGGCTTTAGGCATAATTGAATTTTGTCTCTCATTTTCTAGCTAATCAAGCTCCACTGCCATTCTATATATCTGTTTATTTAATTCATGGTATAAACATATAGTATTGAGAAATGTAGGTATGAAGACTAAAAACCACTGCTGATTTGTGCTTGAATTTATTTTACTTCATTAACAATGAGTTAGCTCTGAAATAACAGTCACTGGCTTTTACCACTGACACTTACTCAGGACCTGTCTACATGGGCAAAAAAGGGTAAAACCGTCTGCTTTCAACACAAAAGTTTCACTTTTTGTCAAAAAACTGAATACCTGAACACCAAAAAGTTTTCAGTTTTCCAGTGAAATGTCAACATTTTCCACAGAAAATGGACAAAAACCATTTTTTTCATTTGTTGTCAAATAATTTTTCCAGAAACCTCCCCAATCCCCCCCGCCCCCGCCAACATTTTCTGACCAGCTCTAGTTACTGGTGTAATCAGTGCATACATGTACTATATACTTCATTAATATCAGCAGGTACTGATGCTGAAGTGGAAAAGAACTCAACTTGATTCCCAGACCTCCAGGTGAGCCTGCAAGGCTACTGTTCAGAAATATTTTTTAATTTGAGCAAATTCTACCTGGAATCATTGAGACAAACCCACAACCTCATTTTTACAGTGCCACTTTTCAAGTTAGAGCCATTATGTGGTTTCAAATTATTTTAGAATACAAATATTCTGTGTGCATATGTGACCACAAAGAGGTCACTTTTAGAACATCTTTTTTGATCACTTTTAGAATACATTGCTAGAAAGCAACTGCTTGATTCTGTTAGCTGAGATTTTTGGTTTTGTGTAGTGGTTTTTTTGGTTTTTTTAAAATTTACAAGATGAATATCCCAGAATTCCATATAAGGAAGCCTTCTTGCAGCCTGTGATATCAGCTAATCGTCCTCAATAGTATAATCTCAATTTGGCAACTCTACAATTACAGTACATTAATTTCTCCTATCTGATCTACACAGCACCAGCACCATCTAGGCTACACACACAGGGCAACCTTTTAAATTTTTAATAGGAGTTATATGTCTAATTCTCCATGTACTGTGCTCTGAATTTACCCTCCTACATATAGTGATGTGAAAAAGAGGAATGTAGAAATGCCAAAGCATCATGATAGAACTGAACTATCATTTAACAACATCTTTTTCAAATAAAAATTGTTGCTGTTCCCTAGTCATTATGTTTATATATTTATTTATGTAAGAATTATTTTTTAAATATTTGAATGAAGTAAAAGAAAGATGTGAACAAGACTGCCTCAAATTTTAATTGATATAAATCTGTATATTTTAAAAATGTAGAGTTGTAGGCTAGATTAAAATAAAAAGACCAATAAAAACTCCACTGTTTTTTATCATGACAAGATTCCTGCTGATCTTAAGAAGGCCATAGAGAACCAGAGCAGGAATCAAAGTATGGGAAGAAAGGAGAGGCCAGGAAATAAAGAGCTAACTCAAGGAGGTCAGTTGAAGAACTAGGAAGACTACAGAGTATTGCCCTGTGACTCCCAGCGACCCACAGAGCTCCCTGCAGCGACTATTCTAATGCTTTTAACATATTCCTCGATTCCTTCAGCTGACAATGCATGTCAAACATTTCTATACAAACATAAATCAAACAAATTTGCAGTCCTCATTAAACTGGAATTAAGGTTGGGAGTGCACGTCTATATACAACTATACATGTAACTATGTATACAACTTACATATAAAATGATGGGGTCTAAATTACATGTTACCATTCCAAAAAGAGATCTTGGAGTCATTATAGATAGTTCTCTGAAAACATCTACTCAATGTGCAGTGTCAGTCAAAAAAGCAAACAGAATGTTGGGAATCATTAAGAAATGGATAGATTATAAGTCAGAAAATATCATGTTGCCTCTATATAAATCCCTGGTACGACCAGTTCTTGAATACTGCATGCAGTGGTTGCCCCATCTCAAAAAAGACATATTGGAATTGGAAAAGGTTCAGAAAAGGGCAGCAAAATGATTAGGGGTATGGAATGGCTTCCATATGAGGAGATTAATAAGACTGGGACTTTTCAACTTAAAATGAAATGATGAGGGGGGATATGAGAGAAGTCTATAAAATCATGATTGGTGTGGAGAAAGTAAATAAGGAAGTGTTATTTACTCCTTACACAAGAACTAGGGGTCACCAAATGAAATTAAAGGCAGCAGGTTTAAAACAAACAAAAGGAAATATTTTTTCCACACAACGCACAGTCAACATACAGGGGATGGATCACTTGATGATTACCAGTTCTGTTCATACCCTCTGGGGCACCTGGGATTGGCCACTGTTGGAAGACAGGATACTGGGCTAGATGGACCTTTGGTCTGACCCGGTATGGCTGGTCTTATGTTCTTATGTCAGTATCTTAGGTTTGGGGTTTTTTTTAAAACTCTTACAAACAGGTTAGTTATCAAATAGCCACCAAAAAGGACCATGAAATTCAGAATTAGGGTTTAACCTAAAAGAAACCCAAATATTTGAAAATGTAGAAATGTACAGAATTAGAGCTGCCGTAGAATCTCCCCGGGGGGGAAGTACTCTGGATAAAATCCTGACTCCACTGATATCAGCAAAAAAACTCCCATTCACTTAAATTGGGCCAGGATTTCACCCTCTCTGTCAACTTCCTCCACTCATAGCAAACAAGTTCATCTTGTTATTGGGCATGAAAACCAGACTGCCTTAATTTTAATTGTACAGTGGCTGTATGAGCTTTGGGCTTCTTTACAGGGAAAGATATGCTTCACAAATTCCCAATTAGACAAATAGCATACTGAAAGCAATCATTTCATGTATCACACATGGTATTAAACCACAGGTAGGCATACATATTTAATCCTCTTAGGCATAGGTGATAAGATTTTGGCATGTATTATGATGAAAGGAATAAAGGTTAATGTGTAGATAGAACATAACTCTTTGTATTGAAGAATGCATATATGAAAACTGAACAAAGAACTTGGTGGTGGTCTCAGTACAGTAACTTTTCCCAATTTATAATGTCCCCAGCCTTTGACTACAGACATCTTTAAAGATCTCAACAAGTCCTCAGTCCAACTATTAATATCTCAGCCAGTAGTTATGAAAGGAAGAAAGTCAAGAAGATGAAAGAGTGACATTACTAGAGGGCAGGTTACAGTTGTTAGGATGGCCTTAACTGTGCATTTCCAGAATTTCAAATATGGGGATTTCTTTTCAAGTTAAGCTTAGCTAAGGATTCCCTGGGTTTCTAATAGTTGACTCTTGATAACTATTATGCTTTTGGAAGGTTTTTGCCCTTTATCACCAGAATGTACTCTTAGCCTTTACTTCAGCTTATCAATTTATGTCATCTCAGAATATAGTGCAGTGATTAGCCCTTTATGAACATTGAATAACATGTTATGTTCATGCTATTTGCAGTTATGCGTATTATCATCAAGGTAGAAAATGATCAACCTTAAAAATTCTACAGGCTTCCAAAAGTACATCACTACCTACTCCCACTCAAACTGCAAAATATTTTTGATAAATGATGTGACAATACCTGAGCTTCTAAGAATGGAATAGAAAATAGGACAAACACACAAGTGAAAGTAATTTGGTAAGCCAAGAAATTGACTACCCTGATCTGCCCATCTTTAATACTCTCAGATTTAGAGTAGTCGTTCCCCAACCCAGAGAGGTTCTGCTAATAAAGACTCCCTTCAATTTATTCAGTACAGTCCCCAAAATATAATTATTTAGTTGTTTCAGTAGTAACCAGAGACTAAATGTGACTGGCCAAGCAATCTTAGGGCACAAAATGTGTATGTTGCTAATCCAGAAGTCAATTTGTGGTTTAGCTTTGAACTGAATATGACTTTTGAATAACTGTTCACCAACATGAGTAAAAGCTTCAAAATCCAGCTCCACATTATTAAACAATGAGGAACTGTTCAGGGCCTGATCTATTTATCAGCTCTCACTATGATTAAATATGACAACCTACATATAGATATGTAGCAGTTCCTAAAGCCCCGATCAGGATCAGGGCTCCACTATGTTGGGCACTATAAAAATCACATATGAAAACATGGTCCTGCACCAAAGAGCATAACAATGAGCAATGAGTTTTCACATTTAGCTGGGCAAAAAAGCCTGTCCATTTAATCAGTGAAGTGATTATTTCTACAAACATGATTATTAATTATATAGCTTTTATACAACACTTTTCATCAGTAGATATTGCTTAGCTAAAATGGAGACCATTCATATTATTCCATTCCTTTCTTGCTGCAGTTTTTAAACTACTAACATAAGAATATATAACAACCCCTCCACCTAGAGACATATTTCCTCAGTAAACATATCCTAACCTATTCCAACGATGCTATTGAAATTAACACAAGTAATGAAGGTTATCATATTAACATACCCAGGCACTGACACATCTGCCGCAAGTGGTGATTTTGAAATCTCCATAGAGATCCTTGATGGCACCAGTCGTAAAGAATCCCTCCACCATCAGCAAAATACCATAAACAAAGAATGCAGCTGCTATGCCATAGATCACATACTTGAAGATGTCAATCCTGTACAAGAAATGTGAAAATTATTTATCTCAACAATAATTCAGTGTTGTATAATAAGATCTCCTCTAGCATAAGAGTTGGCACTCTGGAAAACCTTCAGTGCTGATGTTCTAGAATGTTAACTGCATTTAAAGATTTGTGTAAATGTTGCCTTATATAGCATGGGGCTGACACATCTGAATAATGGTCACACAAAAAAATAAGGGCTCCCTTCACTTAATGGTATTCAAAAATTGTCCTGGATCAGTAAGAGAGCAGTATTTAAGTCCAAATAATTCCAAAGTCAATTAATCCTCATTTGATGCTATTATCTAAACAGTCTAATAGGATTAAAATACTTCAACAAATTTAATTAGCAAACATGAATAGAAAATATGATTCTGAAATATTGTGCTTCCTTAAAGATCATCCTGCTTCCTAGACAGTTACAGATATTGAAATGTAGTGTGTCATGAAAAAGAGGCTCACTTACAATCTTCAATTACCTACTCATCACCATACAATTTGTTATATTTAGTTCTCAGATGGCATTATTAATCTCTGCTAACAACTCTCTCTCCTCATTATTTTGTATCTATTCCCCAATGGACAGTGCATTTTTGGAGACAGAATTTAAAAAGATTCCCTAGACATCATATTGAACCTGTTACTGTTAGCCACACATGGCAGAAGGGTAACATATTCATCTAATTACTTCCATTCCAAGGGATTGCAAAACATTTTATAAATATTAAACCAGTCCTGCTCACCTACTCATGGCAATATGAGCATGATTATTATTATATAATAATATAGTATAAAATCATGAGTGATGTAGAGAAAGTAAATGAGGAAAAGTTATTTACTTGTTCCCATAATACAAGAACTAAGGGCCACCAAATGAAATTAATAGGCAGCAGGTTTAAAACAAATAGAAGGAAGTTCTTCTTCACGCAGCACACAGTCAGCTTGTGGAACTCCTTGCCTGAGAAGGTTGTGAAGGCTAGGACTATAACAGTGTTTAAAAGAGAACTGGATAAATTTATAGAGGTTAAGTCCGTTAATGGCTATTAGCCAGGATGGGAAAGGGAGAGTGTCCCTAGCCTCTGTTTGTCAGAGGATGGAGATGGATGGCAGGAGAGAGACCACTTGATCATTGCCGATTGGGTTCACTCCCTCTGGGGCACCTGGCATTGGCCACTGTCGGTACGACAGGATACTGGGCTAGATGGACCTTTGGTCTGACCCAGTACGGCCATTCTTATGTTCTCATCTGTATTATGGTAGTGTATAGAGGCCCCGGCTGAGATTAAGGACCGATTGTGTGGGCACTATAAACACCTGTAGTAAGACACAGTTCCTGCCCTGAAGAGTTTACTCTCTAATTTAAGACAAGGCATAGTGAGCCCCACAAGGGGGCTATGCACATGAGTCAAGCAAGATTTGATATCTAAATCTACTGATAAAATGTGAGGTTCTTTGCTATGCCTCTGAGAGGGGCTTTAAGTCATCCTTTCACCTTTCTAATCCTAGGATACTCTAGTGACTGGAATGGCTCCTGGTAGAGAATACACGCTCCTGGAAGGTTTAAGTAATGATAGCTCCCCCAGGCTGTGCCATGGGCCCCAGCATTGCCTGGTATTTGCACAGTGTGGCATGCTGTGACCCAGCCTACTATGTATCCCTCCTGCCCCCTGCCTTGACCCCAGTACTGGGGCTTGTGAGAAGGCTCTCAGAAAGCAGCATTGAGACTATCCTCTGCAGTGCCGGAGTCAGGGGAATTCCCACTCAGGAAGATAATGGGTTTTATAATCCACTTATGCTGCTCCAACCCATTCACCTGCTCTAAAGGGGTCAGAGTGGAAAGTTCAGGATCTCACAATTTGATTTAGATCAGAAATTTTCAACCTTTTTCCATACCAGGACTACTCTGCAGCCAATCCCCAACCCTCTTATCTATACGGAATCTTCCTTCAATTTAGCAATATGGGTAGGGCCCGGTGTTTGTAACCCCATGATTTCTGTTCGCAATTCTCCTGGGGGTAAAAACGCCCAGGCTGAGAACCCGATTTAGATTAATCCTTTAAATCGCCACTGCATTCCAGTCACCTCTTGGGTGAAGTGAAGGGCTACACAATATTCCAACTATTATAGTGTCTGTCATATTATGAAATGTCAGTAGTAATAATGTATAATGACCTGTAATGTTATTATGACATGACTTGGTATGTCATCTCATGCACTACTAGCCATTCAGGGACCCTGTGGGAAAAAATCATATGTGGTCATGTAATTAACAATCATTCTGCAGACACACAAAGGGGCTGAGTTAAGGTTACAAAGGCAACCTTAATTATAACAGTTTCTACCTTTAGAGTGCTTGACTTTGCAAACTCAATGTTGCATTAACATAGGCTTTTTGTGTACACACACAGTATTGATCTAAAGAAGAAAGACTACTTTGAATGAAGTTATTGTGAAGCAATTGTATTGATGGAAGTAAAATAAATATTTAGAGAGTAAAGAAAGAATTGTTTTGTATGCCATCAAAATCTGGTAGAGAATATTTGTGTTATGGACCTGTTCAGGTAGAGATCAACATGTTCATAAGATTTTTCCAATCTATAGTTCAATCTGTGTTTGCACTGGTCTAAATTAAATCAGTCTAACTGTAGAATTTTTCCCCTCTCAATTTTTTCTACTGCTGGTTATTAATTATTCTATATTAAGCAGACTTTACAAATAATTAATGAGTTTGGATTCACTCCAACCTGAGGGACACGAGAATAGCTTTAGAGGAAATAGTCATTTTTTTCCAACAGAAGCAGCCACTGTACTTTGCCACCCGAGTGTGTTGTCATCTTGGAAGAACAAACAGGGTGCAATTAAGTGTAGTGTGGCCTGTCCCTGCAGAATCAAGTTAGGTCATCTCGTTCTTGTCCACTTCAGATCTCGTCAGTATTTTTCCTTGTACTTTAACAAATCCAGTTTCAATAATAAAACCACAGCAACAGTTAATAAGATAAACCCCAACCGCTTTATGAACATTCAAAAGCTGTGAACTTTGGAGAAGAGATTGTTGTGACAAATGATATAGACTCTGACGTGGGTTCAGCTGTTTGAATGAAGAAAAGGCGGATTCACAAATGTGATAAAATTTGCAGTGTCTATTATTTGCAAAAGATTATTCAACCACTCACTGAGCTGGTCAAAAAATGAAAAAAAAAAAAGTCCAGATACTTATTTAGTGAAGTAACGTCAAAAGTTGTAATGGATACTATTTGCAAAAATGAGAGGGGTACCTTCTCCTAGACATTGGGGAAAGGTGCCTCCCAGGAGAAAGAAGGGGATGTAATCAAATCCCTCCTTCATATTGGGTTGATTGCCAGGTGATACAGCAGCAAGTAAGAAGCTTGATGCTACTTACATGATATAGGCAAGCACATGCTCACAAGACTAGACATGTTCTAAGATTTTAAGGCCATAAGGGTCTATTATGTTCATCTAGTCTGACTTCCTGCATAACACAGGCCATAAACCAGTGGTGGGCAACCTGCAGCCTGTCAGGGTAATCTGGCAGGCTGCGAGACAGTTTGTTTACAAACCACTTTGCCCACCACTGCCATAAACCCTGACACAGTAACTTCTACATCAAAATACATGTTGTATGGACCCAAGACCAGCTGTGCCTGTTAGATACCTAACTAAACTTTTTGGTTACAAAAAAAAAAAAAAAAAAAAATTAACCTCAGCTTCAAAGATTGACAGAAGCTCAGGTCATGTGGAGTTTAAGTGTTCCAAGAGGCTGGAGCTCTTTCACATCTGAGACCTGTGAACTTCTGCACGAATTAGGCTGAGGGACTGTCTAGCTTTGGGGGAAAGAGTCAGGTTCTCTAGGATTGGGGTGCTCTTAGAGAACAGACTGCAAATGTGCTGGGCTGGCACGCTGATTATTTGAAGGTTTCCCTTGAGGTGTTCACATAATAGGGATTATCCTGTTTTTGAAGAAGACCAGCACGCTCTGTCATCGATCTTTGCACAGAACTCCTCTATGAACTAAGTGACAGGATATGGCCATTTATTATTTGTTTTGTTTTGCTAAATAAGGAGAGTGTGTGGAACAGACAGTGCAAAGAGCCGTGATTAAGAGGCTTTTCTAATTGGTATTTGTATGTCCAAAGTTTGTCAGTATTGCCTCTCCCAAGATTATACATTGGCTCCTATTGAGTGCACTTGGAGGCAATAGCTTTTCAGGCATTAGGAGCCAGATCTTTGTCTGGTGTAAATCAGTATAGCTCCTTTGAAATAAATGGACTTACACTGATTTACACCAATTGAGGATCTGGACTCAAAAAATCTGTCAGCTATGAGCCTTTCCTGTTTTTACTGTGTTCCAAAATGGATTAATACCGTAGGAATTCTGAAGCAATTACACAGTGCAGCCTAAGCACTCTCCATCGTGAATGCTGAAAAATTAGTCATCAGTCAGCAGAAAATGAGAGATTTTTTCTATCCAAGCTGCTTTATAATGCTTTGGAAGGCTCAAAATTGTACCCAAGGCAGGGGATTTTTATTTAATTAAAATACATACGTATTGCAAGCACTTAATGATGATTAACAGGAACAATACTCTCCTTGGATTTGCCTTTTGCCACTTGACTCACTGTGCAGAAAGCACTGTTAATAACATATTTCTCTCTCTGTCACATACTTCTATTTGACTAAGGGATAAAGTCCTACTATTACTGCAGTTTAGTTGTCTAGCCAGATACCACATTTAGTATTACTGTGAAATTAATTTCCCAGCATTTGGCAGCATTGTATAATTCTACTTTTCATATCAGTCTGAACATATAATGAGACAAGATACATGAGGTAATATCTTTTATTGGACCATCTTCCCCTGGTGAGAGGAACAAGCTTTTGAGCTTACACACAGCTCTTCTTCGGGTCTGGGGAAGAGCTCTGTGTAAGCTCGAAAGCTTGTCTCTCTCACCAACAGACGTTAGTTCAATAACAGCTATTACCTCACCCACCTTGCCTCTCTAATATCCTGGCTACCACAACACTGCATACAAATGAATGTATAATGTAACTTCTCCAAATAAAGATAATGGAATCAAGAAGAATATAGGCATTGAAAAGATTGTAACTACAAATAAACTCAAAGGTGATAAATTGAACACAACATTAAATTCTTTCCAGATACTTAGTGGTTTAAAATATTTCTATTTCCAAGTTAACAAAAATAAATGCAATTCTCACAAATAAATTCAATGGGTATAGCAGGCACTAAAATGCTGATTTGATTAGCACAGGTCAATTCATTTTTTAAATTTATTTTTCAAGACTGACAGATACACTTTACAAAAATAAACACAGAGCATGAACGATAAGATTTTGGAGTGGGGGGTGGGGAGAGGTGTTCAGGCCTTGTAAAATTTGAGGGTTTTTTTTGTTCCTGGGATATTAATGTCCACTAATCAATAGACAACAGAATACAAGTGTAGCATATGGGTTATGAAACTAGGCACATTTCTTTTAATATTATCTGCTACAATGAAAGCCCGGTTAATACTTAGAGGCCAGGAATCAAATTCACACATGCTGGCAGAGAGCGGTGTAATTTATTTGTCTCTGTACCAGCTGATCCCCCTGTACCCTTGGGGGAGTCATCCCGAGGGAAGGCAAAGAATGACATTGCCACCTGCCCTACCTTAGCGCTTCCAGTTTGCAGGGGCAGCTTTACGGCTTTAATTTTTTGTGAGGGGAATCCACAGAAGCCCTACCCATGGAGAATGCTGAGGAGATGCACTGATCCTTTGCATTTAGCAGTTTCCCTAGCTAAGTCCCTTTTTTTGCCCTGTCAGCCACTCACTGGACGGCACTTTGCAACCACTTTCTGCCCATGCACCACCCCTCATTAGGCTTCTGAGGTCCTGTGACTAGATGTCCACCAAACAAATGTGGGTTAAATCTAGTCCCTAGGCTACTGAATTTATCAAACTCCATGCCACTTAATTATGCAGAATGTCATAAAGGCGAACTTGGTAATAGCTGTTTCCATGTATAAAGTTAACTTCTGGAGAATCAAAAAACAGCATAAGCAAGCAGAAAGAGGGAATTATTAATATCCATACATTGTATACAGAGCAAGGCTGAAGCAACCCAAATAACACCACAATACAGGCAAAAGAATGTACAATGCCTCAGAAAAAAAGAAAAATATAAGTTATAAAAAAACATTAATATGGCTCCATGAGGGACTTTACAGAGATACTGGGTTAATACAGAGCCTGTACTAGGAATGGGGAATTGGGAAAGGACAAAATGGGAATATATGGTGGTCAATTAAAGATTGCAGAGAAATGATAAAACAGAATGTGTTAATGCTAGAAAAAGTAGCTAGGGGCAAAAGTGTCAATCCCACCTGAAGTACACCCCAGCAGCAGAACAAGTGCACTTACCTCTATTTCTCTTCTACGGAGTCCTTAAAACAAGCTTTCTTGCCTCAAAAATACCCCTTCATTGGGCAGGTATATTACAAAAATATAGTGCAAAACTTAGTCTATTTCTCCCACCCAGTGTATATAGTCCTTAAAATCCCACATCCTCTAGTCCATCATTTTAGCACATACTGTGTTCCAGCTTCTTTCACCATACCTGGGCTCTTCTTCTGTCCTCTCCTGTTCTTTTACCAGGACTGCCACCACAGCCCTTGCAGCTGGAATGGAACCCTGCTCTTCCCAGCAGGAATCCCTACAGCCTCTACTGGGGTTCAGCCCCACCAGAAGAGACTCCATCACTCCCCCTATTCCGTTGACCTCTTCCAGCTCTGCACCACATCACCACTGGCGGGTAAGATCCTCCGCCATTCCCCTGACTTCAGCCCTCTGCTCTGGCTCAGAAGTCGGCAGGCAATTCCCTCTGCAGCCTTCTGACTTCAGCCCTCTTCAGTCCCGGATCTCTGGCTTGGAGAGACCAGAAAGCAAACCCCACTTGTTGCTCTCCTGCCTTCAGCCTTTCCCCAGCTATAGCTTCCTTCAGGGACCTTCTACAACCTCCTGGTCTCCAGCAGCTCTCACCTGCAAATGTCTCTGAGTCTTTCAGGCAGCTCTCGCTTGCCCCTGATCCCTAGGACTCAGGTGTCCTCTTGTAAATCTGAGCTGGGGATCAGACGCCCAGTCACAGGGCACTGGCCTGTTCCCTCTAAAAGGGCCAGTGACACCCTTTGACTAAGGGCCTTTACAAATCCTGTCTATTGGTGAAAGGAAAAAAAAATACTCTAAAGGAGCTAGATAAACTAGACTAGGTACATTTCAAGAAGAATTTCAGGCAGAACCAAATTAAAGCATTTTCTAAACTCTTAATAAATTATGATAGCAATATTATCTCCATTCAACTTGTTCGGAACTGCTTAAAGGAAAGTTCATAGGTTTGTTGCATATGATATGTAGTATGTGAATTCATAGTGCTTCTTGTTCTTTAAGGGGCAGATTCTGATAGTTTACTCTCATTGGGTAACACATGATCCTAATGATGTCAACAGAACTATTTGTAGAGCAAGGTGCTACTCAATAAAAGTATCAGAAGCCGTTCCTAATTCATCATCATCTAAATGCTTACTTGCTAATTCCTAGATTGCTTGCTTCTTTAGGGGATGGAGAATTGAGGTAAAATTCTGAACTTTACCTTAAAAAGGCACAACTTACAACCAAGGAAGAGTATGGACTATGGTGGCTGTAAACCACCTTTTGTGCCCTCCTGATCCTCATCTACTTCTGGTGCTTGAAAGGCTCTGACAACCCTGCTCTATTAGTCACAGCAAAGCTGCATGCTCTGGCCCTGCCCCGATGTACCACTTCCACCTGCAACTCCACCCTCAGCATACAACGGGGACCTCAGAAGGCAGCCTTAGGGCCGTCTTCCACAATGCATGTGCCAAGAGAATCCTGCCTTGACCACAACTACGGCTTTAGGGCCACTTTCCTCTACTCCTGCCCTTTCACCTGGTGTTCACTAAACCTCAGGTTCAGAGATTATTTTGCCCACTTTAGATCTCCTGGGCAATGGCTAGAGTTTTGCACCAAGGACTGAACAACATTAGGCAATACCCAGTTTATGCATATGGATATTTATGCATATTCCTCTAATCTTATCATTGTAAGAATAATTTTATTAAGTAAACAAAAGAGGATCAAAGGGAATAAAGCCTAATGAAGGAGAGTAAGTTAACTCATGTAAAAATAAGTTACCTATCAACAATACCTACTGGCATTTATAATTTTAGGCATGAGACCCTACTATGTAGTAATCTGAGTTAATTCTTTGACTACAGATCATCAAGAAAGGAGTACAGCAAAATAGAGACCATGGATTTCAGGAAGGTGGATTTTGGTAAGCTCAGAGAGCTGATAGGTAAGGTCCCATGGGAATCAAGACTGAGGGGTAAAACAACTGAGGAGAGTTGGCAGTTTTTCAAAGGGTCACTATTAAGGGCCCAAAGGCAAGCTATTCCCAATGGGTAGGAAAGACAGAAAATGTGGCAAAAGACCACCTTGGCTTAACCACGAGATCTTGCATGACCCACAAAATAAAAAGGAGTCATATAAAAAAATGGAAACTAGGTCAGATTACAAAGGATGAACGTAGGCAAATAACAACAGGAATGCAGGGCCAGATTAGAAAGGCAAAGGCACAACAAATGAGCTCAAACTAGCTATGGGAATAAAGGGAAACAAGAAGACTTTTTATCAAATACATTAGAAGCAAGAGGAAGACCAAGGACAGGGTAGGCCATTGGCTCAGTGAGGAGGGAGAAACAGTAACAGGGAAACTTGGGAAATGGCAGAGACGCTTAATGACTTCTTTGTTTCAGTCTTCACTGAGAAGTCTGAAGGAATGTCTAACATAGTGAATGCTTATGGGAAGGGGTAGGTTTAGAAGATAAAATAAAAAAAGAGCAAGTTAAAAATCACTTAGAAAAGTTTAGATGCCTGCAAGTCACCAAGGCCTGATGAAAATGCATCCTAGAATACTCAAGAGTTAATAGAGGAGGTATCTGAGCCTCTAGCTATTATCTTTGGAAAGTCATGGGAGACGGGAGAGATTCCAGAAGACTGGAAAAGGGCAAATATAGTGCCCCATCTAAAAAAGGGAAATAAAAACAACCAGGAAACTACAGACCAGTTAGTTTAACTTCTGTGCCAGGGAAGATAATGGAGCAAGTAACTGAAGAAATCATCTGCAAACACTTGGAAGGTGGTAAGGTGATAGGGAATAGCCAGCATGGATTTGTAAAGAACAAATGTGTCAAACCAATCTGATAGCTTCTTTGATAGGATAACGAGTCTTGTGGATAAGGGAGAAGCGATAGATGTGGTATACTGAGACTTTAGTAAGGCATTTGATACGGTCTCGCATGATATCCTTATCGATAAACTAGGCAAATACAATTTAGATGGGGCTACTATAAGGTGGGTGCATAACTGGCTGGATAACTGTACTCAGAGAGTAGTTATTAATGGCTCCCAATCCTGCTGGAAAGGTATAACAAGTGGGGTTCCGCAGGGGTCTGTTTGGGACCGGCTCTGTTCAATATCTTCATCAACGACTTAGATGTTGGCATAGAAAGTATGCTTATTAAGTTTGTGGATGATACCAAACTGGGAGGGATTGCAACTGCTTTGGAGGACAGGGTCAAAATTCAAAATGATCTGGACAAATTGGAGAAATGGTCTGAGGTAAACCGGATGAAAGTTCAATAAGACAAATGCAAGTGCTCCACTTAGGAAGGAACAATCAGTTTCACACATACAGAATGGAAGAGACTGTCTAGGAAGGAGTATGATGGCAGAAAGAGATCTAGGGGTCATAGTGGACCACAAGCTAAATATGAGTCAACAGTGTGATACTGTTGCAAAAAAAGAAAACGTGATTCTGGGATGCATTTAACAGGTGTGTTGTAAACAAGACACGAGAAGTCATTCTTCCGCTCTACTCTGCGCTGGTTAGGCCTCAACTGGAGTATTGTGTCCAGTTCTGGGCACCGCATTTCAAGAAAGATGTGGAGAAATTGGAGAGGGTCCAGAGAAGAGCAACAAGAATGATTAAAGGTCTTGAGAACATGACCTATGAAGGAAGGCTGAAAGAATTGGGTTTATTTAGTTTGGAAAAGAGAAGACTGAGAGGGGACATGATAGCAGTTTTCAGGTATCTAAAGGGTGTCGTCAGGAGGAGGGAGAAAACTTGTTCACCTTAGCCTCTAATGATAGAACAAGAAGCAATGGGCTTAAACTGCAGCAAGGGAGATTTAGTTGGACATTAGGAAAAAGTTTCCTAACTGTCAGGGTAGTTAAACACTGGAATAAATTGCCTAGGAGGGTTGTGGAATCTCATCTCTGGAGATATTTAAGAGTAGGTTAGATAAATGTCTATCAGGGATGGTCTAGACAGTATTTGGTCCTGTCATGAAGGCAGGGGACTGGACTCGATGACCTCTCGAGGTCCCTTCCAGTCCTAGAGTCTATGAATCTATTAATCTATAAGAATGAGAGATGATCATCATGATATTAAAAACATGGCTATGTAACACATTGACAGGAATGTGGACCAAATATCTCCAAATACATCCAGTTTATGATTTTTGTAATAAATCCATCTATTGAAGTGTGTACAGAAATATTTTGTTTTTACCAGATTATGCCGTGCTCTTGCAAAGATTTACATGTGCATTTAACATTATGCATGAGAGCTGCCCACTGACGTCAATGCAAACATATGCAGGAACAAAGCCTTATATTGCAATCAATATCAGGGATGGCAACTGAATTATGCTGTCACCCCTAGAGTTGATTCCACCTTTATTGGGTTGAGACACATTGACAGGACAGAATAAGAAACTCACACAGCCTCTGTCTTGATTTTTAAATCTTCTACGTAAATAGAGGACATCAGTCTCCAGAATTCTCAGTTTGGTAAATTCAACAAGCACCTTCGTTTATGTGCTTTGTTTGTTTTTCTTTCTTTTTCTTTTTTTAAAAAGATTGATTTCTCCAAAGGAAATTTATTTCTGGCAATTTGTTGATTTGCCTCCTAAGCTGTTCCTTCCTGCTGTGTTATGATATGGAAAGCCCCCTATTTAATGACCTCTTCTGTTATTCACTAGATTTCTTTTTATTCATTGATTACAATCTCTTTTGTTTGCTCTTTGCTCATTAAATTGTTGCTACATCTGTGTTTGCCCAGGTCTGACTAGATTTGTGCAAATGCCTCCTAATAAATATTTTTATATAAATAAAATAACATTTATCTTTGCTTTTATTAAAATATAGAGTGTCAGATTGCTATGCAACATCACTCTTTTTGTAAGAGGGTGGAATTTTCCTCACAGCAATCACAAGATTGCAAATGTATTTGGCCAAATGCTGGCATACTCCACGGACTTTAATGTAGTTATACCAATTTATATCAGCTAAGGATCTGGCCCACTGTCTTTGGCATAAAAACTTTTTGATGTTATTTTTATCAAGCTTTATTTGTACATGTAACCAAATCATTCCAATGACAAAGCAACTGTCTCCCTTATTTAAATAGTGTTTTAATTGACATTGAATTTTATTCGTTAATATAATTTGTTCTTTATCATGTTTGCTCTTTAAATGAGTTTCTATTAACCTCTAACACATTAATAAAAAGGAGTTTATTCATGCATAGGCCGGGGGGCAATACTCAGCACCGCAGTGAATTTCATTCTTAAAACACAAATTCTGAGTCAATGCATGAACACCATCCAAAGCATTATCAATGTGCAGCCATATTCTGACTATCATCAGCCCACTTGCCAGAAGGAAAATAATTTGAGCAGAGCGTCATGCAAATGAAGCTCTGCTAAGCCAGGACAATATGTACCGTAATGCCTGACCCTATCCTAGGATATACCTCCACAAACACACACACATAAATTCCGTACTTGTTACAATGTTACATACTCTTAGGAAAAAATGGGCTGCGGCAAATACCTATTAATAGTAATTTTAAAGGACATTGTTGAATCAGTACAGCATTAAGGTCTATTGTCTAAAAACATTAGAATAATACTTTTAAAAAACTGATTGTTGTATCCTTTTCTAAAGAATTTGTTATGGTTGATTCTGTAAATATGAAGTTGGAAGGTTCTTTAGAAGTTTATTATTAAGTGGACAGTGCATATTAATCCAGTTTAGAAACATTATAATACATGATTTAATTAACTATTTAAATACATTTATATAATGGAATGTGCAGTAATAATCCTCATGAAAAGTCAGTGGATCTCTTTAGATGACTCTATGCTTAACAATTCTACATTTTTCTTTCAAATTATCAAATGTGACCAGGTGATATTTTAGAATTATCTTTTAAAACAATTAAAGCTGTTCATAATACAAACAAATGCAATGACAAACAGTTTAACTCATATTTACTACTTTGTAGCAGCTCCCAGAAACCCCAATCAGATCCAGGGTTCTACTATGCTAGGTGCTGCACAAACAAATATAAAGGCACCATTTCTGGCCTCAAAGAGCTTATAATCTAAGGCCCCAGTCTTGAAATTGTGTTTATGCAGATAGAACAGGGGTGGGCAAACTACAATTTGCGGGCTGGATCTGACCCCTCAGGGCTTTGGATCCGGCCCGCAGGATTGCCCCGTGGTGCCGCACGCCCCGCGCCGCTCTCAGAAGCAGCCAGCACCACATCCCTGCGGCCCCCAGGCGGGGGGCAGAGGGCTCGTCCATTGCCCTTGCCTCCAGACACTGCTCGCCACAGCTCCCATTGGCCAGGAACTGGGAACAGCAGCCAATGGGAGCTTCAGGGGAGGTACCTGGAGTCACGGCAAGGGCAGCGCAAGTGGAGCCCTTTGTCCCCTCCTCTCTCAGGGGCCGCAGTGCTGGTGCTGGTGTGGGGCCAGGGCAGGCATGCAGGGAGCGTGCACTGCCACCCTGGAGCCGCTTTAGGTAAGCAGCACTGGGACAGAGCCCGAACCCCGCCGGTACCCCGCCCCCCAACTCCATTCCCTAAGCCCCCTGCCTGCACCTCACACCCCTCCCGCACACTAACCCTCTACCCTGAGCCCCCGCCACACCCCGCACCCCTCCTGCACCCGAACCCCCTATCCTGAGCCCCCTACCACAGTCTGCCCCTCCTATACCCCTGCCTTGAGTCCCCTTCTGCACTCTGCACCCCTCCTGCACCCCAACCCCTTTCCCTGAGCTCCCTCATATACCACGCACCCTTCCTTTGCCCCAATCCCTTGCCCTGGGCCCCTTCCTGCACATCGCACCCCCTCCCATACCCCATACTCCCTTGCGCACCCCAGCCCCTTCCCTGGCCCTGCATACAATTTCCCCACCCCTGAGGTAGAAGTTTATGCTTCTGTGGAGTGCCAACTGAAGTTAACGAGATTTTGCACTGATGGAAGGGGCTGCCTTTGCAGATCGAATTGCAGAATCCAAAGAGAAGTGACATACAAATGTGTGGGGAGACAGATACATTAGTTAGGTATTTTTTTAAATGACAAATGTATATTTCTAATGTAAGTACCAGCTTTCTCCTTAAGTTCTTTGTTAGGCGTTACAGTAAAAGGAGGTCTTGAGGATGGATTTGAAGGAGGAAAAGGTAGTGATCTTACTGGTCAGTTCAGGGAGAGTATTTCATGGGTAAAAAGTAGCATGGAAGAAGGTACAGAGACCTTCATAGGTAGTAAAATAGTCAAATTATTTTTCCAACTAATTTATACACGTGTTCCTCCATTCAGCTCTTGTATAGCACATTTTTATTTATCTATATGTCAGCATTTATAAATTGTCTTTTCTATAGCATCTAAGTGCAGAGATTCAGCTCCAACTGATTTTTTTCTTAGCACTAGTATACACATTTCTGGATATTCAGGATTTGTAATGGAAACACTGAAATATCCTTTACAATAAGCAACAGTGGCCATTCTGAATGGAGTGTGTGAGATTGCATAAGGATCTTGATCTTAGGTAGATATGCATCCGATGAAGTGTATTCAGCCACGAAAGTTCATGCTCCAGTACGTTTGTTAGTCTATAAGGTGCCACAGGACTCTTTGCTGCTTTTACAGATCCAGACGAACACGGCCACCCCTCTGATATTTAGGTAGATAAATTAGTCAGAGTATGGATGTTATCATCAAACCCCCCCCCCCCCAAACAAAGAATAGTCCCTGTTGTGTGCACATTAAATAATGCACCATCACATCACACACAAGATCAATCATTTATCCCGTATCCTTTTAGGATCTGGATTTTACCAGTGCCTCTACAGTGATACTAGTACCCTAGGTAAGGTTCAGGGTAATTAAGCTGTTAATAATCAAAGTCAAGAACAGAAATTGCAGCGTCTCAGATAAATAAATGATTAAGCACTACAAGACTCCAACCATACTGAGCCAACCCAACGCCTATTTATTTTATAACCGCAAAATATTTATAACAATTACAAACTGAGCACATAAATATGCATGAATTTTTGAGTCCATACAAGTTTCATTTGATCCATTTTTCATCTTGCTAGAATCTTTGCTAGCTAGTTTATATCAGCTGTAATAAAAATACAGTTACATTCATTATTGTTCTTTTTCTTTATATTGTAGATAGAGACAGGACTACTTGTTTTGTTTTGGGCTATTTACAGAGCCCCACCAAATTCACAGTCCATTTTGGTCAATTTCATGGTCACAGGATTTTAAAAATAAATATCATGATTTCAGCTATTTAAATCTGAAATTTCATGCTGTTGTAATTGTAGGGATCCTGTCCCAAAAAAGGAGTTATGGGGTAGTCGCAAGGTTATTACAGGAGAAGCTGCAGAGGCTACTACCCTTACGTCTGCTCTGTTGCTGGGGGTGGCACTGCCTTCAGAGCTGGGCAGCTGGAGAGCAGTGGCTGCTGGCTGGGAGCCTAGCTCTGAAGGCAGTGCAAGCGGAGGAGTAAGGATGCGTGGTGTATGGTGTTGCCACCCTTACTTCTGTGCTGCTGCCTGCAGAGCTGGGCCCTCACTCAGCAGTCACCACTCTCTGGCTGCCCAGCTCTGAAGGCAGCAGCACAGAAGTAAGGGTGGCATGGTATGGTATGGTACCACCCTTAGTTCTGTGCTGCTGCTGGCGAGGCGCTGCCTTCAGAGCTGGGCACCTGGCCAACAACCACAGTGGTCTGGCCACCCAGCTCTGATGGCAATGTAGAAGTAAGGGTAGCAATACTGTGACCCCAGCATAAAATAACCTTGCAACCCTCCTGCAACTCCCTTTTGGGTCAGGACCACCAGTGTGAGAAATGCTGGTCTCCCCCCATGAAATCTGTATAGTATACGGTAAAAGCACACAAAGGACCACATTTCATGGGGGGAGACCAGATTTCAGGGTCCATGACACTTTTTCATGGCTATGAATTTGGTAGGGCCCTAACTATTTAACTTTCTTACTAGCTGGTGCTCTTCATAGTAATGATTATGCGTCTGTATAGCCAGTGACACAGTCTGGCGTTAATTAGCAATTGTTCCTGCTGATGCGATACCACATGAGCTTTCCTTCCAGCCATAAATAGGATAGGCAGGAGATAACTCAAACTCAAGTACCAAACAACTCCAAGCATTTCTGAACAAACCAAACAGGTGAAATTTATATTTCTCTATCATATACTATGTTGAAGAGCAAAGTATAAACTATTACATAGGCTATGATTATACACTTTACATCATGTAAACTCTTCTTCACTAAACATCTAACCTGAGACTGTTAATCAGTCAAGATTCCTATTGACTTTAATGGTTTTGTCGCTATAGCAGTATTATTGGTGGCTCTTTTCACGCAACAGAAACAGAGACTAGAGGACCAGAAACATATTAAACATGGAGGACTGCTATCATGGACTGAGGGATACCTGCCACAGATGTGATATTTTTCATTTAGCGTAAGTGAAAGAGAGTAAAAGGCACTGCAGGCAAGGCAGAACCTGCAGCGGGCAAAGTTGCTCTATGAGGGACAAGACAGGTGGTAGGATATTCTCATTGTAGATATTCTGAAACTATGGGCATGAGCACAGTAAAAGAACTGTATCGCAGAGAAGAGAACTGTGGGAATCACTTCCCCCACCAGACATAACAAAGCCCAAGTTTGTGGGTGTTCATGGCACTCTAAAGGCCCATCTCCTTTCTCAGACATTAGCCTGGTGGACTGAAAGAATTCCTCATTGTTCATTCCAGAACCACAATAGGCTCCATGTTTTTCCTTCAGCTCACTGCATGGAAGCTAAGAAAGACCTAGCTCTCAGGGTCAGGACCATTGATCCTGTATTCATGCTTTGAATATCAAAGAAAAAATAGCTGTTCAAAGACGCTGCCCAGTCCTGGACAAAGTACAATAGTTTTACCTGCATTGCTGATTTCAGAGTGCTAAAAATTCATAACTTGGAACCTACCTGATCGCCATGGAGATGAAAGAAATCTGGATCAAAAAATTCAGACAATATGGCTTAACAATCAGCCATCCATTTGGAATGATTTTGGGTTTCCATCAGATTCAATGACTAAATATATAAATATTTTTCTTGCCAATACTTTGCTCCATGCATATGATATGCAGTGTGCTTCAGTATAATGATGGAGTTATTAAAAATATGATTGACTAACACATTGCCTCATGCTGACTGCTGAATTTCAACTCACACTACTGAGTTGCTAGACTAACAGATTAGGTAAAAGAGACCAGCGACTTCTCACACTTGAAGTGTCAAAAGATCAGTTCTCAGAAGAATTTAAATAACCATCTTTATATTGATGCAATCCCTTTAAATCTTAAGGGAAATAATCCCTTTATATCTCAGCAGACCGAATCCACAGTTGTGGTTAAAATATGAAACATATCTGATTATTCCATACTGTTAGTACCCTGAAAATGCCATCTCCTACTTCTCCTTCTTCCAACATTTGTTGAACTGCCTGAAAATAACTATTTGGAGAAAACCCCAGGATAGAGATGATATTGAAAAAGTTTGGATCAACCTGAAGTGAAGTAGGGAGGTCACCCAGAGAACCATACCATACATGGCTGGTTTTAGTAAAAAAAAATAGTTTTCAAGATTTACTGCAGATTAAAAACATGTTAGAAATGTCCAGTTTATTAACAATATATGCATAAAGCAATGATTGGCAGAAGGGGTTGAATCATGAAGATGGTGCCTACTCAACCTATTCTACCTGCACAATCAAAATTATCTTTTAGTCTGTCGTTTTGATCCATTTGGGCTATTTTAGTTTGTAGAAGTTTAAAATGACTGTCTCTCCACTCAGATGGAACCCCAAAACAGACAGGTTTTTCAGACCAAAGATTCTGCACATAACGACAAATCCCAGTCTAGAACTGTTGTCATGTTCCATGGACTGCAGTCAGAGTTTTTAGGGTGCAGGATAAGATATCAAATCAGGGCTTTCCAATGTCCTCTTCCCCTGCACTGTAGCAACTCTTGTGACCGTCTCTGCTGTCATCCTATCCAGCCCTGCTTCTTCCCCAACAAGTCTCATCTCATCCTGGATGCTTTTATTTAATAGCCTGTCTCACTAATGAAGATTTTTCCTGACTCCTACACTGGAATAAATCAGCATAACTCTCAGTTGACTAATAAAAGCAAACCAGTATGCACCAGCTGAGGATCTGACCCTATGTTTTGTTTTTTAAATAGGAATAGTAAATATGTATTTACAATTTCACTCATGTTAACCACATGTGGGTTTTCCCTGCCTCCAGAGTGCGACTTCTTCAGGAAGGGACTGTTTCCTCTGTGTGTGTGTGTACACACGTACACACAACACATTAATAATAGCAACTGTTCTTTTTACAAACACTAGCACTGCCTCTTGCGTGGCTTCTGGGTTCTGGTCGTTTCTCTGTTTTGGTTCACTCATTTTAAACCATCATTGTACTGGAGTATTGTGCTCTTCATCTTTTTTTACACTAAATAATTCTAGAGGTGGGGATGGGATTATTATTTTTCTTATGGAAAGTTGTCAATTAAAAACCTTCATGGATCTGGACCATTATTCAAAGGCTGCAACAGCAACAGTATCAGATAATGAGGCTGCCAAGCCACTGTTCTCCACGAGAAACCCTGGTGCTTAGAAGAAATGTTATTAGACTTTAGCATTTTTGTTTCTGGCCTAGCAAGAACAGGTCTGTGCTATCCACAAGGTGTGCTTTTCTCTGTATGTGCCTGCTCCTGCTTTTAGATTGCAGTGATTGCTTATATCTATATAAATTGCATTGCATGATTATAAAAAAATAAAACTTAATATAAGAAAATAATCTAAGATTGTAAATGCATTGAGAAGAATGAAAAGTCATAATAAATAAAGTGTGGCCTATTAAATTATGTTGTAAAGGTTTTGCACAAATGTAGTCGTGGCTGCAGTAAAAAGACCTTTATCTACCAAACACATAGAACAGCTCTCAAATGTGGATTGATTTTTAGATTGCATGACATACTGAAACCAACATGTCAATAAACCAGAGAGAAGCCATAAGCATGATTAAATACATTTCAACACAATAAATTCCATTACACAATCTGCTTTGTACATTTTTCACTAAGGGGCACACTCTGGGTCACACAGAAATATTTCACATCACTGGTGGCAGCATTAAAGAAAAAAGCCTCAAAACAGAGACAAATTGATCACTTAATGTGGCTTTTCTCATAATTTTTCTCTATTTTTTACTTGAGATCAGAAGGTCTATCTATTGTGGCAGTTCACTGACGGAGAGGCAAAAAATCATAAAAGGGAGAAATTATTAATTTTCATTATTTACAGAATTTTGCTTCTTTCTTGACTTTCAAGACAACATGATTTACAAAGGGCATTTTGGACTCCCACCTGCTGAACTATGTTGTGATAAAACACCAATCACTGATTCTCCCTAGAAAATTACTTTTAAGGGCATAATAAAGGACAGTTACCTGTTCTGTAACTGGCGTTCTTCGAGATGTGTTGCTCATGTCTATTCTACAGTAGGTGTGCGTGCTTGCCACATCTACCGGTGCCGTAAGTTTTTCCCTCAGCAGTACCCATAGGGAGAGCGCTGCTGCTACCCCTGGAGTGGCGCCACTATGGTGCATTATAAGGGGCGCTGAGCACTCCCCCCACCCTCAGTTCCTTCTTGCCTGACCAACTCTGAGAGTGAGGAAGGAGGATGGAATGTGGAATAGACATGAGCAACACATTACGGAACAGGTAACTGTCCTTTCTTCTTCGAGTGCTTGCTCATGTGTATTCCACAGTAGGTGATTACAAGCTATGTGTGATGGACGTGGGTAGGAGTTTATGAATCCCCTAGCTTAAGCACAGCCTTACCGAAAACAGTGTCATCCCTGGCGTGGGAGACGGTCGCATAGTGCGAAGTGAACATGTGTCCTGAGGACCAGGTAGTGGCCCTACAGATAGGGATGGGGATAGGGACATGGACCACAAAGGCAGCCAACGAGGCCTGAGCCCTTGACGAGTGAGCCCTTATGATAGGCGGTGCGGGAACCTCTGCTAGGTTGTAGCATGTCCGGATGCATGACGTGATCCTCCAAGACAATCTCTGGGTGGAGATCGGTTGGCCCTTCATGCACTCTGCTGAGGCAACAAAGAGTTGCAAACACCAACGGAACGGCTTAGTCCACTCCAGATAAAAGGCCAGAGCCCTGCACACATCGAGAGTATGGAGGTGGCATTCCTCATTAGAAGCATGTGGCTTAGGACAGAGGATAAGTCCGAAGATGTCCTGGTTCATGAGAAAGGCGGAAACCACGTTGGGGAGGAATGCAGAGTGTGGGCGGAGCTGAAACTTGTCTTTGTGAAAGACTGTATGGCAGGGGTCGCAGGTCAAGGCCCTACGCTCCGAGACTCGCCGGGCTGATGTGATGGCCACAAGGAAGGCTACCTTCCAGGAAAGGTGAGACCATGAGCATGTGGCCAGGGGTTTGAACGGGGGCCCTGTGAGGAGGGACAGCAGCAAGTTTAGATCCCACTGAGGGACGGGCGTTCTAGCATAAGGGAAGAACTGGTCCAGCCTTTTGAGGAAACGCCCAGTGATGGCCTGGGAGAAAACCAAGCAGCCCTGAATCGGTGGATGGAACGCCAAAATAGCTGCCAGACACACCCTGACAGAGGAAGGGGCCAGGCCTTGAGTTCGAAGGGAAAGGAGGTACTCAAGGACAAGCTGGAGCAGGGCAGATGTTGGGGAAACACCCCCTCACCCACCCACCTGGAGAACCTGGACCATTTGCCAAGTAGGTCTGGCATGTGGATGGCTTCCAACTTTCGATGAGGACATGCCTGACCCCCTCCGAACACCCTCTCTCCTCTGCATTTAGCCATTGATCAGCCTCGCTGTCAGATGGAGATTGTCCAGATTGGGGTGGAAGAGGCGGCCCTGGTCCTGAGAGAGGAGGTCCTGGCGGAGCGGCAACAGCCGGGGAGGGACAGTAAGCCTAGGAGGGTGAAGTACCAATGCTGCCAGAACCAAGCTGGGGCGATTAGGACTCATGCTTTGTCCATTTTTACTTTCTCCAGGACCTTGGCAATGAGGGGAAATGGGGGAAAAGCGTAAAGAAGTTGGCCTGACCATGACAGGAGGAAGGCATCAGAGATTGCATTCCTCCTCACTTTCCCCCCTGCCCCTCGGAACAGAACCTGTGGCAACGGCAGTTCTGCCTGGTCACAAACAGGTCTACTTGGGGAGAGCCCCATGCTTGGAAGGGCTGCTGAGTGACCTTTGAGTGGAGCGACCATTTGTGTTGGAACGAGAAAACCCTGCTCAGGCAGTCGGCCTCTGTGTCATTGACACTCGGCAGGTGGAACGCCTTCAGAGAGATGTCATGGGCTATACAAAACTCCCAGAGGTTGAGGGCTTCCAGGCAGAGGGCCAAGGACTGCATTCTGCTTTGCCTGTTGATGTAAAACATCGTGGCAGTGTTGTCCATGAGTAATCTGACCACCTTGCCATGCAGCTACGAGCTGAACGCCATGCAGACTAATCGTATAACCCTGAGCTCCCTGACGTTTATGTGAAGAGACAGTTCCTTGGCCAACCACATCCCTTGGGTCTGCGAGTTTCCTAAGTGGGCTCCCCAGCACAGGTCTGCCGTGTCGGACACTAGGTCTAGTGATGGGGTGGGGTCCTGGAAGGGAATTCCCTGGAGCATATTGTCCGGGCAGGACCACCATTGAAGTGTTGTGATCACCCCTGCCAGTACCAAGAGGACCTTGTCTAGTTTGTTGCAGGCCTGGGAGAACTCTGAGGCCAACCAGAGTTGGAGGGGCCTCATCCGAAGCCTGGCTTGGCAGATCACATACATGTATGCCACCATGTGGCCCAGGAGCTGTAGGCATACCTTGGTTGTGGTAACGGGGAACTTCGTGACCGAGGCTATAAGCCCCTTCAGGGTCAGGAACCTGTCCATGGCAAGGGAGGCTGTAGCCTTGGGGGCATCCAGAAGAGCGCCTATGAATTCCATGTGCTGCACCGGGACCAATGTTGACTTGGCCTCGTTTACTAGGAGGCCAAGTTTTGACATACGTGGCCAAGAGCAGGTCCACATGGGTCTGAACCTGGGATTGGAAGCCGCCAGTCATCGAGGTAGGGCAATATTTGTACCCCTTGACATCTGAGGTAGGCCGCCACTACCACCACACAGTTTGTGAATACCCTGGGCGCGGTGGACAGGCCAAAGGGAAGGACCGCAAGCTGGTAGTGGCCCTGTCCCACTAGGAAATGGAGGAAGTGTTATCTTGGATCTATCGTACAGAAAAATGAACTGAAGTCAGAGATCAATGAGCGGACTGCCAAGGAAACAGGTACTTTTAAGTAAGACTGAAAAAAAAACATGGATGAAGCCAAATCATTAGGTTTCAAGAAAAAAATAAATTTGGCTTTATAGCTCCTTTATCATTTCCAGTGAATTATCTACATTTGAACTGTGGCCCTTGACTGATACTTTCACTTAAGATTTTGACAGGGGAACCTGAAAAACTAGCTATGAACCGAGAGCATTGATTTGCAGCAGTTCTGCACTAATGGGTTCCCAGAGACTAATAAAATAAGTTACAGTCTAATAAAATGACTGATCTTTCATTCAGTGATAATACTGAACCTTAGCTGTGAAGTCAAGTTATACACATTATTCTAAATGCTGGGATTAAAAAAATAGCAGAAGCCACATGTTTCCCAGTTGTACTATAAACTACACTGCAGAACAGCGAGATCAGATAACAAGCTCAGAGCCCTCACTTCTAAGGTGATGGAATCTGGATATGGCAAAGTGGTGATTTACTTGATTTGCATGAATGCCTCTTGCTGACTAATCCGACAAGCAATATTGTCAGTGCCTATGAAGAAAATCCTTACACAATAAGGCAGGGTGGTGATAGGACAGGACTGTGATAGCCAGGAGATCTGGATTCTATTTCCAGCTCTGTCACTGCCTTTTGTGTCACTGTCACTTTCCCTGTTGTGGGGAAATCACTTTGTCCCTCCCTGAGCCCCCACAGAGAAGCTATGATGCTCCCCATAATGAAAAGCAGGGTCCCTCAGCTTTGGCTAGGCCCACATGCATCAGAACTTGCTTTGAAATTCCTGAGAAGGGGATGTTTTTTACAAGGAAGGGAGGAACAGAAGAACCACCACTAAGATATGTCATTTTATTAAGATTTGATTAGGATTAGGGCACATACATGCTGCAAAAACACCTGGCAGCAGGGAGTCTCAGAGTAAGAGTTAACTGACTTGGGCTCCTGGGGCTTGTGCTACAGAGTTAAAAGTAGCAGAGTAGATGTTTCTGTTCAGGCTGGGACCTGGGCTCTGAGACCCACTCCCCTCACCAGGTTTCACAGCCCAGTCTCAAACGTGAGCGGGAAAGTCTACAATGCTACTTTTAGCTACTTTTGATGCAGGCTCTGAGGGTACATCTACACAGAAAAGAAAAACCCACAGCTGGCCTGTGCCAGCCGACTCAGGCTCGTGGCGCTCAGGCTACGGGGCTATTTCATTGCTGTGTAGAGTTGCAGGCTCGGGCTGGAGCCCAAGCTATGGGACCCTTCCACCTTGCAATTAGTTTGCAAAATGACACAGAGAGAAAGGTGATGCTGCAGTGAACAATATTCAAGTCTGTAAGTTTTTCCAAGGGAATTTCCCCAGGTTGGAGAAGGGAGCATACCTTATCAAGCAGCTACTCCCGAACTCTCGTTCATTCCCTGTCTTCTAGACCTGTGGAGTCCAGTGTTGACAACTCTTGTGATTTTATTGTAAGTTTCATGATATTTGGGGGTTTTCTTAAAGCCCCAGCTCCTGGAGTTGTGTTAGTACATGAGAATCTCAGCTCGAAAACAAAAAGGTAAATAAAAGGAACCCAACATTGATGATTTAAAAAACAAAGTCTAATGATTTTTAAGTCAATCATATGATTTGGGGGGGATAGACTCATGAGTTTTGAATGGTTGGCAAATGTGAAGTCCTCACCATTGTTTGGCTTGTGTGGTTGTGCCCCTCGCTATTGCAGGAGTATAGCTTTCCCATCCCTCTTCCAACTTTGCTAGAACATTTGCCTTTTCGTAATGATTACCATTTTTCTAAATTATTTGTAATCACATGGAAATGTGTTTGCTAAGTATCAAAGTTAATTACTTATGCAAAGCAAAGCTATGGCTGATGTTTACAGTGAATCAGTAACAATGAATGAATATTTTTATATATTACATAATGCATTGTAATCCATTTAATAAAAATTATAAATATGGGAACATCCATGAAGATCACAAAATATATTAAATACTAAAAATTACATTAAGTAATCAATAGCTAAAAATTACTACTAGATTCAAAAGTTTATTAAAAATTATTTGTAGAAAGGAAAGACATTAGCACAGTTACAATTTACTGTGCTTATCTTACACTATTGCATGTACTTGGGTTATACGATCTGTGCTTTTTACTGAAGCATATATTCATCAATCTCATTTTTCTCCCTTTTCTTAATTTTCAGCCATCTAAAAACAGAGTCTCCAAAGGTTGAACAATGCTTACATGGTAAAGACATCAATAATGTCCCCGGCAGCTCTTGCCATCTCAAAGTAGGTTTGCAGAATGTTGACAGTTCCTGAGAGTGCTTCATGTCCACAGCCACAGAAGAGTGCGACCCCAGCATAGAGCAGGATGGTGGCAATCAGTGAGGCATAGGGAATACCCCCCAAGCACTTGATGCAGCACTCAAAGCACCCTGCATAGGAAAGAAAATAATAATATAATACTTTATATTGTCTGGCTATTCTAAAAGCATCAGCACCTTTTTGATGCAAGGCAATATTTGTGTTCATGGACATGGCATATGCACTCTGGAAATTGAAGACTGCGGGCCAAGGAAAGAGCATGTCAGCCATCAACAATACAACTTTCCCTACACTGTCACTGTTCTCAGCATCAGAAAATGGAGGGCGGTTCATTCAGCTCTTATGCTTTCTCAATTGTTGTTTGACCCATTAAATACCAACAATCCTGACTAAAAGGAAACTATTAAGCAGTGTGAATCCCCTGTATTTTATGTGCTTCTGGTGTTTCTACTCTGAGCAGATTACGATGCTGAAACTAGGCTAAACCTATAATCATTACTCTAGTTGCTCAGCTAATGGATTATAAAAGAGGACCTAAACAAAACCAGAGCGGAACAATGGTACAATAAGCAGGGCAGTGGCCTGAGGCTCAGTAGAACTACATTCAATTCCCTGCTCCATCACAGACTATCTGTGTGAGATTGGGCAAGTCATTTAGTCTCTCTGTGCCTCAGTTCCCTTCCATACAACAGGGATAACACCTCGCTGGCATGTTGGAGTGAGGATAAACACATTGTCTGGCACTCAGATACTACAGTGACAAAAGTACCAGTAAAAAATCCCCATGTGCGCACACTTAGAGCCTGGTTTGCCTTTTACACCACTATAACTCCACTTACTTTAGGATCATTGCTCCTGATTTACACCAGTCTAAGTGAAATCAGAAAAGGACCTAGAAAATAAAAAGTTTAGATATTACAGGTGAACCACAAAGCTTTAATACTGTACACTGGCTTAACTTATAGATCTCTAAGGTTGAGCATATTCAGCCTTAGATTACTATGATGAGTTTATTCAGATCCCATGTCGCTTTTCTTCTCCTGCAGCACTTACATTTCTCTCCCCATGCTTGCTCCTTCCCAGCTCCCCTACACTTTCTTCCCCACCAAGAGGCAGAACATGGCACTTGCCTCCCAGAATAGAGAACCTCATGATTTCTGCCCATCTACATCCACCTCCCAGGCAGCCTGTCTACATGCAGCATCTCCAGACTCCTTCCCAAAGTCTCTCCAAGTCTGGCATGACCTCTTTGAAAAACTTCAGCATTGTATCATTATGATAGTACCAGTCCATGAGAACTGGAGTGAAACTGACTAGGAAATGATTAGACTAGTTTAACCATCCAAGCTGACAGCATAGCAAAATAATAAATAGCTTACATGGGAAACTAAATCGTGGGTTTGGGGATTGGTGGTTTTTAATTCTGTAAGTTTTAATTTTGTAAGATTATCACTAAACAACAGAGGGAATTAAAAGAAAAACATATCTGAGGCCAGATTCTCTGCTCTGGTCAAGCTGTGCTTGGCAAAAGATCAGATGAGGCTGGGAAGTGCCCATAAGTCACCTTTGTGGTCCCATGATCCTAACTCAGCACTGGGTTGATCTACCAAGACAAATAAGACCAACCTTAAGGTGCCAGCTGCCAACAGTCCCCAGGGACCATTTCAGAAGCTGAGTATCATGCTGGTATAGGAGTCATGGCCAAGGCCATGCTTCCTTTTCCCCAGACATGTTCCTTGCCAACAGAATTCTGGAGTGATGTTGCCAGCACTACAGTGTTAAAGGATTGCCCTACACGGGGTAATTTTCCATTGGCCATGTCTGCATGTTTCAAGGCAGCTTTGAACTGAGAGGATTAACTCCATTAGATCATATTCTCTTTGGTTCAGGGACTGCGGTTGAAATCCTATACCACATGAAGTCAGTGGGAATATTGCTGTTGACCTCCCTGGGGCAAGGATTTCATCCTCTTTCTTCTGGCGTGTGCATGGACAGTGACTGTGGGGAATTATCATAACAGAAATAATAGGTAATAATGAAGTCAGTAGAATTATACAGGTGTGAAACCAGTGTAAGAGAATCAGGCTCACAAAAGACATGGAGAGAAATAAACTATTCAAAACATTTGCCCAAAGACCTCCAATCACATATTTGTATATTGATTTTAAAGATACCTATCCTGATAATACACTGGAAAATGAGTGTTTTAAAATAAGCAGTGAAGATAAACATGAGACCATATGAGTTGGGAAGGAGTCTCTGGCTAACATACGCAATGATGGAATACTAATATTATTGAACAACTGCAACAAATACACCTATCAGCAGTATGCCTATATTTCTGGAATTACCTACCACTCAACTACTATATAAAAGGAAATTAGATAATTAACTTCAATGAATCCATTTTACATTAAAAATAATTACATACAACGAGCATCAAAACTTCCACCATAAAACTTACTAATTTCGTAAGTCTCAAAACATCACACCACTCAACAAAAAAGAGAACTTGATATTATTAAGGAAAATTTTGGTAAGACCAATGGAAAGTGCTAATAGATAAACCAATCCAAAGTGGCTAACTAATTAATGCATAAAAAGACTCCACAAATTAGGGCTAATTCCCATTGATTTTTTCTGGTGATGTAAAAAGAGAGCAAGATAAAGCAGTAATGTGGTTATGCTGTAAGAACAAATTATGGCATCAACATAGTTCATAACACATACACATAATTAAACCTACTAGTATAATTCTCATCCTTCCATCCTAAAAATGTGCAATTGTCTATACTTGCAAACTTGCTAAAAATATTACTATATATTTTACCTACCGTATAATTTATCCACCTACAGCATGTATTAGTTATCTACATAGTTGTTATGCAAACTCCTCTCAGAGTTATGCACACTGTTTTGGGAAAGTGATCTAGAAAACATTTGAGAATTTTTTCTCAAGCCATGATGGTACTGAGGTATATTCACCTTTGAGGGCATGAGTCCCAGGGACAGTGACGTAGTTACACATGCACAACCATGAACATGCTAATTTGGAAATACATGATCCATTCATTTATTTTATTATTCACTTTGTGCTAGAACCCTATGTGATGCAATATCAAAAGAAAGATGACCATGTTCACACTAAGGTTTCAACGCTATTGCAACCACTGATGTATCACTACTGCTGCATGTTTGTGATAAATCTTATACAAAGTATGTCTTGTAAGGGATCATTGGAAAAGTTGTAATCTGTTGAACAATGTTATCCTATTTATATGTGTGTATTATCATTGGATATGAAGTTATGAATCTTTGTTCTGTGTTCGTAATACCCACAAGGTGGATTTACATCAAGACCAGCCAGGCATGGTTGATGGGCCATTAAGAAGAATCAACTCTTCCAGTGAGCTCCTCCTGAGGACCGCACAGAAGCATATGGACAATGGAGGCCTGCTGACTCAGCAAGGCATGGAGAACATGTGAACCCTGACTCCATGTTTGTGATAGTAACTTTCCATGCACATGGGCTGAGGATATAAATGGAGACTGAGAACTCCTTTCCTGCTCCAGATCTCTGGATAATGATTTCTAACGAAGGGAAACTTTGAACAATGGACAGGTTCCCCCAGTCTTTTGGGTGATCCAGTGAGACGTACCGCAAGCTAGAAGATTTAACATCACTACTATTGTCCTGATCTACAAACTCTGAAATCAACTGTAATGTATATGAGTGATTTTAACCGTTTGATAACTCTCTTTATTATATTAATAAACCTTTAGTTTAGTTTACTAAAGGACTGACTACCCGTGTGGTTTTGGGGTGAGATCCAGAAGTACATAGAGATCTGGAGTGAGTGTCCAGTTCTTTGAAACTGGAAAAACCTAATATATGGGATTTCTGGTTTTTAATATTCATTTATCACAGAAGTCTGTTTTGTCTGCGTGGTGCATGAGGGCCTGAAGGTGACTGACTGTGGCTCCATAATAATTAGTACAGTATTTTGGAAGCATACATTTGTTAACTGCTTTGGTGAAATCTTGTGATAGAGTACACCATCAGTCTGGGGTATATGCCCTGAATTCTGACCTGAGATTGGCGCTCTTAGATGTGTCCTCTTCCAGGCAGTGTGACAAACTATTTAACAGGCACAATTCAGTGTCAATAGTGGCTGTGCTCACTTTGCCTCTTGTTTACCTAGATTTTTTTTTTCAATTTAAGGTTATAATATAGAACTGCTGGGGCTATATACTTTTGACATAAGCCATAAGAAATGTCCCATTCCTCCAATATTGGATTTTCCCCCCTCGGCCTTGGAATTGCATATCATAAAAGCAGAACTGGCCATTTCATTCCTCATCAATCCACAGAGAAACTATTATATCCAAATGCATTGTAGGTGGCAAGCCATGGGGCTGTACTATGTATGTGTAGAGCCAACTCCCAAAAATGTTATTCTTAGCTACCAAAACAGGTGCACTTCTAAGGCTGTGTTAATGGGTGTCCAAACCAGAAACAACTGCCTCCTCTCCCCATCACTGTAGACTATTCTTGCGCAGATTAGGAATAATCTGTGTACTAGAATGCCCTTCATAGCTCCTGCTGTAGAAGGTCTGAAAAGTAGTCTCTGCACAGGTTTTGTAGAGGAGCTAGAATTTGCTCCTCCGATCTGTGCTCCTTTTAGTGGCTGCAAGTTATCTAATGCGCTTCTTCATGCAGCAGCCAACCATAATTTGTTGCTGAGTATATAATTTTCTCTTTACTTTATATTAAGGAGATAAATGACTTAGATCTCAGTACAGCAATTTAAACTGCAGTAGGGGTTTATACACAAATTGGGCATAGAAACACCACCACAACAATCATTTTCCTTGTTTATAAAGCATTAGTATTATGTGAACTCTTTGCCATCACAGTAGCTGATGTTCTGCAAGTGACATATGAAATGAACCATCAGTCTCTGTCTAATGCACAGAAAGAATACCGGCTCAGAGCCTGATTGTCTTGTGACTTAAACCCATGAAAATTGTATTGAAATCAATGGAATTACTCTGCTGTAAAATGGGTATGACAGCAGAATCAGGTATGCATTATTGCAATTATGGTACTGACTATAATATCTAGTATTCAGAAAGCCTATCAAATCTAAAACAAGAAGGCAAAAGAGAAAAACAAGAATACACAGAATATTGAAGTAGTTTGCATTTTTATTTGTACTTTTTCCCTTTCTGAAAGCATCAACTGATCCACTTGTTTCGGACTGATTCAGCCTGCCCCCACTCCCGCCAAATGCTGGAGCACTCTCATATCTACTTTACTTGCAATGGCTAGTAACAGATCCTCAAGGCCATAATGCCAGCAAGAGATGGCTGGGGTGCAGCTGAGTCTTCTCTTCTCCCACACCACTCCCTTAATTCATCTCCTATGTACAGTATAACTGGCTCTATGCCAACCAGGTATTCCCCTCACCAGAAAACACTTCATCTGATTGATCAGGGCAATTATGTTGCATGATGGACCAGGACCTGACTGATGTGTTGACAGCAATGCTTGCTTAGTAATATGCCCACACAGCTGGAATTCTCTCCCTGAGGAAATAAGATTAAGCATAAATTCTCCAACTTTAGTAAGACCAGCAAAATGTTTGCCTTTGCACAGATCACCACAACTGACTATATTTTAGTTTTCTAGCTCTTTGATAAAACTGCATGCAGTAGGAGCATGGGGTTTGATCTCCTTCTGTGAAACTGTGAATATTTCAATTTAAACCTGTAAATTGCCCAGATGGTGCTGGACATCAAATAATAATCATAAATGATACAAAGCCAAAAGTACGTCTATTCGTGGCCATATTTGGTCCTCAGTCTGTATACAGAACTGCCATGTTTTAAACATAGAACTCATGGATCATAGGACCTAGGAAACTTATTCAATACACAGTATTTGTAACACAGAAAACTGCAAGAGATAAGCATATCTGCTAGTATTTATAATTCTAGGTGTATATATTCCTTTTTTATACTTCCTGAGCACAAAAAGAAACCAACTTTCGGAGATTAATATCTTGGATCCTTCCAAAATTTTGCAACAAAAAGTAGCAACAGACTGTGGACTAAGTAGCATAACTGTAAAATAACTTTGTTTACACTCCAAATGCCTTTTTAGCTCCAGTGTAATGAGCATGTGAAACCAAATATCTCTGTTTTACTCTCTAGATCTATAAAATGAAAGTCAGTTTAAGCCATTTCTGTTTAACATCCCCCTCAGCAATCAAAAGACAAATACATCTGGACTACGGACTGATTTGCCAAATTTTCATTTGATATGAATTAAAACTCCCAGAAATGTGATTTATTTATTCTAATAACCAATTAAGATGTTAATTAAATGCAAAATCCAATTTGTTAAAATCAGATCAAAATCAAATCAGTTAAAACAGACAGAGGCTGTGTGGTCTTATTCTGTCAGATGCTTATCACCTCCCCCTATAAACTGTATGCTGTACACTCAGTGGATTGTTACATTATGTGTCTTAATTTATACTGCTGAGTGATGATTATTTTTTGCTTTGCTGTTTAATTTCCAAGACAAAGTTATGTCATTGTAAGGAGGAGTATGAACTGAAAAGTTAGAAATCTGGATTTTGAATTTCTCCCACCATCTCAAAGGTAGCTCAGGGATTTTCAGATCCAGAGTTTTGATGTAGTCTACAGATAGAGTCCATCAATAAGGATCAGATCTGGGGGCTATATCCATAAAGGGCCAGAAAGAAAATGACTTTACAGCCCAAAGGTTATGGAACTCCCATGGGAGAATATTTAATTATTATAACCAGTGGAACAACTTCAACAGAAGAGACTGAGAGAGACCTGCCCCAGAATACTTCATATTTTAGTGCTTAAGGCATTTTTCCTGGGAGGGTGGAGACCCAAATTCAAATCCCTGTTCCAAGTCAGGTATACAGGGGGACTGAACCCCATCTGAGTGAGGGCTCTAAGCACCGGGCTAAAGTTCTTGGGGGGGCGAGAGGGAAGAGGGAAACACCCCCACCTACTCCTGCTTTCATTCTGTGTGGGTTTGGGAATGCTTTAGGAACACCTATTGGATCAGGATCCACAAGAAATGCCTAGTTTGAAAATCCCACAAGTGCTTATGTGAGAGATAGGTGCCTGGGCACCCAGACCAAGGCAGCTGTGTCCATGCTCACTGGCAGAAACTTAAGCACCTTCGGACATTCCTGTGGGAAATTCAGGCATCTATAGAAATAAGCAGAAGCTGAGCAGGGGTTTTGAGGATCTCAGTAGCAACTAAATGTTGGACTTAGGAACCTAAGTCATTTTATGGATCTAGTCCAGGGTTCTGATTCTTGACCCTTGAAAAATTACTGAGAGGGAATGTTCACTTCCAGGTTTTTGCATCAGACACGTCTCTACATCCAATCAAATATTAAAAAAAAAATCCAGAAAATCAGCATAAGAGGCTTTGGGTTTACTTTTATGAAATTACAACATACAGTAAAATTCAGAGTATTCCATTATTTACCCTTTCATACAGTTAGTTGACAATATCGGTACCACTTGATAAGCTGGTTCCTAATGAAAAATTGGTATCAGAGTATTTAAAATGACAACAATAAATGTACCATATCAACTATAAACATCCCTCTCTCTCTCACACAGCGGTGGCTTCAGGCACCAGCGCACCAAGCACGTGCCTGGGGCAGCAAGTCGCGGGGGGCGGCCTGTCGGTCACTGTGAGGGCAGCAGCTGCGTCCGGTGGTTTGCCTGCGGAAGGTCCGCTGGTCCCGCAGCTTCGGCGGACCTGCCGCAGGAGTGCCTGTGGGAGGTCCTCTGAAGCCACGGGACCAGCAGACCCTCCACAGGCACGCCTACGGGAGGTCCACCAAAGCCGCGGGACCAGGGGACACTCCGCGGGCAACCTGCCTGCCACCCTCGCGGTGCCGGCAGAACGCCCCCCACGGCTTACCGCCCCAAGCATGCGCTTGGTGTGCTGGGACCTGGAGCTGCCCCTGGGCAGCAGTCAGGCTAACTTCAGTGGCATGCCTGCAGGAGGTCCACCTGTCCCGTGGTTTCGGCAGCAGGAACGCCGAATCCGCATTACCAGCGGACCTCCCGCAGGCATGCCACCAAAAGCTGCCTGACTGCCGTGCTTGGGGCAGCAAAATACATACAGCCGCCCCTGCGCTCTCTCGCTCTCTCTCACACACACACACACACACAAACGCACACCCATAGTCCTGAGCAACATTCAGAGGAATTCAATTCCCACCACAGTTTATTGTACTTCATTAGAAAGTACAGAAATCAATCACATTGAAGCCAAGGCCACAGAGGCAAACACTAGTCAGAACATAAAAGCACGGAAGAGGCAGAAATCTAAGGGTGACTGTTAAGTGTACTTCAGAGCCCAACAATCCGTCTGGAAAAATAACTTCTCTATCCTAGTCATATGTATCCTCTGACGTAAAGTATTTTGTCCTTATTTATAAACCTAGAACTAAATTGTCCTCTGACATAAACCCCATGCAACTGCATTTAAATCAATGGGATTGCAAATGGGCTGTACATGAGTTCAGAATTTAGCTCCTAATCTCTAAAGTTCCAATCCTCTCCCACTGAAGTCTGAGAGTTCTGGGCTCTCAGTACCTCCTAGAATTTGATCAGCACATCACAGGATAAGAACCTGAAATGGAAAAGATACAAAAACTCAAAGAAATAGGGCTTGATTCTGATCTCCTTGACACTGAATCTACACCAGTTTAACTACACAGTTTAACTACACAGACTTCACTGGAGATCTTCCTGATTTACACCAGGAATCTACAAATGAGATCAGAATCAGGCCCTAATTTGTTTTAGGTTGATTTATAATGTATTGTAAAATGACAAAACCAGTAATAGAATATTCTATATTCATTTGAAAAATGCTGAAGTATGTTTACATGTAATATGCTGTCATGTCAAGTGAATACAATTTAAAAGGAGAAATTATAAAAACAGTATTGCCATAAAATATGATTTCAAAAGAAAAATGGTCAGAAAAATAAAACCAACAATATCCCATCCTCCTTGAGTACTTTAGGACAAAGCTGCATAAATAAAAAGTGCATGCAAGGAATCATTATTTGGTAATTGGTGACAAGTAAAAACTCAAAGACACTATTAAAAACATTTAAAAACTGTTCATTTTTGACTCATATAGTTACACACTGAAATCCTGAAAGTTGAAGCCGCAATGACAGGATGGCAGAAATATTGCTTCCGAGACTTATTTTACTTTGAACTGTAGCATATATTTGGAAAATTGTCTATTAAAAACAACTATTAAAAAAAGGAATGAAATGTGCAAAGGAGAAGGCATTTACCTCTTTCTGACACAAATCTATCTTCTTTTTAGGTTATGCTTCCTAAATGTTTGCAGTAAAAATTTTCAAATAATTGGCATCTTTTCCCCTCTTCTTTTAAATAGGATCATAAAAATCAAATTAAAAAGACCTTTTGAAACAGCTTTGGTCCATCCCCTGCCATTGCACAATTGTCCCCTATGGTAAATTTTGCAATGGTTTCACTAGCTCATTTTCAAATTATTCTAACAATGGGGCTTTCTATTTGCAAAATCCCTATGACTGATTCTGATCTCACTTACACTGACGTAAACCAGGAGTAACTACATCAGAGTTATAGGGGATAAGTTGATTGCAATCAGAATCAGTTCCCCTTTATTTCAGGCCTTTTCTAAAGTAGAAAAGTGAAGGGGTTTAACTACATCAGTTTAAAAATCCATCTAGCTAAACCAGTGTAATCCCACAATGTAGACACACTAAGCCTTGCTTATTCTGAATTATATTAGATTAGTAGGTGACTGCCGTAGTTTGTTTAAATAAATTCTTAGCTCAGTTTAGTTAAACTGGTGCACATTTCTAGTATGGACAAGGTATTGGCCAAGAGTTTTATGTGACGAGGTTCTCAATTTTTTTCACTGCATGGACCACTTCTCAATATTGTCTTGCAGATCACATCCACTCTCAGCCCTATTGTGATTGCAGTTATTATCTTGCTATAAAACACTTGCAGTTAGGAGATGTTACAGTGGTTAGCACAAGAGAGTCTGGATTACACCTGGAACTTGAAGAAACTAGGTGACATGCATTTTTTGGGGGGAAACTGCTGAGCCCCTTTGAAAAAGTACTTCAATTACATTGCAGAACATCTTTGTGGCAACAACAGCAATAACTTATGTGAAAAAGTTACACTGGGGAAAGTTCAATATATTTTTGACAGTTTATTCATGCAATTTAGCAGCTGGAAACAAGTAGTAGAGACCACACCATGTGACCAGCCAGCTTTGCAGACCAGTTTGAAAACCTCCAATTTTAGTCTGAATATTTATTCAAATTGTACTATTCTGATCAGTTTACTTTTTACTCCAAAAAACGGTGTATTTGTGTGTGGGGGCAGGAGGGAGGGAGGCAAGGTAGTGTTTTTTAACATTTTGTTTTAATACTACTTATTTATCAAATAAATTCTCCTTCCTTAATCACATATAATTCTCTCCCTTCTTCTGCAGGATTGGTAAAGAGAATTTGAACCTTGGCTCTAATGATGTGGCAGAATTTGCATTTTTAATAGTTGTTTAAAGCACCATTAAATTCCACAATGATTAACTTGCTTGATTAATTACCCCATATTTTCATCCAAAACACTCCCTTATGATTGCTATTATACAGCCATCACTAAATGTAGTATGCTTTGAAAAATAATGCATTGACTATAAGAATCTTAAATACAGTTTAACAAGATCATACAAATCCATCAAGACATCTTCCATATCAGAAATAATGTTGCTGAATATGAATCACATTAGCATTTTCTTTACCTAACTTGAAAGTGTTAGTTCGGTTATATGCTAGGTAATTAATTCCTAAATAGATTGCTTGACTGGCTTCTAATTAATCTGTAGTTTTGAAGCCCAGCAGAGATGATGTGGAATATATTTCTTATTCAGAAAGGAAAATTATTGTTCCAGCAAACTTGCAGGAGAAAAACACTGAGCAATTCAAACAATGAGCAATTCAGTGAGCAATTTGCTAAACAACTATATTTAGCAAAGCCATCTGCCATAGAGATCTATGATTTCTTTCACAGTCATTTGATGTATCAGCCATTTTAAAGCCTGTTAGAAATGTATATAAGGGCACACTGATCTAAGGCTTGGCATACACTTAACAGTTAGGTCAATATAGCTATGATGGTCAAGGATGTGAAAAAAAAATCACACTTCTGACCAATGTCACTATGCCAACCTCACCCCCAGTGTAGATGCAGCTATGTCGACCGAAGACAAAGCTACTATCATTCAGAGAGGCGACGTTCCTAAAGAATGGAAAAACTCCTTCCATTAATGTAGGATGCATCTATCCTTTGGGGTTATGTTGGCATGTAGCTATGCCGGCATAGCTTCTGTAGTACAGAAAAGCCCTAAGTGAAGTTAAAAAACTACTGAGAACACCCCTCAATTAAGCTTAAAGGCTCGACACAATAAAATCTATTTAACATTTCCACCAAATCTATAGTACCCAATGTATACATGCACCATTTCCCTACAGAGGAGAAGTTTTATGTATGCACTTGCTCATCCCATGACTGCCAAACACCTTAATTTCAGGGAAAAACACTTGCATCTTGTTCCCTTTTAAGATAATTAACATAAGACACTTGCAGTTGGGAGATGTTGTAGTGGTTAGCATGAGAGATCCTGTATTGCATGTAGAACCTGAACAAACATCTGTGCATGCATCTTTTTGGGGAAAGCTGCAAGGTCCCCTTAAAAGAAAATCTGAATGAGCATTTGTGTAAATGTACTACACGCTCTTGTTTTCCAATTCTTTCTCAAGGCTCACTTCTGCCACAATATCCAGTGCTAAATGATTAGGCTGAGGGACAGTTGGGGAAAGCCAATATTTAATTACTGTATATTACAATAAAAATAAATAGAGCAAATATGTATGAAAATTGAGAACACTTCATCGTCTGATTCTCCCTCAACCCTTGTGTTGCTCATCCTCCTAGATTGTAAAGTCTTCAGGACATGAATTGTGTCTACTTTTACGTTTGTTCAGTATCTAGCACAACTAGACGCCGATTCTGATTAGGCCCCAGGGGTGCTACCATAATATAAATATTAAATATTATTTAATAACCATAATAATAATAAAGTAAACACGTTTAGGGAGTGACAAGAAAGATAGCATCAGCTAAGGAAGAAAACAGCAAACAGGTGGGGGAAAAGAGCAATACAATTCAGGGAGATTTGTAATCTCATGTTAGGAAGAAGAAATGGGAAAACAGGAGATTGGACCTAAAAATACCCTTAGACTTGGCAGTCTCTAGGAGTCAAGGGGATGCCACCTCTCTGCTGTTTGACATCTGCTCATTTCTCCATATGTCACAATTTCTGAAGCTAGAATGTTGATAACCATGCCATTCTAAAAAAATCCTTCTTATTTACAAAAGTCTAATCACATCTCCAATGTGGAAGGTGCAAACTCTCCCTGTTGGCACACACATATGCCAATGGAAGGAGACACAGTGAAAGGCTCACAGTGGGAAAACACTGGCAGAAAAGATATTCCTTCCTTCACTAATTTACAAGAGAAAACAACTTTTAAAGCCTTGAATGGATTTCACAAATACCTATAAAAGTGCAAAGATGTATAAAGGACAATTTTGAAAGCAGAAAATCCAAAGCACACAGTATAAAGAACTCTGTAATAGCAATCTAGCTACAAAGTAGGACATTCTTAATGTATTCTCTGTTTTAAAGCCAACCTTTTACTGACATGTATAGCACTTCATTATTTACTCATACAGTGCAGACCAAATCCCTGGGTCCAGTTGAACCACACTAGTGCAGAACCTGGAATGGGTAAAAAAAAAAAGGTGGCTATGAGGAAGTTATATCAACTAGACCAGTTTCCTGGGGACTGCTCCACTGATGGGGAATGTGGAAGAATACACCCACGAATGCCCCTACATCTATCTGTAGGACAAAGCAAGTGACACAACACCAGCTAAGAGGATTTCTCAGCTGCCCAGAATGCTACAAAGGGGTTATGGCCAGGAGCCAAGGTTTGGCCATGTTACTTTTAAAAGGCAGAGTTTCTGTTTTTTGAAAGTTGCTTTCAGGTGCTCATCAGTTCCATCAGAGTTTATTTGAATTAAAGTATACTACAATGATGAGTATAATATAGCTGTGCATTAGATATACAAGATAAGGTAATTTAAACAACCAGGTTCATTGCCCAAAAACGTTATGATGGTCGGTTCTTTTCTTATGCTCACGTCCATATCGTCACATGTGTGGCACCATGCCCACTCAGAATTTGTTTGATTTATCTGATTAAATTATAAGTGACAAGGGTGGTGGGTTTAAATGGGCAGAAGCATAACAGTGCAAGTGATCTCTCCTATTCTGCATACTCCTCTTTGAGGTTACATGTTTCTTTGCATTCGATACCTGCTGATAACTATGCACTCAGAAATACTCAAAAAGTGAAAAAAAGAAAGACACAGTATCTATGCACAGTCCTGGCTGATAAAATACAGATTGGATAGTGAGATGGTTTCTTTAGGTGTTGAAAGAGATAAGATTTGTCTTTTATTGGACCAACTTATGTTGGTGGAAGAGACAGAGACAAACTTTGTGTGGAAATATATGTTAAAAATGCTCTTCAGGAAACCTGGTGACAGATAATATATGTTTAAAAAGACTCTTCCCTATATGTCTTCTCCAATGTTGGAAAAACTCAGCCAGGAAAAGCAATGGCACAAACTCAACAACAAATAATAAATGAGGAAAGCTAACAAAGAATGGCCCTGTGGTTAAGGTATGAGGACTCAAAAAGGCTGAGTTCCATTCTTGGCTCTGCCATGGATTTACTGAGTGATCCTGGACAAATCATTTAATCTCTCTGTACCCCACTTCCCCATCTGTAAAATGGGGACAATAATACTTTCCTATCTCACCAGGATGTTGTGTGGGTAAATTCATGAATGAGTTTGAGGCATTCTATTACTGTGGTGTTTATGACTATGGCCCCAGCTGAGAAAGCTGTTTATGCCACTGAAATCAGTGAACATGCACTGTGAGGAGAATGAGATTAACATACAGGGAAAGCATATCCAGATTTCATATACCCACAAGAAGAAAAGAACATAGGATTTGAAGGGACCTCACGGGGCATTGAGTCCAGTCCCCTGCTATCACAGGCAACCATGTCTCATGTGTTAATGATGTTGTATCACTTAATTCTGTCTTTGTAAGTGTTTAATCCACATGCTTTATATTTTCTCTCAGCAAGGAGACAAATCATATGCTTAAAGATATGTATGTGCTTAAATACCTTGCAGAAGTGAGGCCCACATTGGCATCTCGATATAAACAGAGCCAAGAGTCAGCAACCAGCTGACAACGTATGAGATGTACAATAAAGTGGTTTTGCTTAAATTTGTTCTGCATTAGAATCACTCTTGACAGTGTCTGCAGAGGTGGAATTGATATAATTCTTTAGGGAAAATACACAGTATGTGTGTACGAACACTTACCCACAAAGACAGAATTAAATGACATGCGGAGCTAGAGTCCTGGCACATATAAGAAAAATAATAATGTATTTTATATTGAAGGGGCATGGCTGTATAGGTATTTCCAATCATTTCAAGAGAGCTTGCCTCATTTGCTGACTTCACTGTTCAGTATAAGCCAGCTACCACATATAAATGAGCATCTTGGGGAAGAGGATGAGGAGATACAAACTTCTACTTGCCCACTAATATGCAGATATTGCCAAAGCACAAGAGTTCAACTTCAACAGACATGAAGAAGAGAGACCCTAATAGTTAGGCTCTGCACTGCTGAGCCACAGATGCTCTGCTGTCACAACCACTTACATCTATCTATTTGCCCTAAGATGTGTCACATTGGTTGCTGTACAATAATAATTCACATTTATAGGGCATTTTTCTTTCAAAGGAGTCCAAAATCTTTACATACTATTTTAGTGCAGATCAGAAAGCAAGAAAGCAAGGTAGCAAGTTAACTCAAACTGGGAAAAGAGTGTAAGGGTTATCTGTGTGATAAAAGGTGCGTACTTACACTCCCATCAAGTTGACTGTGGTGGTAGAAGCAATGCTCTTGAGCTCATCATGATTCTGATCTTCCAAAATACACAGAAGGCATTGCCAGAGCCAAAAACTCTGCTTCTATAGGATTCCTTCCAGATGTACCATAAGCAAAGTAAGGTACAAGCAAACCTAAGTCCACCAGAATGGTAATACTTTTGTTTCCCCATCTGCACATAAGAATGCGGCTCTGAGTTGTGATGCTGTGAGGTAGCTATTACTTGGGGGACAACATGTACATGTAGGACATACCGATTCCATACTGACAATGTGATATATTTGATATTGATTTATAGTAACAATATGAACTTTCCTGAACTTGGAATTGGTTGTGAGCTGCTGTTCAGTGTTCACTTTTGAAGAGTTAGTACAGGAGCTGTTGAGGTGCTGTCATCAAAATAGATTCTTCTCAGTACAAGTTATACCTCTCTGATCATTTTTATGACTATCATTATGATGGAATTGGTTAATACCATTGGTTACATACAAAACCTACATTTATATAAAAATAAACGCAGCAGAGCAATAAAGACAAAAAATCAGCAGCAAAAAGAGACAAGTACAAAATTGTCATTTTAAATAATATTCAAATATATTTTGTGCCCAAACTGTTTTTATCCATGGCCAAGATAATTTCTGGTAGTGAAGGGATTCATTAGGAAGTGCAAATGGGAGAGAGATGCAAAGGCAGCTGCATTTAGGAAAATTCCCTCTCTTTTTATATGCATCATTTAAAGTTTGTGTTGTAAACTGATGTATATTCTCAGAGCAAATGAGAATTAAAAATTAAATAATTAAATACAGATATGCAAGCAATTGTGCAGCACAAATCCCATTAAAATGAAAACTGTCATTAATGGGACATTAATGATTATGAAATACAGAGAAAATAACGTTGTGCTTAGCTTTTATGGGCTCTTCAGTACCTTAGGTTTATTGCGGATTAAATGAGACAGCTCTTGATCCCACACCTAATAAACATACAAGTTACAGAATCATAGAAATGTAGGGCTGGGAGGGACCTCAAGAGGTCATTAAATCCAGCTTCCTGCACTGAGGCAGGACCCAGTAAATCCAGAACATACCTGAGAGGTGTTTGTCCAACCTGTTCTTAAAAACTTCCAATGATGGGAATCCCACAATCTCTCTTAGAAGACTATTACAAAGCTTAACTACCTCTTTATAAATGTCCTCTTTATAAATGTCCTTATCTTTTAAGACTGCTATCAGGTCCCCTCTCAGTCTTTTTAAGATTAATCATGCTCAGTTTTTTTAACCTTTCCTCATATGTCAGTTTTTCTAAATAATTTTTGTTTATCTCCTCTGGACTCTCTCCAATTTGTTCATATCTTTTGTGATGGGGCAAGGCCAGATGGCTACAGTAAAGTACTGAGAAACAGGTACGTTAGCTCCAGGCTAAACAAATCCCTAGTACCCTGGTAACCAAATGGCAGTTGCTCCAGGTTAATCAAGGCACCTGGAGCCAATTAAGACCTTTCTAGAAAGCAGTAGAGAGAGCTACTTTAATTAGAACACCTGCAGCCAATCAAGGCAGGCTAATCAGGGCACCTGGGTTTAAAAAGGAGCTTACTCCAGTCAGGCAGGGAGGAGCCAGAGGAGAAGGAGCGTGTGTGAGGAGCTGGGAGCAAGAAGGCAAGGAGCTGAGAGTGAGAGAGTGTACTCTGGAGGACTGAGGAGGACAAGCGTTATAGACACCAGGAGGAAGGTGCTTGTGGTGAGGATAAAAGGTGTTTGGAAGAGGCCATGGGGGAAGTAGCCAGGGAGTTGTAGCTGTCATGCAGCTGTTACAGGAGGCACTACAGACAGCTGCAATCCACATGGGTTTGGGGGGAACCCGGACTAGAGGGCGGGCCCGGGTTCCCCCCAAACCTCCCAACTCCTGATCAGACACAGGAGGAGCTGACCCAAACTGTGGGTTCCGCAAGAGGGGAAGATCACTGAAGTGAAAAAATCCGCCAATAAGCGCAGGACCCACCAAGGTAGAGGAGGAACTTTGTCATACTTTCCTAAAATGTGGCACCCTGAACTGGATATAGTATTCCAGCTGAGGCTTCACCAGAGCTAAGCGGAGAAGGACAGTTACCTTTTATGTCTTATATATGACATTCTTGTTAATACATCCCAAAATATTAAACTTTTCACTATTATTTTACATTAACTTACATTCATGATCCACTATACTCCCCCAGATCCTCGTCAGCAGTACTGCCACCTCACCAGTTATTCCCCATTTTTTAGTTATGCATTTGTTTTTTCCTTCCTAAGTGAACCACTTTGCACTTCTCTTTATTGAATTTCATCTTGTTGAATTCAGACCCAAATCTATTTTGTCAAGGTCATTTTGAAATCTGATTCTGTCCTCTCAAGTGATTGCAACCCCTCCCAGCTTGGTGTCATCTGCAAATTTTATAAGTAAACTCTCCATTCCATTATCCAAACCACTAATGAAAATATTGGCTAGTGCCGGACACAAGACTGATCCCTGTGGGACACCACTAGACATACCTTCTCATTTTGACAGCAAACCACTGATAACAGCTCTTTGAATATGGTCTTTCAAGCAGTTATGCACCCCATTTACAGTAATTTCATCTATACCACACTAGTTTGCTTATGAGTGTGTCACGTGGTACTGTATCAAAAGCCTTACTAAAAATCAAGATGTTTTTCCACTATCCCCTAGGCCATAAACCCTGACAAAGGAGGAAATCAGGTTAGTTGGCATAATTTGTTCTTCACAAATCTATACTGGTTATTCCTCTAGGTGCTTACAAACTGATTGTTAACTAATTTGTTCCAGCATCTTTCCCAGTGTCAAAATTAGGCTGACTGTTCTAAAAATTCCCAGATATACTTTGTTCCCTTTTTTAAAGATAGGTACCTATGTCTGCCTTATTCCAGTCTTCTGGGACCACACCCATTCTGCAGGAATTCTAAAGATAATTGCTAACGGTTCTGAGATTGCTTCAGCTAGTTTCTTACATACCCTAGGATGAATTTCATCAGAATCTGCCACCTTGAACACATCTAATATATCTAAATAGCCTCTAACCTGTTTTATTATTTTCAATTTACTTTCCGTCCTCCCTTGTTGTCATCTTAATTATGCTGAATATCTAGTCATCATTAACCTTTTTAGTGAAGACTGAAGCAAATGAGGTATTAAACCTCGACCTTCTTGATGTCATCAGTTATTACTACTTCTCCACTAAAAAGAGAACCTACATTGTCCTTCATTTTTCTCTTATTGCCTTTTATATCCCTTGCTAATTGTAATTCATTGTGTTCCTTAGCCTTTCTGATTTTGTCCCTTCATGCTAGTACTATTCTTCTGTACTCATCCTTATCAATTTGTCCTTGTTTCCACTTTCAGTGGGATTACTTTTCAGTTTTCATATAATTACAGAGCTTCTGCTGGAGCCATATTTGTCTCTTACTATTCTTCCTATCTTTCCATCGCACCATAGTTGGCAATTGTATCTTTAGTACTGTCTCATTGGGAAACCGTTAGCTTTTCTAAACTCTTTATCCTTTAGATTTGCTTCTCATGAGACCCTAGCTATCAGTTCTCTGACATGTAGGAGTCCCAGCATGAAAAGTAAATCAGTAGGCCATAATGCAGTCAAACCCTGTAATTGAAAACAAACTGCTGAGGGAACTGGTGTATTGCCCCTCATTTACCAGCTTCAAAGCCATTAGAAAGGCACAAATATGGGAATCAAGTCAATGAAATGTACAGTTGTAACTGAGAGCAACATTTGGCCCATTGTTTTCCGTTAAGCAAAATATAAAAGTTAATTCAAATGGTCACACTTTATATTAATTTATTTAATTAATTATAATTAATTTATGTGGGATTCATAATGATTAATACGTGTTATAAACATGTTACAGGAATGGGTACTACATGTTATAGATCACTATAAGCAACCTATTGACCCATTGGATTCTCGAACAATCTATAACCATTTATTAGAACATCTATTAAACATTTGTTAACCCTTTATAAACATACCCTCATTATAAAGTGTGATCCTTAAAATTGTAGAACTCAAAACTAGAGTGGCAAAGGACAGGCAACTGATGCTCAGTTTCTCATTTAACGGGACTTCAGCGCACACAGCACCATGTAGGACTGAGTCCTTACTTCTAACCAGGAAACAGTAGTGTAGCATATACTGTCTCTTGTGCTGCAGTGGTTCTCTCTCATTCACAAAAAGCCTGAGCTGCACTGGGCTTTGGTGTAGAATACATCATGATTTTACTCTAAAATAATTTGGGAAATAGTAGATTTTAAATTTAATTATTTGTACAAATATTCTCAGTAGTATCTTTCTTCTATAGCTGGTTTAGCTTTTATTCCCTCTATGCCATGCAGATAAAGAGATGAAAAAAGTTTAAAAATATAAATCCTTTCTGAGCCCAAACATCAAGAATAAGGAATCAAGCAAAAAATCCAGAGAAGCTAGCAATACAAATAGCAAGTAAATAGCAAGACATGCTTTAAATATTAATGAAGCAGCCACTCAGTCAAGGTGTGGGTGAAATCATTGAAATGCAGGAGTGAGAAGGAACAGATGAAACATAGATGTTATTCAGTTCCTGAAGGGAAGTGGTTTTCACATTTTTAAGCAGTTTGTTGCCTTGGGATTCAAAGCAGAAGCTGAAGGACATATCCTGGAGACTCTTGGATACATTTTACTAGTGGAAGGTAAGGGAAACAGTGAAAGATTTTATAGTATAATAGCATAATTTATTGTGCACTCCATCAAGGAGGGGATTATAACCTGCAATTACAATGGAATGGCCTTGATTATCATATGGGTATATATCACTCTCCACCATCTGTTGGGGTAGAGGGAAATCCCTTTGAGCGTAGTGCTTACAGACAGCCCCCCCCACCCCATCCTGAAGCAAATACTCACCAACAACTACACACCACACAACAAAACCACTAACCCAGGAACCAAACCCTGCAACAAACCCCTTCGCCAATTCTGTCTGCTTATCTATTCAAGGGACACTATCACAGGACCTAACCACATCAACCACACCATCAGGGGCTCGTTCACCTGCACATCTACCAACGTGATATATGCTGTCATGTGCCAGCAATGCCCCTTTTCCATGTACATTGGCCAAACCGGACAGTCTCTATGCAAAAGAATAAATGGACACAAATCTGACATCAGGAATTATAACATTCAAAAACAAGTAGAACACTTCAGTGTCCCTGGTCACTCAATAAGTTAAAAGTGGCAATTCTTCAACAAAGCAAAACTTCAAAAACAGACTCCAACATGAAACTGCAGAAATGGAATTAATTTGCAAACTAGACACTATCAAATTAGGCCTGAAAAAAGACTGGGAGTGGATGGGTCATTACAAAACCTAATTTCCCCATACTAATTTCCCTCCACTGTTACTCACATCTTCTTGTCAACTGTTTGAAATGGGCCACCCTCATTACCACTACAAAAGTGATTTTTCCTCCCTTGGTATTCTTCTATTAATTGAATTGCCTTGTTACACGGACCCCTCATTGGTAAGGCAACTCCCATCTTTTCATGTACTATGTATTTATACCTGATGAAGTGGGTTCTACCCCACGAAAGTTTATGCCCAAATAAATTTGTTAGTCTCTAAGGTGCCACAAGGACTCCTCGTTGTTTTTGCAGGTATCTGTGTGTTGATGTATGTGTATTTTGCGCACACATAAATTAGATTGAGGCTATGTCTACATTGCTTCGCAGTTGAGACACTGAGGGTGTGAACAGCAGTTTGTCAAGTGCTGTGCTGTAATTCATTTGTGTTGATGCGTGGATGTGAAGTAAAAGGTCCTAGTTAGCATTAATGCAGTATTGTTTGAAGTGTGCCATAGTAACACAGATAGGAATCTTTTGCTTCACACCTCCAGGGGCCACACAAGGGAGTTACATCACAGCTCTTTCATATGCACTGCAGCTCACACCCTCATAGTGTGAACTGTGGGACAGTATCATCAAGCACTGAGTATTTTTATGTAATCACCAGGAATTAGGCAACACAAATTCCAAAAATATTTAAAATAACATTTATGATGCAAAGATAAAAATGTACCTTTTGAAACCTGTTAATAAAACCATCTACTAGCCATCAAAACAGTGTAGAAAACAGAGCATCAATGAAATTAAATATCCCATTTAATTTTATAAGGTACCATTTATTTTATGGGCCAAATAATGGTTATGATTTCAAGCTTTTTCAAAAAGACCAAAGTTTTAAAAGTATGTGGGCTAGGGTGTTACAAATGGTGGAATCTCCATCCTCAGAGGTTTTAAAGACCCAGCTTGACAAAGCTCTGGATGGGATGATTTAGTTGGTGTTGGTCCTGCTTTGAGCAAGGGGATGGACTAAATGACTTCCTGAGATCTCTTCCAACCTCAGTCTTCTATGATTCTATGAAATGGTTTTCTCCCCTTCCTTATGATATTCAATATTGCATCTGTATGGTTGAAATTATTACTGTTTTACTTAGAGCAGAGACCTTGAACACTCACTGCATGTACCAGCCCATAAACCCAGTAAGAGGAGGATTCTTGATGAATATCCAGAATATCCAGTAACAACTGTTAAGGGTGGAGATGGACACTACAGAAAGAATCTAGCATTGTGACAGAGGAGATAGCTGTTAACCAGACAGGATGGATTCCATAGAAAGATCTCTGAAAAGCTGAAATGTTGCTTCAGCTGCTGTATGTGAACTGGGTCCTAGAATCCACACATTTCCTGTGAGATTACCAGAGGCAGAAATAGAGACTCCATTTTGAGAACACATAGGTCTAAAATCATCCTTTGTGTTACTCTATTAACTTCAGTGGGCTTATCTCAAGGACAAATTTGGTTTATGCTGTGAAACAACTACTCCTCTTTTGTTCCAGAAAGGTAATTCAAAGTTAAAATATCAGAATAAGATTTTTAACAGCTTCACCAGACCTTGATCTATACAGAATGCTGAGTGCCCAGGTTAAATTTAACATCTTTAACTTATGTTTTGTTGTTGTTGTTTTTATAATCTACTTGCTATTTGACGTCTATTTGAAGTGTAATAAAACCTGAAGTAATTGCTTTTAATCTCTGAGAGAATGATTTCTGTAGGAAGCTAAAATAGTGTGCTAATAGAACGCCAGTCTTGTGAACAAATGTGCTATTGACTTTTGCCACCAAAACACCAAAAATTAACAGGTAACATCTCACGGGATTCTCAAAAATACAGTATGTATAGTAGCTTTGTGACCTAGAAGATAAAGCAATGGAGTGGATCACAGAAGACTTGGGTTCCATTCTCAGCTCTGATGCTGGGTGACTTTGGACAAGTTATTTTACTCCATGCATCAATTTCCCATCTGTAAAATGGAGATAACAATACCGATCAACTTTGTAAAGCTCTTTGAGATCTACAGATGAAATATAACATAGGAGCTAGATATTATCACACTTTTGTTGTCACCCAGAAATCATGGTTCAGATAGCACCTTTCAAAATTATAGTCAGGATACACAGAAAGACAAAAAAAAGAGAGAGCAACAGTAAGTAATAAAAATTGGGGAACATATGTGACAAGTTGCTACAGACTGGTATCTGAGATAGCAGGCTTTCACAGATTAAGAGATTTAAGGCCAAAAAGGAGTTCTATGATCATCTAGTCTGACCTCCTCCATAGCACAGGCCATAGCATTTCACCAGATGGTTTATGCATCAAGCCCACAACTTGTAGTTAAGCTACAGAATACCTTTTAGAAAAATAAACCTAGTCTTGATTTTAAAGATTGCAAGTGATTAAACTATCATATGGCTAGGTAATTTGTTCCAGTGGTTAATCACCATCACTAAAAATGGATGATTTATTTCTAGTCTCAAGTTGTGTAGTTTCAGCTTCCAGACATTGGATCTTGTGATGACTTTGCTCTTAAAATAGCAAATTCTTGTGGTAATGGTGTGTTGTCTGTTGGCAAATGACAACAACTGTATCTTTTCTGCTCTCTCCCAATCCTATCATCCATCATGGAGAAGAGGAAAAGCACTGAAATCCACTATTAGGGCCCTAAACTGACAGATGAAGAAAATCCAAAGCAGCATCAACCCATTTCTCTCCACATGCTTGGCAGGCTCTCTCCTGGAACAGAGAGCATGGGAGGTTGGAGATGAGGAAGCATGACCTGATGACAGCCATTGTACATGGCAACACCATCCTGGCAAAAGAGTTATGCTACAAAATGATGGGTAACTTGATGACAGATTCAGTACTCTGGGCAGCCACCTGGACCATTATCCAGTAGCTATGTGCAATATCATGGTCTTCTCCAATCTGCAGCTAAGTGCTTTAATGAGCAGGCATTGCCAGGAGACCACAATCCAGTTTGGACCCGAGTAGGTACACTAGCACTTACTTCCCACTATATCGTGACCGACTGGTTTGTTTTAGACCTCTATGAATTTCCTAGGAGCATTTAGCATCCTGTGTTCAACAGATTTTTAAGATTATCCCTCCCCTCCCCACACACATACACAGACCCAAGGGTATTATTACATCTCACAGGTTTTCCAGACAACTTTTCCCTTTCTGTGGGTTATTTCAGTGATGTTACAGAGGACAAATTTAAAAAAACCCCAGAGAGCCAACATACCATGTAAAAGAACAGGGGTACAGGTATATAACATTACACTGAATTATTTTTTAAGAATTTTCTTTTTAGGACATCAGTAGCTCACACAGAAGACCACCTAATCAAAGGACGGAGTTTTAGCACATGAAATTCAGCAGACCTATTTAGCTCTGAATATCTATAACATTAACATATGCTTATTAGCCTAGACCACTTAAACAACAGCTGTCATAGAAACACATTGTTTTTATTACTCCTTCATGTACTAGCCGTCTGGTCTTTTCACTACAGTGATTTTTACCTAGTACTGCCATTAGAATTCCCACTGTGACTATGGTCATACACTATTTGTGAGTATTAAAGTTGTTTTCCTTTTATCATCTTCATTTTATTAGTCTGTCTGCTTGTTCACTAATGAATTGAATAGCCCTGTGAAGCTTCACTTGCAAAAGTAGTTTACTACCACATGACTCGTTTAAAACAAAAAAACCGCACCTTTGGCCTTATTAAACACCACATAGATGTGGGAATTTTGTTTACAAGATTAAAAAGTGGTTTACGTTCACTTTTTTGGGGGGAGGGAGGAGCTCTGTCAATATACAAGTTAAAGTCATGGTAGTTATAAAACAATCTATTTTTAAAGAAACATGAAGACATCAAAATGAATTCGCTGAAGCCTTTACATATTAATTCAATCATGTTAGCAAAAATTAGCTTGAGCAATAATCTTTAGTATCTTAAAAGGTTCAAAGTGTGAGGAAATCATGGCTTTCTGCTGGGCTATTGTACAATCTCTTAAATACTGTGCTAAGATTAACATATTCTACATTTGGAAATAATAAAAGCCACAGGCCGCAAAGGTGAACAGAGAGGAAGGTTTAATCTAAGAATGAAGTATCAGTTTGCATGTTTTAAAGCAGACATGGCATGCATTTGAAACAATGATGCCCAATGCTCATGATTTGTTACCTCATTTTGGTTAGACTGGATATTTTTAGACAGCTTCAGGGCGAATTTGTTTCAGTGTTGCTTTAATGCTTGTGATAATTTTGAAGTCTTATGTCTCATGAAAGATTGGGTATAAAAATTAAACTGCAGTTTGCTTCTCATGAGTTCTTCTTTCTCAGACTCAAACTAATATTATAGGCTATTCTGGGTATGTAAGTTCTCCATTTATGTAACTCATTTGATGTTGAGCAAACAATTTTTACTGTATACAGTACCTTCACGTTCTGCTTGATAACTCATTGACTTCAGACTTGTCAGAGTATGTGTGTTTGTTACTGTATTGCCCCTACTGCCAATTGTATTGCTAATTTATTGTTTTCAAAATGTCTCAGGACAGTCTGAAGTAATGTAAAATGAAATTATTTTTTCAACATTGAAACAGAAAGCAGAAGACACTATTTACCATATCTAGAGAGGTTTTTAGTTATTTACGGCATAGTGTTATGAATTCGACAGCTTATTTTTTTTCATTTAACTTTCCCAACCTTTTCCACAGCGAACACTTTCTGTCCTCTAATTCATGCGAAATGCAAAAAAAATCTAAGATCAAGACTTTGAAAGGGATGAATTATGTAGCCACGTTAGCTAATGAGGTAGCAGGCAGAGAGGGTCCAAGCTGTGAGTCAGTCTGCCCAAAGCTGCAAGGGTCACTTCAGGTCAAATGCTGCCTGCCTCTATGGGGCATGGATAGCCCTGAGGGCCAGATTTTCAAAAGTGTTCCACACTCAGTAGCTCCCATTGTGACATTCATGGACACATTTTCAAAATAGCGCAGTATCTGTTATTTTGGTGCCTAAGTGGGAGATGAACTCTTCTGAAATGCTGGTTCCACAGTTAGTGACCAGAATCTGAGAAGATCTCAGCACATAGATGCTGAGTACTTTTGGAAATCTGGCCATAAATGTCACAATGGAAAAACACTTCATACCGAGGCACGTGGTTTGATGAGAGGAGGATTCCTACCTCTCAAGGTCTTAGTACGGGAGGACGAGCAGAGGAGGGACAGAATCTCTCACTGTGCATAAATTCAAAGTGAAAGATGATACAATTACTCATGGTTGCCTTTCCTCTGATTTCTTTTACCTCTCCGAAAAACTGAATTATTCATGCTAAGGGAATCTTGACACCTGGCTCCACATTTTAACGCTTCCATCTGGAGATATTTGAAGATTGTCTCATTGGACCTTTCACTTGTGATTATTTACTGCTATATATGTTTGGCCACCAGCCATGTCTTCTCTACCTGATTCTTTCACTGACCAAGTGGACCTATAAGCTCCCCTCTAATTCCACAAAACAGAGGAGAGTTGAGAAAGCCAAATATCAGAGCAAGTAGGACACCAAGGAGAAAGACACTTACGCTGTGGGCCAGGTCCTCATCTGGTGCAGACTGGCATAGCTCCAGCAAAAGTACTGGAGCTATGCTCATTTATGCTAGCTGAGGATCTCTCTCACTCACATAAGCGCGCACACACACATCTCCTCCCACGCCATAGGCACTTCTCCATGACTGATCTGATCATCCCAATGGGGAAAGTTACTGGTGGGAAAGAGAAGTCAGGGAAAGAGCAGTTCTCTCAGGCATACATCCCTAAGTCCATTGAAACTTATAAATCTTAACCTCAGATGTACCAACAGTGGGATGAGGCAACAGAGTGTGGTAGCAGCACAGGAGCTCCATATCTGTCCTCCTCTTCTGCACTTCAGGCATGAAGAGAAATATCTGGCCCCTCGTGTAGAGCTCAGCATGAATTTTGCCAGGCTAAATGTCACTGTTTGATTTTGTTGGATCAGAAATTATTGGTGGGTCATATGCTTTAGTGATGCCATAATATTGTACATCATTTGCCATTTTAACATAATGTGAACACGCTAGGTATTTTGTATGTTGAATTAAAAATGTGCTTATATAATAGTACCCTCAGTTAAAAGACCAACCACCAAGCAAAGCAAAGTAAATTACACACACACACACACACAATGACAAATTAATCACACTTACTTTTGGATGGAATGGTGGTTAGTTGGTGTGATAGCACATGGTAGAAATTAAGAGACAATTTTCTTATCTAATTTTCCAAGCATCATGTTGAATTGTGTTGTCATTTTACAAGGTACCAGGCTATGCTGCATCAACTGTCATCTAATAGGATATAATCCAATTTGACAAGATACCTTTTTAGAGATTTTTTTTGTTTTTAAGGACTGCTGCTTGTAGTATTTCAGATGACACATTTTGGACAAAGTGTTATGATACAATAACAAGTTACAATAATACAATTCCCCAGGACTGACTGATATGAATTTGCCCATCATATTGAAAATCTTAGTTTTTTTTCCAACTAGTTTACTTACTATCAATTCAGTAGTCTTGGTTTTCTTGTATAGTTAGGCTGGAAGTGTGCTGAAACATTGCCTAACCATAATGTCTCATTGTTTCCTTCTGTACCCCGTTGAGTCTGTCCATATCCATCTGTTGTTTCTTGTCTTATACTTAGATTGTAAACTTCTTAGGGCAGGGACTGTCTTTGTTTTGTACAGTGCCTAGCACATCGGGTTCTGATCCATGATTAGGGCTCCTAGGTGCTAAACAAGACTAAGAAATGATAATAAATAACAATAATATGCATCCAAAATCAAACAGCATTTGAATCCTGAAGAATCCATGAAGACTGTGTGTCAAAAACCCAAACCCAGCCTTACCAGGAGACATCAGTGCTATGTCATGGCTTACTGCAGCCTACCCACTTTAGGAGAAGACTATGAAAGTGGTGCAATTAACACAGTAAGTGCTTTCCTCTTTCCCTTAGGGAGAAACTGGCCTTGATGAGAGTGGAACACAAGCCATTAGGGTAAAATAAGTTAAATATTGCTAATCATTTTGCATGCTATTGTTTTATGATATTCCATAAGTTCACACAAAAGAAATTCTACTACTCGAACTTTTTCAAATAATATAAAACTTTAAAAATGTGTCTGAAGAGCAATACCTTATATTTCTCTTCAGTCATAAACCAAGAGTGAAAAAAATATACAATTAATTAAAAATTCTGCCACACAAGTTTTCAGGATGTCACAGGAGCAGATAATGAAGTTATAAAATTAAGATGAAACTAAAGACCATGACATCTCTATAAAGTTTACATCACATTAATGCAGAGACAGACTTTGCATAATATAAGCTATTGAAGGATTTTTTTTTAATCATTGGAAATGAAGGCATATATTTTTGTACACATTTCATTTAAGAAATTATTCCATTGAAATGTCTTTGGCAATCATAGGGTAACTAGGGTACAGTTAATGGCAAAAACTTCATTAACATCTTTAGCCAACACTGACAATTAAATAAAAACGAAAGCAATGTAAAATACCCAAGACAAATTGGCATAGTAGTTTCACCAGTACAGAGGTCTCCCTAGTTCCCATGAAAAATGCATGTAAAACTGAGTTATGAGTGCAATGAAAATTCTCTCATTTACGAAATGTTATTGTTATTTAATGAAAATATAATATTTATAACAAGAGAATGTTAGCCTGGGGCCTACATAAATCTGAGTTTGCTTTAAGAAATCATGTGTGTATACTGCACATGCCTCATTGTGTATTTCCATTTTAGCAAATTCATATAAGATATTTTCTTCAATGGCACGAATAGTGATAAAAGATCTCATAATGGATGTGTGTGTTTTGGAGGGGATGCCCATCGTCCCTTCACACCTGACAAAGACATCCCAGACCATTTGAGACTTCTAACATCACTCAGACTTCTAACAACTAGGACGTGGCATGTTATAGTGGAGTGGACATTGGACGAGGACTAGGGTGACCAGACAGCTGAACCGCTGTGTGACCATAAGCAAGTCATTTAAACTCTGTTTCCCCTCCCACTCTTTGTTTGTTCTATTTAAATTGTAAGTAAACACTTTGGGGCAAGGACTTTTTCTTCCTATGTCGTATATCACCTTGCATAATAGAGTCCTGATCTTGGGTGCTGCCACTAGATGCTAGCATGATGATAACAATTGTGTCTATTTTTGTACTCTGTTGCTAGATATCAGGAGATATTTCTGAAGTTGTTTTCAGATAATTCTTAGTAATTCCTCGCTTATGTGGGATTCTGACATGTTGTAAAAAGGAAAACCAAAATCGGTCCCCCTTTTCATTTAGGAACAATATCAGCCCATTACAGCCCAGGGTGGTTTTCGTCTGATTGTATTTCAGGGTAACTCGTTAGCAAGTGTGAAAAATCAGGATGTGGGTGAGGGGGTAATTGGAACCTATATAAGACAAAGCCCCGAATATTGGGACTGTTCCTATAAAACTGGGACATCTTGTCACCCTATTGTATTTCATCTATGGATTAATTGCATTGGTCCAGTTTGTGACCCCACCTTGATCTGCAAATGGAATGGGAGTTCAGCTACATCACAGGTACTGTGTAAGTCCCATGACCCAGCCAGGTCCATGCTGGGAAAAGTAGTAGAGATGGGGTGTGTTGCGCTGAAGGGAGGCAGGTCCATTCGGACGTAAATCAACCCTCATCCAGCCCATGAAACTCACCAGGCAAAGGTAATACAGCCCTAAACTACATTACCTTTTCTGTCTCGCCACAGGCAGAGGCAAATTAACAGCAACATGGCTGCAGTGCACCCTGTTACAAAGGAAGCAGAGTGCTGGACTAATATAAACTACCAATAAAATATTTCGAAAAGAACAACAAAGCTCTTAGTCCAGATGAAATACATGACCCCTCCCCCCCCGCCACAGAATTCAGATGAAGACAATAGTCTAATCTCCATCTTTGCCATGCATCATGCACACACAGGCATACACACATATATACACAAAATGTTATACAGGCATACACATATATAGATGCACAAAACATGATAAATGCATTACATGGGTCTATAATTTACCATTCACCTTTCATTGTTCACATGCCATCTGCCCACTAATCTCTTCTCCTACGATTTAATCCAGGACTGCAACTCCACAAACAGCTTCAAGCAGCCACAATTTTTAAAAATATTCTCAATCCTCTAAATCCCCTCCAAAATGTATACCCATATAAGGCTGAGAACAGGCAACATTTAGTTCTGAGCCCGTGACAGTCTTTACACATATTCAAAAATCTCAGCTTTAACATCCACTATCTCAAATCTTGTAGTGCTAGAAACAGGGACCAAGGTTATTTTATTTCATTTTTTTTAAAAAAAGTTAGGCTCATAAGTCAATATTTTGCCATCTAAGTACCTAATACTGACATGATCCACTGCTGAGAAATAAGAATCATTCTGAATCATCTTTATTCCATTTCAGTGTAACTAATTTCAGCATTTCATCAATAAAAACATTTCTGCTTTAACTACAGTAGGATGTATGGCAATAGACCAAGTTTATAGCTCTTATGTCATATCAGAGCAACAAATCCAAAGCTGAAGTACTGGGAATAAAAAAATCCAGCCTTTCTTCTGACCCAAAACAACAAAATGCACAAATGAAAATCAGAGAGTGCAAGTGTCCATTTTCTGAATGTCAGTTTTCATATAAAACAAATTAAAAAAATTGTTACTGTATCATGCACAGGGTAGACTGAAAATATTTGAAGTAAAAAAGGCAGGCATGGACTAGAAAGAAATTTATATTAATAAAAATAACCTATGAAGACTTCTTTTTCCTTTTAAGCATGTTAGAACCACTCAAGGAAGAAGTCAGAACTATAGTGAAAGCTGCACAAGAAATCAAATCAATTGATACGCAATATTCAAGGCAGTGATTGAGGGAGCCATTTAGTGACAGATAAGGCATCATTAAAAAAAAGAGACAGCTTTTGCCAACAGTAACTGCACAATGGACCAGTCTCCCTCCTATAAAAGGTCAGAAAATATTAACTTTGTAATAGTTTCTAGTGCAGGGAATGCAGACAATATAAATAATTATATTTAGTAGTGTTCACAAACAGAGAGCAAAAGGGAATGATGCTTACTACAAAAGGACACTTTACATGTGCTAGAAAAGAAAGCTACTACTCAGGTCTCAGCATTTCACTAGAACAGTTAAGTGAGATAATGAAGGTCTGCAACAGATTAAATAAACTGTTGATGAGTTCCTACCCAGAAATCTGAATTAAGAGGCGTCCTCTAGCAGATAAGCAGCCGCCAAAGACTTCTCATTAAAGGCTCATTAAAATGGAAGAAATGCTTAATATAATAAAATAGCCTGGTAGCCAAATGCAAGGTTTTGACAGTACCTTGTTTCAGTGTCCATGCTTTTTTTATTTGTATTCTTATTCTGCAGTGCAAGACCCTAATTTCAGAGAAACTGCCTGATGACACTGTCACATTTTCAAATATGAGCACTTATAACCACCACCTCCACTTCCTGATTCACAAGCCAGGTGACAGTGAAACCACTTTCACTGAATTTAAATTTAAAAAAATTAAAACCGCATGTTTATATTTTGCTTCAGAACATAACTAGCTAGGATGCACATGTTTTGTCTGTAGTAGCAGTATACTTTGCTAGTATACCTTCTCCTCTTCCAAGGCACATTCTTCTTGTACTCTCAGTGCTCACTTACATTCTTATACATTCACTTTTGAGAATTACTTTCCAAATACTGGACAATTACAGACATTAACCAAACACAGACAGCAGAGAATCCTGTGGCATCTTATAGACTAACAGACGTTTTGGAGCATGAGCTTTCGTGGGTGAATACCCACTTCATCAGATGAATGTAGTGGAAATTTCCAGGGGCAGGTATATATATGCTAGCAACAAGCTTAGAGATAACAAGGTTATTCAATCAGGGAGGATGAGCCCTGTCTAGCAGTTGAGGTGTGAAAACCATAGGGAGGAAAACGGTTCTGTAGTTGGCAGCCATTCACAGTCTTTTGTTCAACCCTGAGCTGATGGTGTCAAATTTGCAGATGAACTGAAGTCAGCATTTTCTCTTTGAAGTCTGGTCCTGAAGTTTTTGCTTTCGGTATGCTCTTAAGGTCTGCTAGTGTGGCCAGGATGGTTGAATGCTCTCCTACGGTTTTGTATATTGCATTCTATATCTGACACTAATATGATATATACAAAAAAAAAAAAATTCCTCCTCTCACCCATGGGTGATATGTGTCTTCTCAACTTGGGGTCTCTACAGAGCCTGGGAGTTTGAGGTTTGCGCAGTATCTTAGCTGTTCTTAGCACTGCACTTTCTGACAGAGAGCTCTGATGTTGTTCCTGGATTGTTGAGACACTCACCAGCTTAGGAGTTACAGCCCCAGTGCTCCTACCACCACTGGACACTTTGGCTTCACTTTCCACATCCTCTCTAGTTCTCTTTCAGGCCCTTGGGTACTTCTCCAGCTTCTTTCATATTCCTCTCCTGATGTTGCTGTCACTTGGCACTGCTATATCTATCAGCGCACTGCTGTCTTCTGCGCCTTGTCTAATTACCTACGATGTCTGGTTTGATGGCAGTACCTGCCTGTCGTTCTGGATCTGGAAGTCACCACAGAATCTTAGCCTTTGCTATTCTCCACAAACCTTCTGTGGAATTTCCCATCTGTCTTGGGAGGGTCTAGCCCATATGGCTGTGCAGATGTTCTTGTACACATTGGCAGCCACTAGGGTTGGTTGTATTTTTTTTTTTTTTATGCCGTTCAGTGTATGCTGTTTCCTGGCCTGCATCTTACATCCTGCCACTATTGTGTTGGACGTCTCTTGAGGTCTCTCTGCACAGTCGTGCACTTTGGGTCCTTCTCTGTGTGTAGTGCCCTGGCTTCTTAATGGAGTTCTGATTCGGTGCTTCCAGTGCCTGTTTCCTGTGCTGCTATGATCAATGCCTCAGTGCTGTCTTTTAGCCCAGCCCTTTCCAGCACTGGTAGGATTTCCCAATGTCAGCCACCTCAGCTATTCTTGTCGCATGGTACATCCCACGCAGGGTCTTGTCTTGCATCGCACTTCTTCTGCTTGGTCTTCCCTTCCCATGTCTGTGCTGCCTCAGGGCAATTCCATCAGCAGCTCATTCTATTGGGGCCAGTCTTACTGATGTACTCACCGGAATGTTCCGGGTTTCGTCCAGGCAGCGGCTTTGACGCTCACCAAGCCCGCGCCCGCCTTCTGTCTGGCTGGTATACGTCTCTGGGTGTTGGCTTTGGGGTGGGAAACCTTCCGTGCATTGTGAGAGCTTCCGGGTCTTCACATCGGACCAGCCCTGTCCTTCCTTTGGCCCCAGCTCACTTTATACCGCAGGGTCATCTGATTGACCGGCAGGGGCGTATCTGTATAGTGTGGATCTTGCTTCTTCCCACTGAGCTGGCTCTTCAGGACCTGCCTTATCCTTTGGTGATACTTGGATGTTCTGTCCCTTTGCCCTCCTCATCGTGGTTTCCATGTGACTGTGGGATGCCAAAGTACTTGTAGCTGGTCTGTATGTCTGCTTATGTGGCCCTCTGGTAGTTCCACCCCATTCAGTTCTTGACTACCTCCCTCTTCTTCATTACCATACCGGCCACTCTCTCAGTCGAATGACATCTCGGATATCCCACTGTAGATTCCGCGTCAGTGTGCATTAGTGGAGTCGATGTCTCGTTCATTTCTTTAGCATACGCTTGGATTGTCATCCATGTAGAGGACGGTGGCTGATTGTAGTTACATCCTGAACCTGTACCCGTATTCCAGGCCTTGTGATTACTGGCTGAGGGGGTTTAAAGCCTATTGCAGAAACAAGGCAGCGGGGACAGCTGCATCCCTGGTATATGCCGCCACATGATGGGCCACTTGTGCAAGACTGCCTTTTGGAGTTGACTTCCAGCATGTTGTCTCCATTAAGTCCCATTTGAGTCTTTGAGGGGAAGGTCCTTTAAGTGGTTCCTGTGATCTTGTATAAGCGCCAGACATTCACAGGAACCACTGTGCATGCATTTAGTAGGTCGCTGAGGCTTTCCTTGTAGTCAATCCAGGCTTGTGCTCAGATTGGTTGTTAGACCTTGAGTCTTGGGCGACTGCTTCTATCTATGAGCACTCGGTGTTTTTGAGCCTCTGGTGTTGTTCCAATGCCTTTCTGACTGTGCTCATGCACTGTCCCATATGCTCCTTGTAGGCTTGGCAGCCTATGATACCTAATAGGACTTTCCATGTTGTTGGGAGCAATGTTTTGGCCCAGTTAGGGTTGGAACGCGTTTCTGTATCCCCTTGCAGGGGTTTCATGATCAGCACTGTTCTCTTCCTGTGTTTAGCCAGTTTTGGTGGAGCCTGCTCCTAGGCCAGCTGGTTTCATCTGTCTGCTGCTAGATGTGTAGTCCGGTCAGAGCGTTCATTGCACTTTGCTGTTTATTTTCTTTAGCCAGTAGGTGTGGGATCAGTTGGTCCAGTTTGCTTGTCCAGCTCTTTCATGTTTCTTTTGAACCGTGATTGCTGGCATGTCTTCTACTGTATGGGTGACTGGTTCTGTTTGGGAGATTGCTGTGCTCTGTTCTCAGGTTCCTGCAGCCTTACCTGGTAGGCCCAGTTGCTGTGAGCCTTTGTTTAGCAGTCTCTAGGGCTTCAGGATGGAGTCAGGCCTTGTATTTTTTCAGGTAGCGAGTCTTATCCTTTAATCTCTACACCCTTTGTCAGTTCCATGATCTGACTAACTTCTCATCCGAGTCGCCTTGATCTTATCCTCCAACCTCATTTTTCCAGGTGGGTACATACTGTTGTTCTTCTTGATCGTTGTAGCAAGCATCTTCAGGATTACGGAGGGCTGTCGTGCCGTATACCAGTTCATTGGTTGAGGTTATGGTGTAGTAGGGATTGTCATTGCAGGCTCTATTGCATCTTCTAACATACTATCTGATGGTACTTCTCCACTGAGCCCTTGGTAATAGGTTCGAGTATTGACTGTTAGTAGTTTTCTCCATGATTATGCCTCTTAATCAGCTGTCTGTGCTCTGCAATGGGGGTGGATGGCAGTTGAAGTTTCAGCTTCAGGTGTGGGCTTGCACATCCACTTGTTCTCCAGGTCTTTTTGAGTTCTGGGATGTAATGTGGAGTTGGTCTATTCTCAAAGCTGTGAGGCAGCTTCCTCTTTACTATGTTGAAGCATTGGGTACCTTAGCTGTTTCTCAGTAGAGTGTGTGATGTAGGTTTTTGCCATTCCCATAGTATCTCTCTCTTTTTTTTCTTTTGTCCATCCATAGTCCCCTCATATGTTTCATATATCCCCTCTCATTAGGTCTACTGTTGTAGTAGCATTCCATCAATTCCAGGTTCTCTTGTCTCGTCCATGAATGGTTTGTGCAAAGTGGATAGCGTCGTGGTTAAGAGCGCTGCCCTTTGATACGGGAGACTGCCCTTTGATATGAGAGACCGGGGTTCAAATCCCGGTTGGTACCCAACTTTCCAGTAGGGGTCCTCGGGCAAAAGACCCCCTAACGCTTCACTTGCCTACCTCAAATATGAGAGTGACACGTATATATATATATATGACATAACTGGGATATGTTTTATGCTACATATGCTATGTAACATATCTCTGTAAAGGTTATGATCTACTGAATCTATTCATCCTATTTGTATGCATATGTTATTGTTGTATTCGAAATCATGAATATTGGCTGTGTACTTGCTTGATTTCTAAGTAGCCTTAGTAAAGCATTTGGTCAGATTCTTGAGAAAGGAATATGCAAATTAAATGCCCAATCAAGAAACACTTAAAGGGCAATAAATCTTGGAATGCTCCACTCCACATAAGAAGTCTGCTTGAGGACGTTCAGGATAGTATGTAAACAATGGCTGCTGCCTGTAAATCTTAGTCATGTGTGGACATGTGACTTGCCCATGTAACTCCAAAACTCCATCTTGGAGATGAACTTTGCATAGGAGAGAGGAGGGGGTCTCCATCCACAAGAGGAAGTTTATTTAAACCCCTGGGAGACCCCTCAATTTTCTCTTCAGCTGGCTCAGGAGACAGCTTCTCCACTCCCAAATATACATGAAAGAAAGTGGAACAAAAGACAGAAATTGCAAGGGAGTGTGAGTGATTGCTGGACCCAGACTAGAAGGAGACTAGTCTGTAAAAGGAAGCTTACTGGAACATCATGGAGGGTGAGATTTTGTCTGTATTCAGTTTTCTTACTGTATTAGACTCAGACTGGTATGTTTTATTTTATTTTACTTGGTAATTCACTTTGCTCTATCTGTTACTACTTGGAACCACTTAAATCCTACTTTCTGTATTTAATAAAAAACACTTTTACTTATTAATTAACCTAGAGTATGCATTAGTACCTGGGGGGGAGGGGGAACAGCTGTGCATCTCTCTCAAACAGTGTTACAGAGGGTGCACAATTTATGAGTTTACCCTGTATAAGCTTTATACAGCGTGAAACAGATTTATTTGGGGTTTGGACCCCATTGGGAGTTGGGCATCTGAGTGTTAAAGACAGGAACACTTCTTGAGTTGCTTTCAGTTAAGTCTACAGTTTTGGGGGATGTGGTTCAGACCCTGGGTCTGTGCTGGAGCAGACTGGCGTGTCTGGCTCAACAAGACAGGGTCCTGGAGTCTCAAGCTGGTAGGGAAAGCAGGGGCAGAAGTATTTTTGGCACATCAGTTGACAGTCCCCAGGGGGTTTCTGTGATCTAACCCATCACAGCTGGATATAAATCTAAGGACATGTATAATCCTAAATTAATTTAGATCAAAATTGGTACACACACTGTGGCAGATGAAATCAAAGGAGCTATGACAATGTACCCCAACTAAGGAGCTGCTCCAGAGAGTGTAATTAATATACAAAATAAAATACCAAAGGCAGAAACAGATATCAGTAGAAATAACATTTTGTTGTAAGTGCTAGAAGAGGGAACAAGGGGGGGATTCACAATTGAAAGTCCATTCCTGCAGACATAACTGAAGAGGATATTTGGACTAGGAACATCCGCATAATTTCCAGTTCATTGATGTTCCCATTTTATTTGTTCTGAAAAATGGAGAGCCAGTCAAGCATATGTGAATTTCAGTGTGTTAAAAGAGCCATTAAAAGAAGATAGTAGAGACATTTATATTTGCTTTTCAAATAAAAGATTTCCTTGGACAGATATGGTGCTTGACACAAGGAACAACAAATCTGTAACTGCTGTAAATTACTATATATAGCACAGAGAAGCGTGTAAACGCTGTCTTTATGGAATAGGTACAACTTTTTAAAAATCCTTAACGGCCATATCATACCCTACCCCACTGTGTTGTGTGGATACTTTAAAAAAAAAAAAAGTCTAAATATCACTCTAATGTCCCTGAAACTGTTGGCGAGAGAGAGTGTAGCAGATTTAAGCAACATCATTTCTCCCTGCCACGTGGAAGCTGCTCTGCAGGTTCCAAGAGCATAAAAAGGAGGAGGAGGCACAGCCAGTTTTATGGCCACATATTCTGGCAAACACCTGAGAAAATCCCTACAGGAGTTAATGGAGATCCTTGACAGAAAACTACACATACACGATACACTAACTGCAGTAATAGTATCATCAGCCCATGCGTTCCTCAAATTTAAAAGAGAGTCTATATAGTTGAATAATATTTTCTGAGAAAACTTCTCTAATCAAGAGATATGACAATTATGAGATAAATAAAAACATTTTATATGCTTATCACGAACTAAATGATTGTCTTCTTTTCCCTCATTTAGCAACCATGCACCATATATCTATCTGCATTAGCATTTCAAAAAATGAATGTAATGAAAGATTTTAAATAAATTTAAATGTTGTGGGGCAAATTCAGCCATCCTGGCCCAGAGACATGTAAAAAACACCAAGCCCATTAATCCAAATAAATGATTCACTCTTTTGGAGAGCAGGTGGCATTTCAACCATTGTTCTGCTTTGGGGCTGTCCTGGTAGAGTATTTTTTTAATCCCTATTTAGGCTCCATAAGAGTTCCACCAGCAAGGTACTCTGAGGAACTTCAGAGTCAGTGCACTTCCCAATTGCTCCTCTTTACTGACAGCATTGTCCATTTTCTAGCCTATGCCTCCAAGCCAACTGCTGCACAACTGGAGTTTTGTCATTTAGCACCATCACAACATAGTGTGTTGGCAGTTTCCACCACCAGAAAGATCCACCACGGTTTGTGAGTGAGAGTAAACCTTCTACCAGCATGTGGACTGGTGGTGAATCTGGCTGAATATCTACTTTACTATTAAGGCTATTCATTCATAGTTCTTATTGTCAAAAAATATTGCAAGGTAAAGTTCTCAACGCACACATCCATGAGAAACATGAATCATCCACAGACCTGTTTGGAAACAAACTGATATTCACGTTCACAAAACCATCATACATGAAGAGATACAATTTGTATTCACTGTTCTGGGGAACTCTAGGACTGACCTTTACGGTGTTGAAGGGAAAGGTAACTCACTAGAGAATGGACGGCTCCTTCATGTAAGTGACAATTAATGTCTCTGACAAGGCACATGAAGAGTTTTGCACTGCAGCTGCCCTGGCCTATCAATAAGATTAGCAGACTTCTGTTAGCATTGTGATCAAGCATTAATGTCCCAAAGACAAGTACTAACTAAAAAAAAGTAATAATAAAGTGGGCGGTTGGGAAAGAAGAAAATAAAACCGTTGAAATAATGACACCAAATGAAGGGCTTGGGAAAATGGACTCATCTTCAGGTCAGGAAGCAACACTCAGTTCAGCCCAGGCATGACCAGATACATAGTCATAAATTAGGATAAACTAACAGGAATGCTGATTTATTTTATTTATTCAGGAGAAGCTACAGTATTTAAAGTGTTCATTATTGAAATAATTTTATTATTCTAAATTAAATTCCATTAATGAAGGTTTCCATGTCTTAAATGGAAGATGTGGGAAGGACTAATTCGCCAGTGCTGCTGACCTTTAAATACAGAAATGATGAGTTTCTAAGAATCTCTCTCTTCTAATCATGCAGCATGATTGTCTCGGTAAATGAAAAAAAAAAAAACCTACAGCAACATTTTCTACCAAATACAATTTTGCAGCTTGTCAAAACCAGTTAAGACACTAGCGCCTGTTTTCTTTGAGAATTCTGCATTCCACAGCCTTTGCTCTCATCTTTCTCTGCACTGTGTTACTAGCCATGGGCGTTTGGATGAAGAAAGAAAGAAAGAAAGAATTTTCTCAAGTCTCCAAGAGCTGTAAAATCTAGAAGATTCATTCATAAGAATCCAATAGTGTTTCAATTTATTCTCAGGCTGCTAACATTCAAAGGCAGTTCTAGAAACATAAATGAGTTTATGTATGATTACATTAAAATTCACAGAGGGGCTCAGGAAAGAAATGCAACCATGCTATCCTACTTCAGTATTCAAACAAGCCCATAGATCCTCATGATAAAGGCTAAGAACCAAATATGACTTCACATATTATTAATTGTATTATTGTAGCACTAGAAGCCCCAATCATAGGCGAGGGTTTCTTTATGCCAGGAAATACGCAAACCCAGAACAGAAAGACTGTCCCTACTCTGAAGAGCTTGTAGTCTAAGATAAGATTCAACAGATGGATACAGGCAGACAGGGTGTATAAAGAAAGAGCAAGACAATATTTGTTAGCATGATAGGCAGTGGTTTCTGCACACAAGCAGATTAGCTTTACCTCTGGCTGGATTCTTTCGAATGTGGTAAGCCACAGGTGGTAAAGCCTCTCTGATTACCCACAAGTAGCTCGTTAAAGGACAGTTCTTCTTCCCTTTGTTGCCTCCCCAGGCCCTTCTCTGTTAAGTGCTTCCTTCTCCTTCAGTGCCCCTGACATCTCCACTCAACCCCACATGCTCTCTATTACATCCTTGCTTCTCCTCTCCTGATCTACATATGTAGGAGGTGCATGGTGCATCAATACACTGGAGGGGGAGGCATATTAGACAAGTCAGAGAAAACTGGAAATACAGGGGACGAGGTTGGGCTTGGTTAAGGGAGATTTACAGTGGTGTGAACAGGACCATGTGGGTTAATTATGGTGAAATTGTAGATTATGAGGAATAAAGAGAATAATTTTATGTGTAAAAGCAGCAAAGAATCCTGTGGCACCTTATAGACTAACAGGTGTTTTGGAGCATGAGCTTTCGTGGGTGAATACCCACTTCATCAGATGAATGTAGTAGAAATTTCCAGGGGCAGGTACATATATGCTAGCAAGCAAGCTAGAGATAACGAGGTTAGTTTAATCAGGGAGGATGAGGCCCTGGTCCAGCAGTTGAGGTGCGAAAACCAAGGGAGGAGAAAGCGGTTCTGTAGTTGGCAAGCCATTATATTGCCATTCCTAATATCTGATTTGTGTCCATTTATCCTTTTCCGTAGAGACTGTCCAGTTTGGCCGATGTACATAGCAGAGGGGCATTGCTGGCATATGATGGCGTATATTACATTGGTGGACATGCAGGTGAATGAACCGGTGATGGTGTGGCTGATCTGGTTAGGTCCTGTGATGGTGTCGCTGGTGTAGATATGTGGGCAGAGTTGGCATCGGGGTTTGTTGCATGGATTGGTTCCTGAGCTAGAGTTACTATGGTGCGGTGTGCAGTTGCTGGTGAGAATACGTTTCAGGTTGGCAGGTTGTCTGTGGCAAGGATTGGCCTGCCACCCAAGGCCTGTGAAAGTGTGGGATCATTGTCCAGGATGGGTTGTAGATCCCTGATGATGCGTTGGAGGGGTTTTAGCTGGGGACTGTATGTGATGGCCAGTGGAGTCCTGTTGGTTTCTTTCTTGGGTTTGTCTTGCAGTAGGAGGCTTCTGGGTACACGTCTGGCTCTGTTGATCTGTTTCCTTATTTCCTCGTGCGGGTATTGTAGTTTTGAGAATGCTTGGTGGAGATTTTGTAGGTGTTGGTCTCTGTCTGAGGGGTTAGAGCAGATGCGGTTGTACCTCAGTGCTTGGCTGTAGACAATGGATCGTGTGATGTGCCCGGGATGGAAGCTGGAGGCATGAAGGTAGGCATAGCAGTCGGTAGGTTTTCGGTATAGGGTGGTGTTAATGTGACCATCACTTATTTGCACCGTGGTGTCTAGAAGTGGGCCTCCCATGTAGATTGGTCCAGGCTGAGGTTGATGGTGGGGTGGAAGCTGTTGAAATCGTGGTGGAATTTTTCTAGAGTCTCCTTCCCATGGGTCCAGATGATGAAGATGTCATCAATGTAGCGTAGGTAGAGAAGGGGCGTGAGTGGATGAGAGCTGAGGAAGCGTTGTTCCAGGTCAGCCATAAAAATATTGGCATATTGTGGGGCCATGCGGGTGCCCATAGCATGCCACTGATCTGGAGATATATATTGTCATCAAATTTGAAATAGTTGTGTGTGAGTATAAAGGCACAGAGCTCAGCAGCCAGTTGTGCTGTGGCATCATCAGGGATACTGTTCCTGACAGCTTGTATTCCATCTGTGTGTGGGATGTTTGTGTAGAGAGCCTCTACATCCATGTGGCTAGGATGGTGTTTTCTGGGAGGTGACCAATGCATTGTAGTTTCCTCAGGAAATCAGTGGTGTCACGGAGATAGCTGGGAGTGCTGGTGGCATAGGGTCTGAGTAGAGAGTCCACATATCCAGACAGTCCTTCAGTGAGAGTGCCAATGCCCGAGATGATGGGGCGTCCAGGATTTCCGGGTTTGTGGATCTTGGGTAGTAGGGTATGTTGATTTGTTCCAATGTTAGTGTAGGGAGTGTCCTGAGTAGATGGTGCAGTTTCTTAGTGTATTCCTCAGTGGGATCTGAGGGAAGTGGCCTGTAGAATTTGGTATTGGTAATTTTATGTGATTAATCCTAAAAGATGCCCACGTCTACAGTGTGTGGTTTGAAGTTTGTGTGGATTTGTGGTTGTTTAACTAGATGAACATAAAGAAACGTGAGAAAAATCAGGGCAAAATTTCCAAAGGGGAATATTTTTAAATAATTATTCTGTATGTCAGTAAACATCTTTTTAAAACATTTACATAGAGAATTCAGTCTTCTGATGTATTTATCTGCCAAATATAGAGACCTACATAATTTAAAAAGGATTTTAGTCCTTCTTTAAGTGCAAATCTCAGTGTACCCAGGGTTTCAGTCCAGAATTAAATAGCTCTTAAAACACCAAAACCTCTCCCCAAACCACCTACCCACTCTTTTGTAAAATATTTTTAGTGATGATTTGCCCCAAACTTTACACAGCTGAAATTTCTGTGAGAGCACATCAGGATATTATCATGGTAAAACAAGCGAGGCTAACCTCAAAGATTCAGCCACAAGCCACCTCTCTTTGTTGCTTCTTGGACTAAAGACGGAGACAGGACCTCACTGAGAAATCCGTTTGGAGGAATGCAGGTTGTTTTCTGCAAGGATAAAGTGGGACGGGATGGGATTCTCAGCAGTCTGAAGTCCCTAGGCAGTCCTTTACCCTCACCGCGATCATAGGTCCTCCACTGCTTTCTGGCACAGCTCCCCAGTGAGACTCATTCAAGCCAGTTTTCAAGTTATATCTACGTGAAATATGGCCAATTAAGGTGCACAAATACCATAGTTATGAGGCCATGTAAGTACCTAAATCATTTCCTAATGGTTCCAACAACAAGAGAAATACAGTAGCTTCCCATTTAACGTCCTCTTGCTTAACATTGTTTCGATCTTATATCTCTGCTCAAATACAGAACATGCTCCATTTAAAGTTGTGCAATGCTTCGCTATAATGTCGCCTGGCTGTCTGCTTTGTCCACAGCTGACAACCCCTCACCAGCTTCCCTACGCCTCACTCCCCCACGCTGGCAGACCCCACGGATCAGCGCCTCCCTCCTTCTCCCCCCGTGGCAATCAGCTGGTTTGCAGCATTCAGGAGAAAGCGGGAGGAGCGAGGACTCGGTGTGCAGGCTCCCCCTCCCTCCCCAATGGCACAAACCAGCTGACTGCCGCGGGAAGGACGCAGGGGAGGGAGTGGAGAGCCTGCGCGCCGAGTCCTCTCTCCTCCCCCTCCCTCCTGCCCCCTGAACATCGCAAGGCAGCTGATTGCCGCAGGCAGAAGGGAGGACATGGCACATCTCCCCACTCCCTCCCCTGCCCAACTATAGTACTGTACTGTATACTATAGTACCGTACTGTACGGCAAAAAAAATTTCCATGGAAACTAACCCCCCCATTTACATTCATTCTTATGGGGAAATTGGATTCACTTAACAGCGTTTCACTTAAAGTCACATTTTTCATGAACACAACTACAACGTTAAGTGAGGAGTTACTGTAAGAGACATCTAATTTCCATTTGTGGTTTAGTCTTATAAAATCAAATCTAAGATAAAGTTTACAGGTGAATTGCAAACATTTATCAGAAAATGAAATTACAGGGTTATGTGCTGAATGTCCCAACCAGAAAAAGTAATCGGGCACCCCTCCCTACCACACATAGTTGCTACAGGTCTTCTGAGTCTGTTGCGAGCTGGTTCTCACTCCACTTTGAAATTAAAATTTTGTCCCATCACTGCTACTCCACAAGTTTATGAAGCATGCTGGTTACATAATGCCTTAAATTTTAATTTATTAGCATGCGGCATAATTTTGCATATTTTTAGAATATAAAATTACAATACAAAGTTTAAACTTACAGTTATTTATTTTCGACCACATATTTCCAGCTCACCAACATTTGCATTGTTTTAGGGATAAATTACAAAATCCATACTAAAAAGAGTTTGCTGCAGATGGTTAATTATTATTATTTAAAGCCACTTGGGCAGTGAAGCTCTCCATTTGGGATCCCTAGCCGAGGGTGAATGAAGACTCTTGAACAAAGTACATCTAATAACCTAAGCAGGCAAAAGGATATTCTGGTCAACAGAATAAATGGAAAGAGTTCACTATACTAGGAAGCTTATAAAATATTTACCACCCTCAAGCGTACAATATCTCTGTAATTACAAAGCTTGGGATCATTTGCATTATTTTTTATAATATGTACAGTTCTTAAGCACAGATTTGCTATCAGGTTTCATGAATGTAAGTGACATGCTATACTGTCAACAAGTTCTCATGATGTATTTTATGCTTAATTAAACTCATGCTTATAAGATCCAGATTTTCAAATATTTTTTACAATGAAAAAGAAGCCACAGTAGAAAATATTTTATTTAAGAATGATACATAGTTAATAAGCAATTAAACAGCCAATGCCTCGGTTGGAAGAATTGATCGAAATAGCATATATGTATCGCATTGGGATTTTCCTCTTTCCACAGAATGAAGAGATACCTGACAATCTTGAAACCTTTTATTGAGATCCTGTTCAGACAAGTTCAGTCTGTCTAAATTATTGCCTTAAAAGTGTGAGCAATCCACTGGAATATATCGTTGTTACTGTTAGGGCTTGTCTTCACTACGGGTAAGTCGACCTAAGTTACGCTACTCTAGCTACATGAATAACATAGCTGGAGTTGCCAGAGCTAAGATCGACTTACCCTGTGTCTTCGCTGTGCTGTGTCGACAGGAGACGCTCTCTGGTTGACTTATCTTACTCTTCTTGGGGAGCTGGACTATCAGAGTCTACCAAAGAGTGCTCTGCTGTCGATTTAACGGGTCTTCACTAGACCCGCTAAATCGACACCCACTGTATCAATTGCAGCAGCATCAATCTCCCTGGTAGTGAAGACAAGCCCTTCATGTCAAATCCTGACCTAAGATATACCAGTGTAAATCCACTATATCCCACTGACTGAAGTGAAGTACTAGTCACCAGTGAGATCAGAACATCACTCTACATGGTATACACTCAGATGCTTGAGGTTCTTTACCCTGACCATATCTTAAAAAGAAAGTACTTCACTGAAATGAGTTTGCTGGGATTCAGCTGGCCATTAGAAAACACCAGGTGCAAAGTAACCAGATGGGATTTCTGCAGTGTGAGGAACCTTTCCTCTACCATACATAGGTATATTATTGTGTAAAATAGAATTTCAAAATCTGTCATCTCTGATTGAGGGTTGCCCTGCACTGTGTGTCGTCTCTGGGGAAGAAAAACAGAACACCAGTACTCTTCTTTTTTAATCTTCTGTTTCTAACATCCCAAAGTTATTATCTTCCAAAGGTTTGGACTAAAGAGCTCTGTTCCACTGCTTGTGAGTCTGATCTCCTCTGCAAGAGTTGCAGAGTGACGTGAAATAGACAGATACCCACACTTGAAAGGAAAACTACGTGAAATGCCAGCTTTTGGCATTATCCACATATAATTTGGGCATCATGGCAAACCTGTTACACTGGCCAGCTGCCAAATCACCATCTCCCAACGAAGCACAGGTTTAAACTGTTAATAGTCTGTCCTTATAGGACTGCAAAGGATCTACCCTGAAGCAAAAATCCTCTATTTGTAAGCCATGAATGCTGAAAATTGTCAAGAATAAGTTTCTTTACCTCTAACAACAACAGATTTCAATTCTGGGACAAAGGATCGTCTCTTATAGCACTGACTAGTGAGATTGAGCTAAGAGTTTTTCATTGCTTGACTAGGTCATAACTGGATCATAATATCAGTATCTTCCTTGATAAGGAAAAGTTAGGTCTATACATTGGCTACATTAAATAAACCTTTTTGTGAAACAGTCTCTGGTACAGCTTGTCTCTTAAAAAGACTCAGTATTTTAGATTAATGATCAGCTGTGTTGGATATACAGAGTGGGTTTTTAGAATGAGTTTGATTCTGATACCCCTTCTCAAGTTGAGTAGTACCTTCATCCACAACCACTACTTCAAGGGTTCTCACAATAAATTTTTTGGTAGCCTTAAAGTGTGGCCACCAAATCTTGCTGATGGCCGATCAGACAATGTTTACGAAAATACTTAATTAACTTTAGGAAAAACACATAAATATAATGATTTGGACATGTATACATGCATAATTTATTTATGTAGGGGTTTTTTTTTTTGCAGACTCAATAATAAAAATAATGTACAATTGTCTCTATTTTTACTGGACCTGAACAGAATAGAAACAAAATCAGGTACTTTGCACATTCTTTTCTGTTTTGTTGCTTTTTTTTTTTAGACTTGCTAGCAAGTAAGGCTACTACTGCGAAAACTAATATATGTATATTTGTATGTATCATTTTTCACAGCAGACTTACTAGCTAGGGGCAGGCAGTGAAAAGTGATATTAACAAACATACAAATCTCTCTTTTCACAGCAGACTTGCACAGCCCCAGCAAACCATGGATGGAGAGGTGGGTAGGAGGCAGTGGGAACCAGGGGCGAAGGGGGCGGGGAGCCTGGAGCTGGAGCCCAAAGCCCCCCCCAGCCGAGGGATGGAGCCAAAAGCCCTGTGGCGGAGCCTGGCGCCTGCCACCCAAGGGCTAAATCCAGAAGCCCAAGCCCCACCACCGCAGGGAAGGTGGGGGAACCCACACCAGCTGTCTGCTCCTCTGGTATTTGTGGCTACGCAGGAAGGCACAGCCCAACCTCTGCTGGCACAAATGCTCCCCCCCAATCACTGCCCAGGAGGCTGTGGCTGCAAGAAAAGCCTCTTGTGGCCGCATGCGGCCAGAGTAGTCGCATTTGAGAAACACTGCACTAGTCCTAGTGACTACAATGGGAATACACGTGGAGTAAGGCACTACTCAGAATAAAGGTGGCAACATTAGCTCCAAAGAAATTTTAATAAAAAAATATACACTAACCAGAGAAGTGTCTAGGCAAGTAATGTAATATTAGAGAAATTCTGACAATCTTGTAAGCATAAAAGGGGTTGGGAGAAGGACAGTGCAGGTGATAGTGTCTATTTTGAGATCTTTTAAAACAGTAGCAATTCTGGATGTGCACTAAGCAAGTGTTCAAAAAACTAAGCAAACTATTATGAAATGAACACACAGGCCCAGACGACTATGAAATGAACTCACATGAGTATTGCCATTGATTTCAAGTGACTACTCACGTGAGTAACTGCTTACCAAAGTGCATAAGTTGTAGCATCATGACCTCCCTGTAGCCCACTGTGGCACAATGCAGCAGTGACTCTGACTCTGTTTCCCTCTTAGGCCAATAATAGCCCTGCAACAGGCCTACCTTCACTCTTGAAGGCCCTGTCAAGGAGCAATCTCCAGTCCAAACAGCAAAAAACAAAAGGCTCTTCTGCCCTCTATCCAGTTCTCTAAGCGAGTGATCACCTTGCAGCCTTTTTCATTAGAGGTGCAGCTCCTGCCTCACCTGCTGACCTTCAGGGTTTCTCCTCTGGAGTCCTTCCCCCAGACTGGATCCTTATTCCACTCTACTGCCAGACCATCTGCCTGTGGGTGGCCTTTTCCCAGACCTGTCACATGAACCTCCTTTTCCCCTGTCACCCTTTTCCTTTAGAGCCAGTCACAGGAGACAACCTCCCTCTTATAGCTCTCCTCTCCAACTAAGCTTTCTCAGTCCTTTATGGAAGTCACTTAACTCTTCCCCAACTGGGCCTGATCATTGAAATGAGCCACCTGTTTCCCGGTGGATCAGAATCAGTTGGGGAATGGCATGGCGTGGCACAACTGAGCTCAACTCCTCTTAAAAGGACCAGCTACGCCTGTGACAGGGTTTCACAACGTAGCTCCGAGTGACTAATTTTTACCAGGACAGCACAGTCCTAAAAAGATAAAGTAGGATGTAGAAGCAGAAGCCTTGAACGAAAGTGTCATTTTTCAAAGACAATAAAAGGTAACTACTCAGGTGTAATTTAGTCATGACAATGTGCAAAAGTAAGACTGATAAGGTCACATTTTTGCTACTATTCATATTGGAGAGTATCGTTCTTCCTTTTTATTCTCACTTGTATCTTAGTCTTGGACCATAATATTCTACTGTAAACCAGCTGGCTTCATCATTCTCTTAGAGGGCTGCAAGATATCAGTAATCTAGAGGAAACTAAATATTTCAATTATATTTGAATATTAGGCCATAAATCAAAACTCTAAGATTTCAGTTTGTTTGTTTTCACTAAAGTATTCAGATGAAGTACGACAGTCAGTTTGTATGTGTGGTCATTTACCTGACATTATATCTTGAAAATCTTTTCAGCAACCTTTCTAGGGCCACATGTTGCGAACTCTCCTCAGCTGGAATTTCAGCATAAAAGGCAGCGGGTTCGTCTGTTCAAATGTCATCCATATCATCTGCTTCCATCTGGTGTATCTAACTCTATTTAACAAGACCTGCTATTTTAATTCTCTGCACCAATGTTTCATATGTGTGCTCAATGGTTAAAGTCAAGAATTCTACCTCAAATGTGATTGCTTGGCAACTTTCACCTGAATTATGTTTTAAGTCACAGTTTTGGATATCTGACCATTTTTTTCTGTTTGTTTGTCTGCTTGTTAGGGTTCTGTTAAAAACAACAAAAACAAAATAGTCAAAAGATTTCATAAGACTCAATCAAAGATGGAAAATTAGATTTCTCTTATTGTTGGAATCATTAGGAAACTATTTAAATACTTGGTCAAAACAATTTAAACTTTTAATTGGCAGAAATATTTTCAGTTACCTGGGCACAAAATTGATTTGGAGTTCTCAAAAATTGTGATTTTGATCATACAGTGATTTTAAAGTCAGCTTCAGTTTACATTACATGGACATCACTTATTTTTAGAGGTGAATTCTGTCTTCACCCAAGCAGGTCATCTTGAAATATACAAAGGACAAGAGTTGTAACAACATTCATCCTTACTGGAGTCTTTCCAGACCATGAATGTACAGTTCACAGCAAACATCAGTGACCAAAATTAATTATACAGGCCTTACTATAGAAATCAGTGACAGAATTCCTATTGCAAAGGCACATTTTATGAGGAAGCAGGGAATGGCTTTGAGAAAGATAGAAGTCTCCAAGAAACAAGTCATGGAGCCAAAATGTGTCCATCAAAGAGCAAATTCTGTACTCAGATATTTATAAAATTGACTTTGGTGAGAGTGGTGTGCACTTATCTGAGTACAGCTTGAGAGAGCAACTGCTTCTGAAATCTGGAAAGATGCTGTCTAGCTAGAGGTCATTCTGCCTCAAATTCAAACAGTGTAAACCTGGGTCTCTCCAGCATCACCATCTCTTAGGAGTACTGTTGTCTTGAAGGGCTGAGGAGAATGAGGCTCCCCCTGAGGTACTCAAGTCCCAATCCATTTTGATCTAAACAGATCAGAGCCAGAACTCTGAATTCTATTTGAAGCATCCTGATGTGTCTGTGGGTTACATCCGCAACATTCTTTGTTGTTTAGGAAGCCTGGTGTTGAATGTCTTCTTGTGGTGGTTGCATTCAGACCCAGGTACTGTGAGTTGCAGTAGTGAAGCCAGGTGTAAAAAGTTGTATGGATTGTCTTCCGAATGAGCCGTGTAGTTTCCTGGTTAGCTGAAGATGGTGGAAGACATGCCTCATGCCCAGAATCATTGGTGAGTCCATCAACACTCCAAGGCTCCACTTTGACATTTTGTGATCTGATGTCTGGTGAGTTTAAAGAATAAACAAGTTCTTCTAAATATTTTCCCATCTTACCACTATCATTTCTATCTTTTGGGGGTTGAATCTGAGACAACTGCTATGCATCCTTCTGCTTCTCTGAGATATTTAGACATCCTGATGACTGCAAAGATGACCTAATGGAAGAGATCTACATTTGAGTGTCACCCATATTGTTGGCATGAGAGTCCATGGCATCTTAGTCTCTTGAACTGTCTCGGACAAGATTTTAAAGAGAAGAGAATACTGAGCCTTGCAGAACTTGATGTGATAGAGGCCTGAGTGTAAAGGAGATGGTGCTGATTAGGACCTCTTTGGGATCTGCCTCACAAGAATAAGGGGCTTTACGGGAGTATTGCTCCATTTACTCTTGCAAGATTTTGTTTACATATTGTCAGCATCACATTATCAAATATACAAGACTACAGAGAAATCGAACAACATGAATATAAATTACACTTCCTATCCAAGGCTATAAGAAAGTCATCAATGCCAGCTGGCTATTCCTTGGTGTGTCTTGCTCTGAACTTGAGTGTGAGAGACCCTTGCAAACGGAAGGGGGTATATACTGAAGAAGCTTTGATGCCACCACCTTCTCCATAACTTTGAAAAGAAAATATAAAAGAGGCTACTGCAGTTAAGTGTACATTTCCTCTGGGCTGGCTAGGTTACTACTTGTTTTGGGGTGTCTAATAATTCACCTTCTTTGAAGAGGTCTTGATGATCTCAGTAGGAGGCCAGATGTCCTTTGCTATATTTCAGTGAGGGAGGCAGAGGTTAGTTTTACGGTTAGTGGACTGGAGGTTCTCCAGTATTAGAATTATAGTGAATGGTTCAAATTCTAGTAAATCAGATTGTATAGGAGTTGCTCTATGTTCTGGTGCCCTCACCATTGTCTCAGTGAGGCAGAGGGCGATTTCATTTTTTTCTGTAAGGAATTCAAAGATGAGGATTGGATCCAAGTACTTATTTTTTTTATTTATTTTGTATCTCACTCTAAGGCCATTCCATGAAAGAGCTCTACCGACCATAATCTGACCTATGCAATTATGTCTGAGAAGAAATATCTTCAAACTTCCTTTATTGTTCTACCATATGTCTGCTGGTGGGCTTTTGGCTGTTCACAAACTGTGGATGAGAAGATTGTGTGTTCTCAGCTTTCCATATTACTATCTTCTTCATCTTTTGCAGTTAAAAGAACCATGGTGACCTGCTGGGATACTGTGGGGTATGGCTTGTTCTGAGGATTAATTTACTAAGGGCTCTAATCAACAGTTCCAGACTTCCACTAGTCATTTTAAGATACTTGTATGATGAGACATTGAAAAAATAATTATTTAACTCACAAGAAAAAAACAAATGTAGAACTTGTTAGCGGTATTCAAAAATATTATGGGCATAATGAAAACTGAGCAGTACCTTCTTTTTACCTGGTCTCATAATACAAAATCTTGGTCAAACAGATGTACAGTAGATTTAGAAATAAAAGTATGTATTACTTGACCCATTATATAGTAAACCTGTGGAAATCAGTGCTGAAGGAGATGTCAATGTAGCAATAAGAAAAGGGATGGACACTTATGATCATTAGCAACATCTGTATTTATACATAAGATTATAATGAAAATGCTTCAAAACAAACTGATACCCTATAGGAGTCAGGAAGGAAAAAAATCCTTCACGTACACCATTGCATAGTTGGAATATGGAAATTTTGCATTCCTTTGAAGCATCAGTTACTGGACAATGGAATTGGACCAATAGTCTGATCCGTTATGTCAGCGTCTAGGACCTATTATGTAGACTTTGGTCTAATCCAGTAGTTCTCAACCATGAGTACGCATATCCCTCAGGGTATGCAGTGGAGGTACACCAGGGGGTACATCAACTCATCTAGATTTGCCTCATTTTGCAACAGGCTACATAAAAATCACTAGTGAAGTCAGTACAAACTAAAATTTCATACAGGCAATGACTTGTTTATATTGCTCTATATACTATACACTGAAATATAAATACAATATCTATATTCCAATTGATTAATTTTATTATATCGTGAAAGGAGAAAGTAAGAAAATTTTCAGTAATAGTGTGCTGTGACACTTTTGTATTTTTAGGTTTGATTTTGTAAGCAAATAGTTTAAGTGAGGTGAAACTTGGGGGTACATAAGACAAATCAGACTCCTTAATGGGGTACAGTAGTCTGGAAAGGTTGAGAGTCACTGGTCTAAGCTATTACTCATCTAAGAGCCAGTATAACTTCTCTCTATTTCAGAAAGATAAAAGAGTGCAAGTGTCTAAGGCCAGAGAAGGCTCTGAGAATGAGACAAGAGATCTTGTAGGAAGCAATCCTACAAAGACCCAGCTGAAGAGGAAACTCAGATTAAGATTTATGCTTGTTCTTTAGAACAAAGGAAAACCAAAGGCGCGAATACTGAACCTCATATATATGTTCTGTGTTGGGACTCAGACCATTCACAATGTGCTAAACCTTATATTATTAAAGATGCATCTTGTATATTTCTACAGCAGTATATAAAAATCTCCTTCTATCCCTAAATCACCAATTACGACTCCTAATTTGAGCCTTTAGGCTAGATGCCTAAAAACAAACTCTCTCATAGGACATCTTTGCCATCTCATCCTTTTTAAAGGAGTTTTTGAAAATGAAGATCTGATCTACAACACAAGTTTCCTGAAAGCCAGACTGTTTCTCCACAATGGTGCTGTCTGTGAATCACAGCTCTAATTTTCATTTTCAGAACCATAACACATTTCCTAAAAGCTACCCTTGAAGAATCAAACCTCTCCAACACCCCATGTACTCAGCACTATTTTTCCTTTACAAAAGAAAGCCATGTTGCCAGCACCTCAACAATCTCCCCATATATTTATTGCCTGGATGAACATCAAAATGAATATTCTAAACGTGACCTGGAAATCAAAAGCTTTTACAGCTTTTTTTTCTGCCTTTTTTACAGGCTTTTTTTCTGCCTCCAGAAGGAGCAAAAGTTTTTATCAAGGTGAGGTTGTTACATCTAAAAACAGCAATAGTAACAGAGATGCTGATATCTAAATCTATTAATATGCACATTTGAAGGAAATGTTTTAAGACTACTGGTGTGCACTGGACTAAATGATCATATTGAACAGATAATATAGACGATATAATTTATTGTTAAAACAGGGCCTATTCTTCATAAATTGGAAAATCTGCCATTTATACAGTGATGGTATTAGCTGAAGTAAATATCTCTGCATGCACTTTTCCCACATCACGTGATGGCTGTCCGTCTCACACCAGCCACCAAGTCACCATATTGTTTACAATGAATTATTCAGACAATTGCCTTAAATGGGCGACTGTGACACTCAGACCCATTTGTGGTTCACTACTCTGTGTTAGCAATTCTTGACAGGCCTGACATACTCATTACACCTCACACCCTGGGGTCATGATATTTATATAAAAAGTGACATCTAATAGATCATTTGAAATTTAACACCACTCTAGTCATTAATGTCACTCTGAAACGTGTGCAACAAGTCTGTAGGTGAAATTATGGAAACTTTCTGATATGTCCTAGAGACTGTAAACAGACAAAGGTGACAAAACAGGTTTCTTATAAAGGAGAAAGAAAATATGGTGGCTAATCCTCTGCACTTTTTTCAGGGGGATGGTGTGACCCTAACTACATACCAGTCCCAGAAGGCAAGGGGCTCACTGGTAACAGGTAATGAGTTTCAGCTGGCCTGACCAAGTCAGTGTACCCCAACTCATGACAGTTGTAATCTGTATCTCAAAGGTGCCATGTAATACATCATTGGAAAACTAATTCATTATTTATTAATACTCCTGAGTGATGTATGCATGGTGCATATTAAGAGTTATGGATATATGCTGAAATTATGACTGAAATGTGTTTAAACTGGGCATGTCAGGGGGAGTTGGTAAACAGGTCTGCCCTAGACAAAGGAATGTGTATTGCTTCCTTGATCAACCTGATCTTCAGGCAGACCCAATGAAGGTTCATTTATATATTAGGCAAACAAATATATCAAGCTAACAAAGTGGAGGAGACGACAGCACGTCATCTACACCCAGCAGGAGAGAGAAGCTTCATCTGGGTTTTACTTTCAAAGACTATATTGCAAATGTTTATTGGTCTGTAAAGATCAGGTTTGAAACCCAAGTGACAAGCTATTGGATCAACTGATGGTATACAATATTACTGTGCTATAAAAATGTATAGAGTGAGGTATTTTATGAAAGCCTATGATACCCTGGTGATTAATATCATTGTGAAATGTATATATTAACACTACATAAGGAAGTATGGATACTCATTGATATTATGCTTTAAAGCCTATTGTGAAACAGGGAGAAACAGGTTTCCTCCAGATAAGTGAGAAGGCAATTGCCTACCTGTCCCCAAAGAAATTAAGCAAGATGTGACCAAAAGCAATGGAAGCCCCATTTACACTGAACTAAGCAAGGGGATAGGAAGGCCACAGGAAGGGAAGAACAGCATGAAGTTGTCATGGTTCTTGAAACAAGCTCATTGAACTTTGGAAGATATAAGCAAAGACAGAAGCCACCCTTGGCAACCGCTACGAGACAGACACAAGGGAACAGAGCTCTTGCAAGCTGAGAAAGATGGGTCCTTCAGCGAAAGGGGGGCTGAAATATCTGGAAACTAAATATAGGTGAGAAGCCTATTTAACTGAAGATCTTTCATCTAGGAAGACAAGGGGCTGGCTACTGTGGAAGGTCCTGACTAAGGGAAAAATCAGCCATGGCTCGGAAGTAGAATGGCTGGTGAAAGAAACCATCTCGAACAAAGCCTGTACCTTGCTAGATTAAGTTTTAGACTTTTAGATGCATGTTTTCACTTTTATTTGCTTATAATTGTATTCCTTTTACTTGGCATCATTTAACCTGTTTCCTATTGTTAATAAATGTGTTTTATTCTTACTACAAACCAATTCAGTACAGTGTTTACAGAGAAGGGTGTATTCACCCGTTAAGTTAATAAGTTGTGATGTGCTTTTGTCTCTTAAAAATGTACCTTATTTTTCTGAACTGTCCAGGAGAGGGACATTCATGATTGAATTTGGGAAAATTCAGGATTAGGAGTGTGTTGAAGTCATCATGCTGTTTTTAACCAAGGCAGAGGAAAGCAGAGTGGTACTATGTGGCTGCAGAGGGGCTGTTGGGGTCAGAACTGAGGAATCAGAGCTGGCTAGCACACAGACGCCCAGGGAGTGACCTGCATGTTTGCAGGCTAGCTGGGAACATCCCAGGCTGGGAGCTACAGTAAGAAAGCACTGTAAGGCACCCCACTGGTCTGGATTGCACCATGAACCCTGTGATAACTTCAGTCATGATTGCATAGTACATTACTTTACACCCTTTGTTGCTCACTGGGATCTTTTCCTTAGAAATGTGGCTTTAGTTCATTATTTATTTTCAGACAACATTAGTCAAAACAGTCAAGATCCTAGGCACTGACTTTGCATCATAGCAGATACTGGGTAAAAGGGAAAAAAACAGCTTTCTGCTACAAATTTTAGATACGTAAAGTATGAGGTGTCCTCAACCATGTCAGGAATCCCATTGGTCTGCTGACCATGGTACATTTGGAGGTGTTACAAAACACCACTAAAATTCTTTGTATGGACACCTGATAGACAATGTATCTTTAAGTCTCTTTCCCATAGTTCTGTAAACTTCTACAGCTGTAACATATTTCCTAGGGCATGATGCCAGCTGAGCATCTCTTTCCTTTAGTGAGTATGTGAGTCCAAGAGACCAAGACTGGTTCATTTGCAACTAGCAACCTGGGGGTTGGGGAAAAATAAACAAGAAATATTTCTACTACATAGAAGCAATTTCCTGTCTTGCTTCTCTCCCTCCCTACCAGAAAAGGTTTGGAATCTTTCCAAAGTTTATTATTATTACAGAAGAATAAGTTTGACAAGAATTATCAATACTGGAAACAAACTGGATTACTACATTTTTTATATTGTTATCTTGTATTATTATAATCCCTTTTTGGCTGGGTATGAAAAGTGACCCTTGGAACAGTTTGTTCAAGTGCCTCTCTTTTGCTTCCTACCACTGAACAGCATTGTGCTCCTCAGGTGCCACTAAGAATCAGCTACAAATAGTGCTGATGTAGGGGGTGTACGCACTTTTCAGAATGACAATGATAAAACAAGATTTCATTCCATACTTTAAAGCTTTTGCCTTGAGGCCCTTGCTCCTAGAGCTGGCTGGTGATCCTAGTACACCCTTCTTTGAATTTCATACACTGTTATAGGTTGGTGTTCACTTAAAGAAACACCTCTTATGCTACTAGTGATAAAACATTTGGTTTATTCCCTTCTTCATTCATTGGTTTATTTCTTTCTATTTGAGATGTATTTCACTATTAGCCATATCTAAAGTCAATTCCAATTTGAAAAGTTCCATTGTAAATAGGAGTTAGTAAGATTTATGGGTCATCAATATGAGTTTACAGTTTTCAAACATCTGCCTTTGGCAAATTATCTATTTTTTCCCTTTAGTGTGCCAGTCAGTATCTCTAAATAAAACAAATTCAGATGACTGATGGCATTGAAATTGGCCAGCCAATATCTTAGAAACTCATTTTTAAAGACATAAATTTTTGGCTAATTACAATAATCCACGAAAGCCATTTCTGATATCTTTTTGTATACCCTAAATTGTTAAATAATAAATCAATCAATGACTCTGACTTGTTTTAACTAATCACTTACTTCTTTCGTGAATCTAGAAATACAGATAAGAGTGTACAAATAACTGTCTTTTTTAAAAAAGATTCTTTCAAAGACAAATAAAACTAAATGTACTGAACCAACCACATTTTACCCACTACTGTATGCAGCATAGAATCATGGAATGTCAGGGTTGGAAGGGACCTCAGAAGGTCATCTAGTACAACCCCCTGCTGAAAGCAGGACCATTCCCCAGACAGATTTTCACTCCAGATCCCTAAATGGCCCCCTCAAGGATTGAGCTCACAACCCTGGGTTTAGCAGGCCAATGCTCAAACCACTGAGCTAGCCCTCCCCCATACATATTTATTTACTTATGTGCAGCTCTTTCTATAGCATATGGTTCTATGAGCACCACAAAAATTAATTTCTCTTCACAAAATCCCAGTGAAGAACAGAAGTATTTCTCCTTTTACAAATGGGGAACTGAGGGCATGTCTATGCTGCAATTCCACACCCGCAGCTAGCCCAAGCCAGCTGACTCAGGCACACTGTGCTCAGGCTAAAGGGCTATTTGGTAGCAGTGCAGACAATCAGGCTCTAGGATCCTAAACATGGGAGGATCGCAGAACCTGAGCTGCAGACAGAGCCCGAAAGTCAACACCTCAGCTAAACAGCTTTTTAGCATAAGCTCCATGAGCATGAGTCAGCTGGGTCAGATGCAAGTTTTTATTTGCAGTGTAGACATACCCTTGGGCACAAAGGGTAGACATACCCTTGGGCACAAAGATCTTAAGGGTTCAATTTTCCAAAGCAGTCAGCTTTGGTCTAATACTGCTCTTATTGGAGTCCATGGGAATTTTAGTATCAGTTTCAATAGAAGCAGAGTTAGGCCAATGCTGAGCACTTCTGACAATCTGTCCCTAAGCGATTTGGGAATGGTCACATAGAAAGTCTATGGCAGAGCCACAAAACAGTCCCATATCTTATGAACACCAGTCTATAGTGAGAGCTCTTACAAAACCATCTAAAGAAAACACATAAATCTGAGTGCACTGATCAGGTAATTAAATACTTTTCCTATTTGTACACATACATGGAGACTTTTGAGTTGAAAACTCCATCCAGAAAAGAGTGGTGGTAGCTTGAAACTGACTGAAAAATTGGTCCATAAAATATTAAAGCAATGTCTTATTAAATTATCTAATATGTACAATTCAACTCTCTCATGCTGCATGCATAGTATAAGAACAAAATTATCTTTGTTGTACTAAAGATATAAGGGATTGGATAATCAATCAAATCAATACAGATCAACACAATGGGATGCAATGGGAAAGGAATGATGTTCTGCTTGCCCAGCACACAGAACAGTTCTATAACTGTCACTACTGGATGGCTAAAAGTAACAGCAACGTATTTTTCTGAGTTTTAAAATGCTAAAGCAAAAACACAGACCATGATGGCCCTGGATAATGGAAAAGCCATTTATTTTGTCTTTGAGGATGGTTGCAGAAGCATAACTACTGTAGAAAGAGGAATAATACTGATTGCCATAGAAGGTCATTTTTACCAGAGAATGGTATCAAAGATGCGACTAACATGGCCACCCCTCTGATACAGAGAAAAAACAGTTCGTCTGATTCCCATATCTAAAGTGTTTATAAATAAATAGCTTTCTTGCACCCTCCTTGTTGATGTGATGAAAACTCTTTCTGGGCAGCTAACCCATGAGGCAAGGGATTGTGGGTCTTATTTTAAAATGACAAAGCTAGACATAACCTTGGGGAGAAATGTACTATCTGGTCCCAAACACTGGGCCAATTTCTGCTGCCATTAGTACCTGTGTTAGTTTATTGTATTCAGTGGGACTACACAAATGTGAGCAAGGGCAGAATTTGGCCCCAGCATGTTTTTAATTTCTGAGACATGGTGTATTAATAATCAAACACTTGAAGTTTGCTGATCCTTCTGGTCAAGATAGTAATTGCTAATTCTGAAAGGTAACTCTCCATGATTCATTCAGAACTGAACTACTCGAGTAGCGAGAATTTTCAGAATGACTTCCAAAGCTCAGGAAGGTGGCCATGGATTGTTCTACAGCCTCATTTTCTTTATTTCCTCTAGGAAAGTGTACTGCAGTGGATGATATCCCACATAGTATTATTCTATTTCGTAGAGAAAGGCACAGCTGCTACATATTTGCATAAAACAAAGCTTACATAAGTAGCTAATGGGCGCAATTTGGGGTCTGTCTTTACAGACAGAATTTTCAGAACGTCATTGAGTACAATAAATATTTTTACACTGAGAGCAAATAGTTCCATGGACTGCTTTAGATGTATTTTACTAAAATTCGTCTTTGACTCCAACCTAGAAATGGTTGGAGATGAGAGAATTCTATCCCAATTATCACTAATTTTGTCTGCAAAAATTGCTGATCGTATTTTGAAAGCATGGGCTGATTGTATTGAACTCTTACTCTGTTTGACCATGGAAATTGAATGTCTAACAAGGGAAGAGGTTAGAGCACCTATTATTTTAATAGGGAAGGATGACACTTTTGAATAAACATGACAGGAGGAGGCAGAATCGCTCAGTTTAACTAGGGAGAGGGCTCTTTCTTCTTTAAAGTGGGATAAATATCTAGAATATATTGTATAGTTCTGGTTAGTGGTTACCTAGTGGCCTTCTCTCGAAGGCATCGTATTCTAAGATGGTCTCTGTGATATTAGACAGTATATTTAAAGGTAATTTACACCTTTGAAGGGGAAATCCTACAACAGATATCCAGATGGAGGAGGACACCAAAAAGAAAGTTTAGTCAATGTCTGTACATCTCTTAATCGGCAACTTTGTTGTTTTAATGCTTGTTTTTTATGAATACATAAAGCAAAGCTAGGTGAACCCAAACTGTCTACTCATTCTTTAGAACCGTGGTTCTCAGACTACCATGTCCCTTTCAGGAGTCTGATTTATCTTGCGTACCTCAAAACTACTTAAAAACTACTAGCTTACAAATTCAGACATAAAAATACAAAAGTGTCACAGCATGCTAATACTGAAAATTTGCTTACTTTCATTTTTACCACATAATTATAAAATAAATTGTGACCCCAGGTTGAGAAACACTGCTTTAGAAAATGTACTGTGAGATTTAAGTTAACACTTTCTAGAGAGTCAGCAACAGTTTTACACTTCCCCAGATAGAAGATTGATGGCAACACTGCACAAGTTCAACAATTACTTTAACCTAAGGATGAATATTTAAATTGCTTTTGCCTCAAATCCAGTCAATCAGCATTAAATCCATTATGTTATTTTGTCCCAACCATCTTCTTCAGGCCTAAGCTCAATTTATGTTTTGGGAGAAGGTTTTACAGGCCACTCTTGCCTTTTCCCTCCTTTCTACTCAGGCAGAACTCAAAAATATTGAAATGCTCCATCCTGCTAACAAAAAGAAGCAGTAGGGGAAAGGAAACCCAGCGTCTTCCTCACTCCCAGAATACCTCCCACAACCCTAACAGCAATATAGTTTCTGAAAGGAGGGAGGAAGAAAGTTCCAGGCCCTTTCCTAGGGCAATAATGAGTCCAACTTCATTCCAAATATTGAGGAATCTGCAAAGGGACTAAACAGGCCCACACAGTTGGAACATTTTCCTCAGCAGATGCCCCCTTCTCTCAGGCTAGGTCTACACGGGGTGGGCTGGGGGGGGTTGACCTAAGATACACAACTTCAGCAACGTAAATAGCATAGCTGAAGTCGGTGTATCTTAGGTCGATTTACCTGGCCGTGAGAACGGCAGCGAGTTGACTGCTGTCGCTCCCCCATCAACTCTGCTTCCGCTTCTTGCCACGGTGGAGTTCCGGAGTCGACGGCAGAGCTATGAGGAATCAATTTTATCGCGTCTAGTGTAGATGCGATAAATCGATCCCCCATAGATTGATCACTACTCGCCGATCCGGCGAGTAGTGTAGACATAGACTAAGTTTCACTAACAAAACTAGTCCCCTCTCATATCTGGCACCAAGCCGGTCATGTGACTAGTCTCTTGTAAAACCAGCGGTTAAGGGATAATCCCCAGAAAACATCACAGAATGTTTGTATAATGCCAGCTCTAGCCTGCTGACACTGAAGTGTTCAATAAAATATTTCCTTTCACGTCTGTGCTATTATCTGCGTGTACTGGCTTGAGAGGAATGCCACACAATAGTTTTGCACATGCCAGTATTAACTAGTTGAATCTGTAAAACTTTTCAAAGGGATAATAAATATTTTACTGGAATACATTTTACATAGCTAGAGTTCATTTTATAGTGACCACCCAAAGTACCATCAAAATTGGCTGGGTGGTGGAGGTGGTAGTCTTTTAAAGGTGGAGCAGAATTGTAATCAACATATTTGGGGATTTTTTGGTGGTCTTTTAATTCAGGATCTTGCCTAATAATGGTCGTTGCTTATACCAGTTTTTCTGTACTATACAGACACGCACTTGTTGTTGTTGAAGCTTATGCTAATAATAGTAATTACCATTGATGAGCAGGTCTAGTAGTACAGGGGATATATTGACCACATATGACGGTAACAATGGTAAGCACAGTGATATCTGCCATGCTAAATGGACAGAAACTGTATAGAAATTAATTCTAAAATTGGATTTCAACAAAAGAGTATTATCACGTCCTTCTACTCATATTAATATATACACAAATAAAAAGGTCCAGGATTAGTCAAAGCCTGGAACCACACAATACTCACTTGCTTTGGGGTACAAAAACTGGATGGCTTGTTTTATGTTCAGTATTTTCTGCCCTGTGAACCTCTCAGCAAAACCTGGAAGTGAATCCTTTTGCTCAGTCTGGATAATGAAATTTTTAGCCAAGTTCATGAAGTAAGTTCATATGATAGGTTTTGAATTCTCGATCCGATAAGGGCCATATGATCAAAAGGGCCACCAACAGTGCAACTTGAAGTTGGGGTCAGAGGGTTAAGTTCGCCATGCCTCACACAAAGCCTACACAGACAGGTTTTGCAGGGAAATTCTGTCATGGGGCATGGAATCACCACAATTCACGGATGAGCTGCAATACAGTCAATCCATAGAGTCTCTACATGGCAGTTTTGAGCTACTGGGCACACAATTACAAATCTACCTAGCTAAGGTTTCTACAGGATCAGTAGCCATAGTGCTGAAGTCCTGGCCTATCCCGAACAAGCAGCTTCATACCCAACCATTCAGGGTCAGTACAGAGCTCATCTATACATCACTCCGGTGGTGCAGTACACCATGGGCAGTTCATCAGTAGGGAGTAAGCAGTGTCTGAGCTCTCTGCACAGAGACTAATCTCATCCAGAGACTGTTTGCTAAACAGTGTAAACTGTGTTTACAAAAGCCAAAACCTCAGAACAAATATTTGTGTTTCTTCATACACAGAATCATAATCTTTATGTAGTTAGGGATGCAGGCAAGAAGTGAAGGGACCCGGGAAGATATGTTGTCACTGGGTTGTGTTTTGGTGCCTGTGTCAGAAACCTCCATCCCCGAGTGATACCTGTCCTTCAGTTTTGCAGTTTTCAGATTTCCAAGACTGTTGAGCCACAAACACACACACGCACAAAATAAAGTAGGGACCTATGATGTTTTTCTCTCTCAGCATGTCAGAGACAGGAACTATTTATAACTGCTGTTTCATAACACCTGCCACAAGATGAAGCACATTAGCTGCAGGAACAAAGGCAGCCCATCATACAAAGCATCCAGAAGTAGTACCATTTCCAATGGGATATAACGAGACTTGGAGTGAGCAAAGTCAGCACAGGTTAAACCATATCACTATTCTGAAAGCACTACCTAGAAACATCAAAGATCTGCTGCATTAAAATTAAATTGGAACTTAAAATATGTACCATGGACTAAGCCGCCAGAGACCGGGTCAGATGTTGACATGCTGGTCTATATACATGATGAGAAAAGTGGTGTAAATTAATGCAAAATTGGACTCATTAAGAAGCAGAGAGAGAAAGAGAGTATGTTGCAGTGTAAAGGATTAATTGGCATGAAAAGAGGATGCCCACAAGTAAGCTATATTTCAATCATCAAACATGCATAGTCTATTGAGGGCCACACCAGCCAGAGTAACCACAGTTGAGGGCACTGCATTACACATCATGAAGTGAAGTGCCCAGATCTGCCTCAGTCCTGCAAATCCACAAATTTCTGAAGCAGTCCCGCAGGTGACGCCAGGTAGGGTCAGGGCTTGCACCTATACCAGCCATCCCAAGTGAAAACCAATACACGTTTTCAGCACAGCTCTCTAGTATATATTCTGTACATGCTACACATTTTAGAGAATTATTTTAGGAATATTAAATAGGAAGAGTGGGACTCTTTGTCTTATCCTTCCACTTGTAAAGTCAAGTGTCTCACCTACGTGCAGCTGCAGGAACTGTTATGCAGCCACATGTGAATTCCACTAGTGAAACAGACCCACACATCTCTATCTTCCCGGGCATAGAGTCAGCTACATTCAGCACCCACAGAAGACCCCTGCACACAGGGCATTCCAAGGTGTGCTCAGAGTGTGTTGGAGGCAAGCTAAAAGGGGAAGGGGACATGTCAGGGAGAAGGAAGCATAACTGGGGCTGGTTCCTGTGCCCTGGAGATTCCCTGCTCCCACAATGTCCATAGGGTCTATGGCGGGAGGAGGTGCAAGCTATGGCAGGCTTCAGACTATTCTAGAGGGTACTGGGGCCAAATGAGAAAGCATGTAACTAATTCATTTTTAAGACCTCTGTTAATTACCCAAAATAAACCAGCTTTGTAGGAGGAGGAGAATTCCGCCTCTGCAGCATGTTCCCTAACCCCCATGGAAACCCCTAGAGAGCTCCTATGGGTTCAAGCTCCCTGGACCTGTGGGGTGAATGCTGGAATAAGAAGGGAAGGAAGGTGAAAGGCTTTTTTTGCCACTTCAGGAGCAAGCAGGGCCATGTCAGTTTCCCTCATCATGCTGCAGAACACTGCTTTAAAAGGACTTCAGGCAACAACTGTGGGCAGAGAAGGTCTTGTAGAAGCCATCCTTTCCAATAATCACTTGAAGCCAGATGGCAAAGCAGCACCTCAGATGATCCATAGGCTCTGAGAGCTGACTCCAGCACACCAGGTCCTCCATCTCCCCACATGACAAAAACATTTCATAGACAATTCTGCAATTTGCATCACACGCCAGTGAGGAGAGAGAAAGCAAGATCCTCTGTTTCTATTCAGTCTTTAGCCAGTTGGATTTTGCCTGTTTAGGAATCCTAGGATTGGGCTCCCAGTCATTCTTTAGTCATCATTAATCTCATCTTCTGTGCTTATTAATGGACCTATTTTCTCTTTTTCCCTTGATACATTTATAAAAGCCCTTCTTATTTTCCCCTTAATTCCTTTGCTAGAATTAATTTATTTTGCTTTTGTTCTGCCTTTATTTTTTTCCCCTGGCAATTTAGTCAATTCTGAGAATTCCTGTTTTGGTTGTCTCCCATCTTCCTTTTTTCTTCAAGGCTCTTTTTCCTTACCTCAGATGTTTAACAGTCCCTCATGAAGCCACTCGGACATTTTTTGTATTTCTTTCATTCTTTTTACATGGAAATGTGGCCTGTTTTGGCATAATTGTGGTGTCTCTTAGGACTTCTTGACTTCTACTGCAGTGGGGGATTTCACTGATTAGATGTCTTAGTTTCCCCTGAACTTGTTTTTATTAATTCTAAAACTCCTGTAACGTTAAATTTTATTACAGTATTTCTTACTGTGTTGAATTCCAGAAGCTTGTGGTCACAGGTTCCAAATTCCTTTTTTAAATACACTTTTAATCACTTAATAACCCTCTCTATTAGAAAGAAACAGAAACAAGGTCTACTTACCCAATCACCATCTACAATCTTTCTGCTGATACAGTATATTTGGCAGTGTTTATTAGCCATCACTGTATCTGGCTACTTTGAATCCCCAGTGAGGATTGTACGATATGCCTAAAGTATCCCAAAATTTGGTCCAGGAATTTTGTGATTATTATTATTTTCCTCCTATCCTGGTGTTCTAAAGCAGATACCCTCTGGGTTTCATTCTTTGCAAATTTACCCAAACAATTTTTCCATCATATTCTTTACCAGTTTAAAGATTTGGGATCTTTTTTACTATTTAAAATCTCAATAGTAATTATAATGTTCTGCAGCTATAGCATGTAGTTTGCCCTGAAGAAAGAAAAATCACAGATATTGGGGGGGGGGCGTTTAAACTCACAATAAACACATGAAGGGAAAAAAATCTCATCATAGATTTAATTTAACTTAAGGAAGGTCAGAATAAAATATATATGAACAATGGCAAATGCTAAATTAGCTGAAGAATTCAGTGGAGACATGTCTAGGCAAAAGTAACCATTAATACGCAAGTATGATAACACAAAGGTGGCATACTCTTTCTTTTCTATTCCACAATCCATTGTTTAGACTGATTATTAATACTCCTATAGCACTATTAATGTGCATGCCACTTTGCAGCTGCCTTGGAAAATGCAGTTGTTGCCCTGAAGAACTTGTAATTAAAACTCATGTGAATTATATGCTGAATAAGTGAGGATAGTGCATCTGCCTATGAGCTGCATAAGAGATATTACACATCAATACATATTACCAGTGTCTATTATTTGGCAGCTATAATTAAAATGTAATCTGACACCAAAATAAAACATGCATGTCATGGGAGACTAAGATTTAAGGAACCATGCTAGCCAGATTGATGTTTTCTACCTTGCCTTTTTATAGATGTAAGCAAAATGAATGTGTTACCAAGACAACCATTTCTGAAGATCAGATTGACAAAATTTGCTCAGAAAAAAAGTGCTCTATAAAATGATTCTCTGGCTGAAAAAAAGAAAACCCAGCTCATATTATGTAAATCTAAACTATCCTTGCAATTTAAATTACAGAAATTCTAATTTGCACCTATTCGGCTTATGTTAGCCACTGTTCACACCCCACAGCTGTCTTTGTTCAAATGAAATTGTGCTGGATATGTCACCTTCTGGAATGTACAGTCGAAAGCCTAAGCAAAGCTGCATAATTTTCAAGCCATTCCATTAATACTAGATTTTTCATAATACTTCTAGATACTCGATTGGTGGTGTTGGGTATCAGAGTGTGGACTTGTTCTCAAATACACTATTACTTACAGCATTTAGCAGCAAAAGGCTAAAAGCTCAACAACTGAAGGGCTGAGCTAGAAGGATTAAGTGTTTGGCATTCACGGTATCACTTCTTTTTCCCTTCCTTGTACAATCCCCCGTGTGCCATTTGTACATTAACCAAAGAGAATGGTCTCAGAAGAACAGAGAGTTTACAATTTATGTTGTCACTAATACACCCATGTCCCTTCCTTTCATATCATCCCATCGGACATCATAACTTGCAGTCTCCATTTCTTATTACAATGAATGTTAGGAATGAAATGATGTGCTGAGAGTAGCACTGACTAAAGCTTCCTTACCAACTGCATCACCTTTGTGATATTCCTCATATGCTGATGAGTCAGATACCAGGAATCTGCCTTATAGTGCTAACTCAACTTATATCTTCCTCCTGGTAGCAGCCAGCAGTATTATCAGCCAAGAAACTGGTAAAAAAGTGAACTGAAAAAAAAAATACTGGTACATTTTGGGTCAAATTGTCCAGTCCATGGTCAGTCAAAACTACTACTGACTTCAGTTAGAATTTTGCCTGAAGGATGATTACAGAACTTAGCCTTAAATACTACTAAAGGAGGTAGGTTTATTTATTTAAAAGAAAGTAACCTTTTTTTAAAAAAAAAAAAAAAAGAAAAGAAAAGAAAAGAAATAAAAAATCCAAAATCCATTCAGATGAAAACCATAAAGCAATACATTATGAGCCAAGTTCAGGCATAGAGAACAGAATATAGAATCCAAAGGCACTTAAGCTGTTATTTTAAACCATTGGGTAAAGCATGCCATACAAAGGGAATACATACACTCAGTTCAGATCACAAAATATTTCTTTAATAATTGAAGTATGATGTTAAAATGAACACATGAGACTTTGCAATTGGAAGAAGTTTTAAGAAACTACCATTTGTTTCTGTATGTGTGTGCATGCATGTGTGTAAAGTTTTCAAACAATGCACTTTTGGCTTCTTAATTCATAATGTTCAAAGAATTACTTTTTAAATGACCAAACTTATTTTACATTATAAAATATGCCCATAGTTCCTCTGGAAGAGATCTACAATTTCTTTCAACAAAATTTATAGGAAAGATCAAGAGCTATAGAAAGAGCAGTTTTTCAAAGGCTTGAGTCAAAAGACTGATGAATTTTGGCAGATGAAAGATGCACATGTTGTGTGAAGATGACTCTCCTGTGGAGGGACAGGAAGGTGATCCAAGAGCACATTCACCATGAGTAGTCCAACCAAGAAGAGCATGCATGGATTTTGTAGAAAAGTATCTGCCAAAATTATAAACACCTGACAATAGCATTTTACAGTGCATGAGCGGAAAGAAATCTTAAAAGTACACTGTCAAGTCCTTTGCAGAAGAGATTAAACATGCTGTTAAAGTTGTACATCCTCACAGGGAAAGCGGTCCTAATACCAAAATTACTTATTTATCTTTTAAAATTTATCTTTCCAGCACTGAGTTTTTACAATAAGAATTACATATGCACTTTCCATGTACGTAACACATGTTCCAATTACAGGAGACCTGCAATAAATACTGAAAATGTCTTATTGATTTGGAATGATTCAACAAGGTCAATTTAAACTCTAAAAATATATCAATAAATCAAAATAAGAATCACACTGATAATAAGAATATACAACTTCTACAAAGGTACAGCATGTTCAGTTCTTAAAGCTGCTTAAAAGACAGCTTTAGTCTCTTTTTAATTGCAAGTGGCTACCTGTAACACTGTAATAAATATTTATAGATGATGGTCCCAGCAATGAAGACCTTTTGCAGGAAAAAAATTCATTGATATTAGAAGGAATTGTGCATGTGCAGGGGGATATAGAATCAAGCCTATTATAATAAGACCGAAATTTTAGTCTGACTGAGCAGTGCCATCTACCGGTCATGCTGTCCATTATGTTGCCACTTTTAACTGTTTGTCCTGGAGGACAAATATGCATGTCGATATATGATGATGTAGCACCAACACTAAAAGCTGTTTTGGAGGCCTTTAATATGCAATTTATTTTGGAATCTAAAGATACTATGATGCTCTTGGGAGGTGTGGGATCCCTATAATGAATACTGTGTCTCAGTGGTCAAAAAAGAGAAAATAGGGCATCCTAAAATGGCCATTGAACTCTTCATGTTATTTTTAATCCTCTGGCTGTTTGGTGACTGTAGAATAACTCACAAGACCCAAAAACAGTTTATGAAAATTTACTCAGCTTTTAATATCAGTCAAAAATACATTAATATAATTAAACCGCCACAGCTGTCCTGTAGTCTTGTCAGCTCTCTTTTTTTTATTCTTGCAATATTTTGATGTTTGGTTTTTCCACTACCTCTGTAGATTTTTACTAGCCCGTTCCTATTTCCCCACTTCAAGTCTGAAGCCTACAAGGATGGCCATTTTACAAAAAGGACTTCAAAGCAGGGCCTGTCTGCTAGCTGAGTGGTAACAGTGTCCAGGAGACTTGAATTCAATGTCTGGTTTTTAGCTTTTTTGCTCTTCATTTACAGCTTGATCCAGAAGGATGTTGAGAAAAATCAATTGGCTCTACAGGTGTCCAGTACATCCCAAGAGCAGATCCTCTAGAAGTCCTTGAAAAAATGGCTGATACTGCTCATCAGTGATCCCTCCAGCATATTAAAGAATGGCAGTAACAGTGTCCACATGAAGCCTATTCTATTCCTTCTCAGCTAGACGAGACTGATGCACACAACACACCAAGTGTCAAACAGGAGACAAGGATCCTTGGGTTACAACTGAGATACGAGGGAGATATTCCTGAGAGGAATACAGTGACTGAGTAACAGTCATATCTTACCCTTTTTTCAAATCATTTACTTTATCTACTGGTAAGTATATAGAAAAACATCAGCCTCTCTCATCAACCGCCTGCTTATAAAACATTGGAATCAAAGTCTCCAAATTCCAGCTAATATACTAGTAACGGTCAGTATTTAACTAGACACTTACATGCAGTGCAATACACATGAATGCTAACACCACAGGATATAGATACACATCAGGAAGATAACTCTTTCTTAAGCCTCTGTGCAGTTAATGTAAAGGCCCTGCACTAGAGAGCTGTTACTGTTCACATTCAGAACTAATTACAATAGTTTTGCATGACAATTCCTACAAAAAGGTAGATAAGGTCAATGAATTTTTAGATTATAATAAAACATATGAAAGTTAAAGATTAAAAATCAGACTCTGACCAAAACATCCTCAGAACATAGAACTCAAAGGGACCTCGAGAGGTCACCTAGTCCTGTCCCCAGCACTCATGGCAGGACTAAGTATTACCTAGACCATCCCGGACAGGTGTTTGTCCATCCTGCTCTTAAAAATCTCCAAAGATAGAGATTCCACAACCTCCCTAGGCAATTTATTTCACTGTTTAACCACCCTGGGAGTTAGGAAGTTTTTCCTAATGTCTAACCTAAACCACCCTTGTCGCATTTTAAGCCCATGGTTTCTTGTCCTATCCTCAGAAGTTAAGGAGATCAAATTTTTCTCCCTCCTCCTGGTAACAAACTGTTATGTATGTGAAAACTTATGTCCCCTCTCAATCTTCTCTTCTCCAGAATAAACAAACCCGATTTTTTCAACCTTCCCTTATAGGTCATGTTTTCTGGACCTTTAATCATTTTTGTTGCTCTTCTCTGGATTAACATTGATCAGAAACACATTCTCTCATTCACAGCATGTGACTCAGTAAAGTGTATGAGGTGTTCTGTATAATGAACAGCATGCTGAGATGTAGTAATTTTAGCACTTTTGATCTATTATTAAATATGCCATCTCTTTCTGACTCTCTCCCCTCTGCCATTTCCTCCCTTTCATTTGGAAAATCAACCTGTCTAATGTGTCTTTCTAAAAGGAGTTAAGGAAAAAAAAATACTGACTATTGTCAGTTATATTAGAAATGTGAGGTTATAAGGAGGGAGAGAAAGAGCAGAACACTACATCTGGGGCATTCATTCTCAACACAGGCCAAAAAACTATATGATTTTATAGACTTCTGTTCTAAAAACAATATTGTTAGCTCGTTGTACTCTAGTACTGCATCTCAGAATCAGAAATGCATACTGTGTGTCCGAACTTAGGAGTTAGACCTCATGTGTACCAGCAGTGAAGTGGTATACTATGAGGAGTAGTAATGCTAGACATGCTGTCCAACAAAGGCATACCTGTCAAGCTACTATAGTCCCATTGTGGGGCACAGCATGTGACATCAACCCAAAATGTGGCACATAAAGGAATTATTTACATAGGAAACTTAAAATGTGGCGGCATTCATTCCTTCAGAGTAAATAGCTCTTTCTATGACCTAACTTTCATGAATCTCTGTTGCTGAGGTAAATAATTTTTAACAATAAAAGCTAAGTGACACCAAATTTATGTGAAATGGAGGTAACTTGGGACTAAAATGAGTGACGTCTCTCCAAATCAGAGGTATGCACAAATGGGAAATTAAATACTGAAGTTGCTTCTGCTGTCTAGGAGGTTGATAAAGTTCCCACAGCACCTGATAAACTTCAATTTCTTGAGGCCCAGTTCAGAATAAGAGCTTGAGTTGAATAAAACAACATAGAAGTGCAGGAAAAGTTACAAGGAAAGGAATAATTTTTTGGCATTAACTACAGTTCCATCTAAGGGTACGTCTACACTGCACGATTATTTCGAATTAGCTTAAACCGATATTACAAAACAGATCTAATAAAATCGGTTTAGCGCGTCCACAGTGGGATCCCGAAATCGATTGTTTGCGTCCATGGTCCAAAGCTACCATCGATTTCAGGAGCGGTGCACTGTGGGTAGCTGTTCCTCAGCTATCCCATAGTTCCCACTTCCGTGTTGAGAGCACAGTGCCTGATGGGGCAGAAAACACTGCCCCGGGTGGTGCTGGGTACAGCCTCACCCCTCCCTTTGTGAAGGCAGCAGACAACCCTTTGGCGCCTTTTTCGCGGAGTGCATTGAGCAAACGCCATAGCACAGCAATTTTTCCTTTTTTTTTTTCACGTGGTGGTGGGGGGAAATAAACTGAGGAGCTGTTCCCTGAACCACGCCAGACACTGTGTTTGAACCTACAGACATTGGGAGCTCAGCCAAGAATGCAAATAATTTTCAGAGACTGCTGTGGACTGTGGGATAGCTGGAGTCCTCAGTACCCCCTCCCTCCCTTCATGAGCGTCCATTTGAGTCTCTGGCTTCCCGTTACGCTTGTCACACAGCGCTGTGTATCCTGGAGTTTTTTATTCAAACGCTTTGGCATTTCGTGTTCTGTAACGGAGCTGGATACAACAGATTTGTCTCCCCATACAGCGATCAGACCTAGTATCTCCCGTACGGTCTATGCTGGAGCTCTTTTTCGATTTCAAACTGCATCGCCAGCCGTGCTGATCAGAGCTCCACGCTGGGCAAGCAGGAAATGTAATTCAAAAGTTCGCGGGGCTTTTCCTGTTTACCTGCCCGCTGCATCCGAGTTCAGATTGCTGTCCAGAGCGGTCAGTGCTGCACTCTGGGATGCCGCCCGGAGGCCAATAACGTCGATTTCCGTCCACACGAACCCTAATCCGAGTTATCGCTATCGAATTTAGCGCTACTCCTCTCGTTTGGGAGGAGTTCCGAAATCGATTTAAGGAGCCGTTTAACTCGATATTAATGACGACGTCGTGTGAACGGATACAGCGTTAAATCGGTATATCGGCCATTAAACCGATTTAAAGTCGCAGTGTAGACCTGGCCTAAGTTACAAGATTCAACATTTCTGTTACAATTAATTTACATTATTTTTAAAAACAGACAGATAAGAGGAAATTCTCCTCCCTGAATGTGCAGGCTCCACTGTCTAAGGTTATTTTCTGAATGACAGCTCCACTTGTTACATCTGGCAACGATCTTCCATTATAACATAATTCACTTTGCAAGGCCCTTTGGCTCTCACAAAGATAAGTTGCTACATAAAAACAAATTATTTCTAATTCACGTGTTTTTGAATATGCTACACCTTCATTTTTTGCACAAGCTTCAGATTTTAAAAAAACACAAACAAAAAAAACACACAAATCCTACAAATTCATTTCAATTCCTATTTTGAATTTTCTTGTTTATGTTAGGGCCATAAATCTCCTGTAATGAGCTTTATTACTTACCATTAGTATCTCAAAAGGTATGTTCTCAATGCTCGGATCTGACTCTCAATTGAATTGACATATTGGAAAAAAAAAAACTATCATGAGAAATGCAAAAACTACCTGCCCTCTAAAATGAGATATGGAAAAAACTATCAATAACTCACTGAATGTCTTTGTAATCCCTCATTCCTGGAAGTTAGACCCTACATTTTGAAGTAATTTCAGCCATACAGCTCTCAGTGAATTTAATTATCTCTGGAACACACCTGTCAGTGAGTGACAGTCCAGTACCTTAGGCCTGGTCTACAATCAGATACATAACTTCAGCTGTGAGAATAGCATAGCTGAAGTCAACGTATCTTAGATTGAATTAAAATTATTTACCTTGTGTCCTTGCAGCACTGGATCGACGGCCGCGGCTCCTCCGTCGACTTTCCTTCAGCCTTTCACACTGCTGGAGTTCAGCAGTTGACGGGAGAACAATCAGGGATCGATTTATCACATCTACACTACACGCGATAAATTGATCCCCGTTAGATCGATTGCTACCTGCCCAGGTAAAGGTCTTTCCTAGCTCACTGATATTTTGGTAGCAGAGAAGAACATATTACTGCATTAAGCATGTAGAGGATTCTTTTAGCATGCTCAAAATCTCCCAACATCATACCTAAGACCCAAATTATTACAGACTATGTATTGGAAGGAAGTGGAATGGCTGGTAGAAAGATGCCAATATAGTTTCCATGTGTATCATGATCAGTGGAACTGGAGTCAGAGAGCCAATATTCCCTGGAGGGACACACCCATTATGAAGAGCAGATACACTCTAATAATGTACAATGAGAGCATAACGCAACCCCTAGGAAAATGTGACCTCATAGTAACAGCCCCCCTGAACCTCCCCACCAAAAAATATGATACCAATCTTAGTTTGGGATAGTCACCCCTCTTGAGGAATACAGTCATACAAGCTATGGATCTGATCAGGGTACAGTGTCACAGTGTTATAGCTGCAGTGCAAGAAACAAAAAGGGGAGCCCTCAGAGACAATGGAGTCAACTGTAAAAGCAAATGGGGATGTTTTCAAAGGTGACAAGTGCCTCAAAGGAAAGCTGCAGGCTCAAGAGCATTTTTACTTTCTGAGATTGGAAATAGATCCCATAGTGGTCTTCCTTTGTGCTTACCACAAAGAAAAATTCCATCAGCACAACATAATCAGTATGCAAGGAGCTCAAAAGTTTGCAGAGCAGGCGTATCATAGCACCTGTGCAGACCAGTACAGCCTGGACAACCAGCACGATGGTGGTAAAGAAGCCATCAGACAAACTGCACATCAGCATAGACCCAAAGCCACTGAACCAGGCATTGAAAAGATGCCACAATCTACTGCCTACAATCGATGACATCTTGCCAGAACAAGGCCAGAGGGTTTGTCTACATGAATATTTAGTTTATGGCAAGTTGGGGTGTGAATCTACCCTGCCCTAGCCTACAGCTCTCTAACTGTCCACATAGACCCTGCTGATTAGCCTGAACAGTTCGTTAATTCACTCTGATCGAGTCCACTTTGAAACAGGACAAGATCAAAGTGCATTAACAAAATGTCATTATCCATAAGCAGGGTGCACATGGACAGGTGCACCATGGCAGGCTAGTCAGGGTAGATCCATCCCTTAGCTTGCCACAAACCTAAGCTTTTGTGTAGACAAGCCCAGAATCTTTACAGTTTATGTGTGAGGAAAAGCTTTTGGCACATAAGCTTGAATAAACAGTGCAGCATGCTGAAAGCCTTTGCAAAACCATTTGGTGACTACAAATGGCTGAACATGCCAATGGGCATAAGCCCAGCACAGAGGTGTTCCAGAGAACACTCACCGCTGCGCTGGAAGGACTGCCTGGGGTGAAAATAATTGCAGACTATATGCTCATTGTAGCTGAAGGAGGCATTGACAGAGAAGCTGAATGAGACCATGACAGAAAACTACAGATTTTCTACAGTGATGCAGGGACAAGAACATAAAACTCAACCCAGAAAAAAATGTGACAAACAGTGTGAGGTGACATATGTTGGACATCTGCTCACCGGAGAGGGATTGAAAGTGATTCTAACACTATCAAGGCAATCAGAGTCATGCTAGCTCCAGTCCAAGTTCTGTCCACACCTGCTTTCAGCAGAGGAACCCATGCTTCAGCTCATAGGACAGAATGTTGACTGAGTAGATCCCTAATAGCAAGATCTGACACACTGAAACAAATAATAATGGATGCCCCTGCCCTCAAGTAATACCAGCCAGGAAAGCCACTGATGCTCTAGTGTGATGTATCTGAGAAAGGACTAAGTGTAGCTCTTTTGCAGGAGCAGTCTGTCACATATGCCAGCAGAACTGTGTCAAAGATCACACAGGATTATGGTCAAATAGAAAAAGAGGTTTTGGGTGTGGTATTTGCAGTAGAGTTATTCCATCAGTAAAGCTATGGCCACCCAATAACTGCAAACAGACCACTGTGATGGAGTGACTACCCCACAGTCATCCTGCAGGGTTTAATGCAGCCCAGATAGGCCAATTAACCCATCAGACAGCTGGTTAAGGAGACTCAGCTAGGCAGGAATAGGTGGGGCCTATAAATTCCAAGAGGTGAAAGCAGAAGGGGCTGTTGGGAAAAGGCAGACACTCCCAGGAGAAACAGAGGAGTGAGTGGATACTGCAGAGGGCAATCACTCCCTGAGAAGAGGGAGGACGCTTTTGGGAATTGTAGGTCCAGGAAGTAAAGGGGAACAAGCAGTAGGAAGAAGCACAGGGATAGAGCAGTGAGGCCAACGAGAGAAGGCCCAGACTGCTGAGCTGAGGGTCCCTGGGCTGGAACCTGAAGAATAGCGTCAGCCCGGGTTCCCCTACCAGCCACTGGGCGAGTGTCACAGAGGAAGTGAGTAGGAAGGCTGCATAGGGCTACTGAGGAGCTAAACCTCCCCTGGAAGGGGGGAACACAGACAGTGACACGGCCGGAGGGCCAATCCATGAAGAGGACACTGTGGTTGCTGAGACTACAAGCGGACAGCAGAGACAGAGTGCAAACTATGGATGGGGGGGGGGGGAAGAGGGGGGTCTTGGCCTTGAGCTAATCCCCAGACTATCAGGATGAGGCACCAGTCCAGTGGTGAGTGGGACACCACAAACCCCTAGACATCATGATGGCAAAAACCTTTTTTAGTCCTCCAAAGAGATTTCCGAGTATGTTGATGACCTCCAGTGCTACCAGATAGAGATCAGGTACTATCAAGAACAATTACTGGTGTAAGCTGACACCTTGAGCAGGGCACACATGAGTTGAGGGAAAGGAATCTGGACACTGATTCCTTTAACATGCAGCACTCTCTCCTGGTTTCGACAGTGAAGCTGATGGGAAGAGGCTATGGAACAGGACATCACACTACAGACAGTAAAAAGAGCGTGCTAACGGTGGCCAGAAGACAAAAGTCAAATACTGGTAGGAGCAAAACTACATTTTCAAATTAAAGATGAGCTGAGTGTTCAGGATAGAATTACATTTCAAGGACAGAGAGCTGTTACATAAGGATGTCATGCAAAGATACATGCCTCATACCTAGGCATTTACAGCTATCTTAAATGGGCTCGAGTGTGTGTTTACTGGTTAGGAATGAATACACGACTCCACTCCATGATAGAAGGATGCAACATCTGCAATCCATGTGACAGAAGCAGAAAAAGACTTACCACATGAGTTACCCACCCAACCATTGGAAAAGGTGGGAGCAGACTTATTTACCCTCAAGGAAAAGCAGCACTTGATTACAGTGAACTACTTTTAAAATTTTTGAGAGGTTGATACCCTACCTGATACAAGTAGCAAGCCAGTGATTGACAAACTGAAGACCTGTTTTGTGAGATATGGCATTCTGGACATCTTTACCAATAATGACCCCAATTTGCACAAGAAGAAATCAAGACATTTGCATGCAAATGAGAGTTTGACCATCACATCTCCTCTCCAGCATACTCATAGAGTCATGGTAAGGTGGAATCAGTTAAGATTCTTACACAAGGCTGTTTCTTTTGCTTCAGACCTCTTTTGCTTTTTTGGCACACAGGAATACCCCATCATAGGGATATCAAAACAGTCCAGTGCAGGTATTGATGAGAGGAAGGCCCAACACTCTGCTATCAGTGAGGGGGAACCTGTTGCAACCAGAAGGATTAAGAGGAGATAGCCAACAATCAGAGAAAGCAGGCACTACAATAAAACAGGTCAGATGAGCATCTACAGCCCCGATAATCCAGCCATTGGAGAGACCCCAGAAGGAGTGAACTAAAGGAGTCATGAGGGGTTCTGAGGTGACTGCGCAAGGGACAAGTGATCCAAGGAACACGATCCACCTACAAGCCAGCAGACTCAACACCCAGGAAAGCCAACACAGATCATCACTGAATGGAGAGACAGAGAACCATCTGGAGGACAACTCAACAGGGAGGAAGGAGACTCCACAGGGACAGTTTGCTGGGCTCAGAGACAGGTGACAGGAAGACAGAGGTAAGTCACTCCCAGCAAGATTACCTGCTGAGGACACGAAACTATCTCAAAGACTATAGTCTTCTCTGTGGTAAAGACAAGACTCCAACTTGGCTATGTGCTAGCAACCTCTGGCCAAAGGGAAAAGTGGTGTGGTCTGTGCATTAAATTTTATTTTCAATGTTTATATTAAAATGTCTGTAGAATAAGGAAGATGTACCATGATCAGTGGAACTGGACTCAGAGGGCAAGTATTCCCTGGAGAGACCGTTTTGAAGACAAACCAGAGGAACAGGGAACACCGAGGAGTTAGGCTGCTCAGCCACTTCGAGAGAGATGTCCACAGTGTTGAGTAAAGTTCCATGTGTTCAACTAAACATGCATTCAGCTTCACACTGTGAATGAAACACCATGGACCATCAAGAACAGGTTCTTCTGGTCCTAAAACTTGACACCTAGATTAGGTTGAAGACTGAGTTTGTGTTGGGACATCACCGTATTTCCAACTCCAATGAACATGTCCCTACGCTTTCAAAGAATTGCCTGGGATTTAGCAAGCTTGTGGAGAATTTTAAAAAGATAATTACCTTAAAATAACAAGCTTTTCCCAGGGTGACAGCATTGTTCCAGGAAGAGACCATACCAACTAAAAAAATTCTATAGAACTAACAATTAAACTGGAGTCAGTTGGTACAGATTCTCCATGATGATGGTAAAGGGCTAAGACCCCAACAGAAATCAGGTTGTGCCCCTCACCTTAATATTATATTACCTCTATGCTAAGGGCAAAATTCTCCCCTTCAATTTACATACAATGTATCCTAACTCAGATATTTTGTTTTCTTAAGTGTGTGGAACTCTCACTGAAAATCAGATCCATTTTACCCTCCTGTCAAACTAAAAGGATCATGCTTTTTAAGGTGCATTTGGGGAGGGAAATACTGTTTGAGGAGTGATGTTTAGTGAGGGCAAGGTATTTTCTGTATCTCTACCACACTCTTTATTTGGTCCATTAGTTATGTTTGGACTTGGCAGAATTCATTTTTTATTATTTGGATTGATGGTATCAATTTCTATTTGAAAGTATTTTTTAGATTTGTATTATTTAAATTTTCAAAGTTATGGAAAATTAAATAATTGTCTGACCTCCTCATAATGAGAATACAAGTTGAGATTCAAAAAGTTAAAGGTTTATAACTACTAAAAACACAAATTAGAGAGGGAAAAGCTCTGTGTGGCTCAAAAACTTTTCTGTCTCACCAACAGAAGTTGGTCCAATAAAAGATATTATCTCACCCACCTTGTCTCTAATATTCTGGGACTGACACAGCTAAACCACACTGCATAAAACAGAAATTGTCAACATCAAGTGTCAAAGTACATACCCTTAAATCAAACTCTAATACGTTCTCAAGCAGCATTTTTCCTTACCTTGTCTTGCTGTAAATTTGGGAAATATTTTTCATCATTTTGTGTGTGTACATTTTAACTGATGTTTAATAACATATACTGATAAAAATTGCACCTGACTTTCTTTCCTCACATCAATTGTGCTTTTAACAAATTGCCAGGGACATCTAAAGTGTAAGATGGTTGCCCTTTAGGGTTTATAAATCAAAAATAAACAAAACATAAATGAAGTACCCAAGTGTTTAGGAAGTAAAGAATATCAGAGCCTAGATCCACCAGAGCATTTTTTCTTGACATATCCCTTAATCCGTCAATTTACAGAGTAAGAAAATATCTCCTGGTGGTCCTTTGCTTCCCACACTGGATGGGGAAGGACTAGGGCCATCCATATCAGGCTGTAGTGCAGGACGGATGTGCAATGGGGAACAGGCTGCCCTCCATAAGTGGATGTATTCTCCTGCATCCTGGGAACTTTTCTGTACATTCTGGGAAGTTCCAGGAAGCATTTATCCTCTTTCAGGCCCTGCACTAACCCTTCATATGGGCTATGTTTTAAAGATATGAGCTAATTATATTAGTAACATCTCTTTTTTTAATCTTTCTTTCTGTGTTATAATGTCTTAATAGCTGCTTTTAATTAAAGGAATTATGTGTTATTCAATGTATGTGATATAAAAATGGTAGGGACAGAGCAGTCCATTCATTGCTCTGAGCACCGAGGGAACACAATTCCATCCCGTCTTCTCAAAATGCAATCATATAAGGGTTGGGCAGAAACTGTCCATAATGAATTGCTGAGTGGGCGAAGAGTGAACAAACAGAATTAGAATTAATGGTAATCATAACAGGCATAAAATTGATTTGGTTGGCTAATCCTGCATTTTTAACTTGGGATGCTGCTAGATATAGGAGAAAAAAAGGCAACAGTTGCTATAGCAACAGGACTACAGATAGAGCCTACATTGCAAATGCCACTGTTCTTGGCCGACAAAGCAAAGCAATGTTGTAAGCTGGAGTACACAAATACTGTGGAACATTGACTTCAGCTGTATCTTAACAAAAATGATTTCAACATCATTTTTGAGTAATGACTATGAAAAAGAATCTATGTTTTTGAACCATTTTTTTAAACCAAAAAATGATTCCTGAACTGAAATTTACAATTGTCACCTTTAAAATCTAAGTATTTGACAACTGTCACTATCTGAGATAACCACACATTTCCCCTGTACTCAGAGAAGGAAATATCTGTGGTATAGCATACAGCAGATGGCCAAATTACTTAATTTTTAGTACATTTCAGTTAAAATAAAAATTAAATGCCATTAATGATGGACCCTTAAAATGATGCTTTCTAAGGAAGGATATGACAGATCATTATTTACTAGTGAATCTAATAAGAACTTCCACAATGCACACCATTTTTATAGAGGCTTTGCAATCAGTATTGGAAAAGAAAAAACTGAAAAAGCAAAAATCTGATAAAACAAAATGGGAAACTTTTTTAAAATACCTAAGTAAACAATGCGTAAGCTTGAGGGTCAAAATACTATTGTAATATAAATTAATCTTTAATCCTGAACCACATTATTCTTCAATATGAAACAAACTATCAGACAGTAAGTTTGTTATCCCAGTTATCACATCTGAGTTATTTACTGTATAGAATGATAAAATGGACCTAAATTCAGACTTGGAGAGGTCTAATTTTGTGTTTTTCACCTTCTTAAGTCAGCATGAAATATGTGTTGAACTTTAGGCCTATTCTAAAAACCAATATCAACCACAGAATTAAAGAATTGCAGTGGGCTCATCTGCTCTAAACAGGTGCCCCAAGAGAAGGCAGTACTGATATTTACTAGAGAAAATAAAGAAACACTCCAAGAAATAGGAGGGCTACCATATCTCGGACCTGAAACACACTGAAATGTTTTTAGATTTCCCCCTCCCCTCCTTTTCACTCTGGCCATAGTCATCATTAATTTATCACTAGCAGTGACACATACTCTATCGACAATAGTGACATATTTTTCAAAAATGATTTTAAGGAAACTGCAGTTTGAATTTTAAATAATCCCCTGACATCCCCAGTGACTCTGCTAGAAGCAGTTCTTCAGTCTCCACTATGTGCTGTGACTTACTCATTTTAAAAAAAATTAACTTCTTTAAGTACACTGTGAGGTTAATTCAGGTAGCTGCCATTGAACATATAGACATGGTATTATTATAACAAGCAAGGATGCTGGTACAGAATTAATGTTTTAGTTTTGATTCTAAACTGGTAATGCTAATCTGACACTGGAATCCACCATGGGTGAAAAGTCATGGATTTTATGTCGTTTTGACAGGGAGTCAATGTTCAATGACAGGGGGTAAATGTTTGTGGGTAAAGAGCTGATTAGCCGAACAGATGTTTTGAAGACCCAGCTGTCCTAACCCAAGAGATAAGAGAGAAAGGCTCCAGATCTTTGCTTTGGTAGACTACAGGAGCAATGAAATATGAGTTCTAGACAAAAGCAACTATGGTCAGGCTCTCATAGCATAGTTAGGAGAATAAGCATTAGTTTCCTATTGATAAGATTGCTCTTTCATTTTTCTGGTAGTTAGCTGTTGTTAAAGTCATTTCTTTGCTACATCAAGGTAATTACTTCAGAAAGGCTGGCTTCTCTTTACTCTTTTTATGACTAAATAGACAGACACATAGGTAATTACATCTCCTGGTTTTTCCCTTAACATTCTGGTTATGCTTTCATTGACAAGCCCAGCTCTCACTGAAGACAATAGTAGCATTCTGTTATTTTCAGAACGCCACCAGGCACTTAATTTTCAAAACAATATTTGGGACAAGGTGAAGAGAGGGGAGGATGGTAATTCACTGTGTGTCTTAGAAGGAAATCAGGGAAGCTACCTGTAGTCATGAGATCTATTTTATAATACAAGAAAACAAGAGTAAATTTGGTAGCAGCCACTCAATATTTTTTTTCATTTTATTACTTAACATAGTTGTAATCCTGCATGGCAATTAATAAAATCCTTTAATGAAAATCTACCAAATTACTTTGTTGCACGGAGCTAATAGAACTGCAGCAAACGCTGTGTACTATAAGATGTAGTATATCATTTTATAAAAACTACTGATAATGGAGAGAATGCTTTTTAAAATATGTGTTTCCAGCAAAGCTATGGAAAGTAACATTCAATAAGCTAATTATGGTTTATTGCTACAAAAAAATTTTGGAAAGAGAATTTAGAAGAGACAGCTACTTAAAATGAAATCTGGTTAAAAGCCAGGCTTTTAACCAATTGGCCATCATGGTACTGCCAACCTCAAGAGATCAAAATTTCAAGCCAAATCCCCAAAAATCCTGAGATCCCATTTTTTTAAGTCTTTCTTTTGACTTTTTAAACTTTCTTCCAGCTATGTCCGTGTGATCATTTCAGGTTGAATGTCAACCTTTACTGCACACAAAAACACAAGTTTCTCCCTGGCTGCTCAGCTGAAAACTTGAATTGCTGTCTCCTCATCCCTAAAATAGGGGAACAGCCATACATTTCCTCTTACTGACTTGACTGGGGTTCTGCCCTTCCCCAGACACAGCAGTACTAGTTCCCTGACTCCCCCCACCACCCCCAGGGCTTCCCCTCTGCCTACATCTCAAGTGAAGGAGAAATCAAGGAAGCAGTGAAACGTTGCTCCTTGGCCCCAGACCCAAGAGCAGCTTTTCCCTCACTCCCTGCTCCACAAATCCTCACAAAGGACAAAACACTGAAGGCAGGGTTCAGAGACAGGACAGTTCTGTGTCCTTACCGCCAAGGCTCTCGCATACAGCTCTGCCCAACCCCAGAAAAAAAAAAAATCACACGAATAGAAGTTTCTAGTATCACCACAACAGTTTGTCCTACAGGCTCAAAAATCTCATGACTAGTGATCAGTTCACAAAAGTCGGCAATACTACCTTTCTCTGGAGGCTCACGCTTAGTTCTTCTCATGTGTGATGCCATTTGTGACAGAGAATGTTCTATATATTAACACAACTTTGTGTCCCAAGAATTTTTCTGAAACTAAGGGTACGTCTACACTGCACGATTATTTCGAATTAGCTTAAACCGATATTACAAAACAGATCTAATAAAATCGGTTTAGCGCGTCCACAGTGGGATCCCGAAATCGATTGTTTGCGTCCATGGTCCAAAGCTACCATCGATTTCAGGAGCGGTGCACTGTGGGTAGCTGTTCCTCAGCTATCCCATAGTTCCCACTTCCGTGTTGAGAGCACAGTGCCTGATGGGGCAGAAAACACTGCCCCGGGTGGTGCTGGGTACAGCCTCACCCCTCCCTTTGTGAAGGCAGCAGACAACCCTTTGGCGCCTTTTTCGCGGAGTGCATTGAGCAAACGCCATAGCACAGCAATCTTTCCCTTTTTTTTTTCACGTGGTGGGGGGGGGAAATAAACTGAGGAGCTGTTCCCTGAACCACGCCAGACACTGTGTTTGAACCTACAGACATTGGGAGCTCAGCCAAGAATGCAAATTTTTTCAGAGACTGCTGTGGACTGTGGGATAGCTGGAGTCCTCAGTACCCCCTCCCTCCCTTCATGAGCGTCCATTTGAGTCTCTGGCTTCCCGTTACGCTTGTCACACAGCGCTGTGTATCCTGGAGTTTTTTATTCAAACGCTTTGGCATTTCGTGTTCTGTAACGGAGCTGGATACAACAGATTTGTCTCCCCATACAGCGATCAGACCTAGTATCTCCCGTACGGTCTATGCTGGAGCTCTTTTTCGATTTCAAACTGCATCGCCAGCCGTGCTGATCAGAGCTCCACGCTGGGCAAGCAGGAAATGTAATTCAAAAGTTCGCGGGGCTTTTCCTGTTTACCTGCCCGCTGCATCCGAGTTCAGATTGCTGTCCAGAGCGGTCAGTGCTGCACTCTGGGATGCCGCCCGGAGGCCAATAACGTCGATTTCCGTCCACATGAACCCTAATCCGAGTTATCACTATCGAATTTAGCGCTACTCCTCTCGTTTGGGAGGAGTTCCGAAATCGATTTAAGGAGCCGTTTAACTCGATATTAATGACGACGTCGTGTGAACGGATACAGCGTTAAATCGGTATATCGGCCATTAAACCGATTTAAAGTCGCAGTGTAGACCTGGCCTAAGCCTCTTACCCACCACTACCCATTAGACTGGGGTAGCTGCCATTCTAACCCCTTCTATCTCCCATTTTCATCACTATCCCTCAGATGCCCCATAGCCACCACATTCCTCTGCACTCCACTCCCTGCCACTCCTAATTCGGAGTACTTCTCCCAATCTGCTCCCCAACATCCTCCCCCAAATTGGCTGTCACTCTGTGGTTCAGGGGCTGGACAGGACACAGGGACTGTGGGTGTGGCTTCAGTCTCACTGAAAAGAGTGGGATGTGGTAGCCAACTTTATTCAGAGTAGCCTTACCTCCACATGCAGATCAAGTGTAGGGAATCAGTGGCCATCTTGCTGGCTTCAGCCCCACAGACAGTAATAGCAGATTATCTCAGAATATTAGGGTTAGAAGGGACCTCAGGAGATCTAGTCCAACCCCCTGCTCTTCACAGGACCAATCCCCAGACAGGATTTTTACCCCCTCAAGGACTGAACTCACAACCCAGGGTTTATCAGGCCAATGCTCAAACCATGAGCTATCCCTCCCACTCTGTGTAGCTCAAAAGCTTGTCTCTCTCACCAACAGATGTTGGTCCAATAAAAGCTATTACCTCACCCACCTTGTCTCTCTAGGAGATGCTGGTCGTTTTGAATGTGGGAAAAATTGTGAGTTGATAGTCTTTCATCATATCTTCGTAAAATAGGTAAAAAACACCCCAGACACAATAAAATCATCAGTGTTAGCAATACAGTATCAGATTATATACATCTTGTTTAAACAATGAAATCCTATTAAATTTCTATCAGATAAAACTACATATAAAGAGTATAAGGGTCTGTCTATACCACATCATGGGGTGTTATTGCAACTCATGTCGACATTCCTGAGCTAGATTTAATTTAACTAGTTCAGGTACCAGAGCAGTGAAGACGCAGCAGCATGCGCTTCATCATGAGTTGTATAAACACTCCCAGAACCATCGGTAACTACTTGAGCAGCCAGCCTGCACCGAAGCATGTGCTGCCGCAGCTTCATTGCTCCAGTACCCAAGCCAGCTAGATTAAAACTATCTCAGGTATGTCTACAAAAGCAGCAATCACAGCTCATGAGTGCATATAAATACACTCTAAGTGAACCCAAACCCCAGGTTAGGAATAGTAAAAGAATATATCTGCCTAGTTAAATTAATCTATCAGATAAGTAAATCTGCCATGGATCAAGCTAACCACAAGGCTATAGATATGACAAAACCTCATCAGAGCACATGCTTGATAAAGAAATTTACTTTTCACCAAACATAAAGAAGGTCTTCAGCATGATCAGATAGAGTCTTGTTATTAATCTACTCTCTTGTGTAAAAGAAGATAAAATAATATTGCCATTTCATGCACCGAATTACACATTTTATATTGTATTCTACAATTTGTAATTCCACAGCTAAATGCACAAATAGGATGTAACAGCTATTATGCTGTGCAATGCGTTACAATACTTTCTAATTTAACAAAACAAGAACATGTACATTTTTTAAAAAGCAACCAATGCATTTTATTCATAATTTTAAAAAGATTGCATAGTATATAACTATGCTCAATAGAGAGCTCTAGATAGATTACAGGGAACATGATGACTAAAAGGATGAGCATTTAAAGAACTTCACAGTACATTTTGCCGCTAAATTTTCTTTGTGCCTTTAAAAATTTCCCTTACACTTTCTTTCATAAACAATTGTTTATATTTTCATAGAATTACATACCAAGTACTGCCTGTACAAGAAATCATTAATGCCAAAGAAAAACATCCTAACTATACTAGCTTCACTTGACACTTTTGATTGATTTTATGCTTCTGAAAAGAGATTTGCTTGGCCAAACATAGTACATCACCTGAAAACAAAAATACATATGCACATACTTGCCTGTGTTTCTCTTACTACCTTTAGTAGATTCATAGATTCCGAAGCCAGAAGGGACTATTGTGATAGTCTAATCTGACCTCTGTCGGGATCCCAACACAGGCAATCAGAATTTAGGGTCAGAGCAGGGCTAAGCCTGAGGTGACGAGTAGCAGAGGAGTGTGTAGTCAGGTTCCAAGCCATGGTCAATACCAAGAGTCAAAGTCTGAGACAGTGGCCAAGTCAGAAGCCAAAATCCAAATCAAGCTGAGGTCAATAGAGGAACAATGGTCATGGCAGCTACAAGAAATCCACACCGTTGCCTGGATACTTACTGGAACATCCCCTAGGTTTATATAGGGTGGGGAACTTATCAGGAGCCATGGGGCTGCTGCCTTTCAGACCCCGTGAAGCAAGACTTCCCATGGCCTGCGTCCACAGCACATTGTGGGCAGTAGAGCACAAGCTGGTTACAGAGTCCATTAGTTTCAGAGATGCCAGCTGCCTGGCAGATCTGGAGGCCCAGGTTCTCGATCTACAGGACCTTACAACTTCCTGTATAACATAGGCCATAGAACTTCCCCAAAATAATCCCTAGAGCAGATCTTTTAGAAAAACATCCAATCTTGATCTAAAAGTGGTTGCCTTTCAGATCCATCCCAGCAATTGCTCTGCAGGTTACTCTATTACTTCAAAGAAAAGGTCACACAGCTAGTGCACAGAATCTTGACGCATACCAGAAGCCAAAACGCACTGAGTAAAGCAACTCAAAAGGAAACAGAAAATACATTGAAATATATTGTGCAAAGAAGCAGCAAGGTGTTAGGTCCTAAAATATCAACTGGGAAAAGCACAGCAAGGAGGAAAAAGCCTACATTTCTTTCCCTCCTTTTCTTCAATTTATTAGTGAACTCTATTGTGGTTGACATTGAAAAGCCCATTTTGCCAACCATTACCACACAGTGATACCTGACATGCTGTATCTATGTCATATTTTTAGCATAATGAGCTTACTGTAGCATTTTAGATACCAAATTGTCTGATAACTGTTGGCAAATGTTTCCTTTTCAATTGTGATCACTAGATTTAGTTTACAAAGAAAATTATTCCACATGCGTTGAAATAGTGACCTTCATTAGGCAATAATCTTCACAGCGTGAGGCTTCTGGCATAGTATCCGTAACTAGTAATTTTTTTTAAATCTCAGTGTGTGAGATATTATATATATATATATATATATATACACACACACACACACACACAGAGATATATACACACACACAAAATATAAAGCTACAGCTGTAGCAAAGTCATGATTTTTTTTTAAATACTATTGACCAGCCCTAAAACAAATTCAAAGAATTACAACCCTTAGCCAGAGAAAACAGGAAAAATTGGGGGATATTGGGAACTTTGTTTTACTGGATTAGAATAACCTCAGGGCTGGGTGTCTCTCTTCTGGGTTCTGTATCTCTGAGCATGTTGGCAGTGCTATGAAAGTAGTTAAAATGACGGCTAACATTTTCAAAAGTGACTAGTTATTCGGATTGCCTTGGTTACTGGGCCCCAAATATGACACCTCACAAAGGCCTATTTTACCAAAAGCAGGTGCTCAGAACCCTGTAATTCAACTCAAGCACCCAAAAGCCTTTTAAAAAAATCTTGACCAATATGTATATTAATTACTGTGTGGGAGAGGGGACACTGAACAAAACTATTCCCCTGCCAAGACTGGCTCACAGCAAGCAGACAATTCAAAAATTATCTCCAATGATGGAAAATCACATGAAAAAAAATGACAATAAAACAAGAACAGAAGACAGACGTTACAAAATTATGCATAAAAATGAAGGCATATAACCAGTCAACTCATTCTCCTCTCAAACCTTGCTGACAACCATTTGTTCTTTGCCAATATAATGTCTGGACACCCAAGAGCTGGGGCCAGATTTTCAAAAGTACTTTCTCAATTTGTGCTCAGAATTTTGCAATTTTGTGCTCAGAAAACATAGTTCTGTCAGAAATTTGATTCTGCATGAATAAACTATGTTTGGTTATACAAACTGTTCAGAGATAACCATGTTGCCTTATCTGCACATGCAATTTGCATACGGAATTGCAGGGTTTTAGGTGTGGAAGATGCATCTGCAACAATATGGATGCAAACAAGATGCAGTTACAGTTTCAGTGACTAATCGTTGTTAAAAAACAAACAAACCCTGAACAGAAGTAATTTGCTTAGCAGCTGGACTGGAGTCCTTTTAAAATGTAAGTAGCAAGAGGAAGATTTTCTCTAGACACTGCATAAGAAAGGGCAAGAGCAAGCAAGGAGCCATTCTATTCTTTGCACTCCCTAAGGCCTCGGCTACACTGGCGCTTTACAGCGCTGCAACTTTCTTGCTCGGGGTGTGAAAAAAAACACCCCCCTGAGTGCTGCAAGATACAGCGCTGTAAAGCGCCAGTGTAAGCAGTGCCGCAGCGCTGGGAGCTAATTCCCATGAGGAGGTGGAGTACGTGCAGCGCTGGGAGAGCTCTCTCCCAGCGCTGGCGCTGCGACCACACTCACACTTCAAAGAGCTCCCGCGGCAGCACTTTGAAGTTTCGAGTATAGCCATACCCTAAGCAAAATCCAAGGAGAAGCACATGTGCTGTTTCCTCCTTGGCCCCTATGGGAACTAACCACCCCTTTAGGGCAGACATGCATAGCCCTGTAGCCACTCCACACTACCCTGTGCAACAAAGAGTTCCTGCTGGAGACAAAGTGTCTGATCTTTCCCACACTGAAATCAAAGGGAAAACTGGCAGGATCAAGCCAACAATTCCTCCCCAAGCTCTTTCTAGAGTGGTAAAGCTCCATATCACCCACTATTCAGGGCTGTGCATTTCAGGCACAGCCTACTCTATATATTTATGAAACACACAAATGAACAGGGTTACTCATTCAAGAGCTTACTCATTTAAGCTTTGAGTAAAAGCATGGAAGAAAACATTTAGTAAATCCAAGGTTTAAAAGGAAAGGGAAACGTTTCAAAAAATAAGACATTTTAATTAAAGTAGATATTTTTAAATGGCAAATACAAATATATGTAAAATATTCATTGACTAAAAATATTCAAATTCATGCAGCATAAACCAAGAAGAGGGTGTTTTGTTTTGTTTTGTGCAGTTACATAAACCCCGCTATAGGTGAATTTATATATGAAATAACTGGGGAAATCATATAATGTGCCTTTTTCATGTAAGTCACAGGAAATGAGAATTTAACATGGTACTTGGCTCATAAACAGTGACTCAGCTACAGCAACACAAAAGGGGGTGAATCCAGATGGGGTAGAAAAGGAGAGGACTCAAAGAATAATTAATGCCAGTGCCAAAGGACAAAACCTGGACAAATTCCAAAAATGTCAAGTGCATAACATTTCATTGCTGCGTCTATTTATTCAGTATATAATTTATTCAGATACTGACCCTGGAAACATTACAGGGATAATCTTTCCAAAAGGAAGAACTGTTCATGAATAATTTCTTCACGTGTAAAAATATATTCTTTCAACACCTATTAAATGTCTTCTCTTCCAACCATTCTCCCTCTAGCCCCCAAACAAACAGTGACGGTAGTCAACACAAGGATAACCCTGCTGTTCAGTTGCAGTGTGTTAGACTTTTCATGTTTCCTTCTGAGCCTTCCCAAACTGTTAATTTTAGTCTTGTGCTACTCGTGCCTTTATGCAAACAATCTCACTCGGAGATCTTCATGTCATACAGAGACTACAATTTAGCTAATGACTTTCTGAAACCTGTAGTTCTGTCTTCTGGGGACGGCAATGAATATTTCTTGTCATGACATATTAAGATCCCACGTGTTACTATTTTCTTTGACTGAGCATATTTTGCCTCCACCTACACTTACATTTTCACCAAGATAGGACAATGTTTATAAATACTTTGTTTTGCAACATTTCAGTTAACACAGTTGGGCAGCCAAGCATGAACAGAACTTAACTTTGTTAACATTTTTATAAATTGTTCACGCAGAGAGGGCTGTAGTAACTGTGGCCTTATCTTGAGAACTGTATTGAAAAAAATTTTAATGATATTATTCCTAACATGGGCAAACCTGTAGAAGGTAGACCGACAGCCATATAGCATCAACAGCAGCCTATGTGGAGGCAGAGATCTTTTGGGCACCAGAAGCATCAGGATCATTAACATGAACAGAATGTGAGGAGGCAGTTCTCATACAGTATGCAATCAACCCAACCTGCTTCTGGTTTTTTTATGCTCTGCCACAGGCTGTTTCCATGTTGCTGAAATCTGTGTATAATGATCACTTTACTCCATATTAGTATTTTACCCACTTGCAGTTAGACGAACATTGGTCTGTATATACAGTTAAACTATTGTTACCACTTAGCATATGCATGTATATATAAAATGCTTTCAGATGACAGGACTTTTTCTTGGGGAATAAAGAACAGTCAAGGACTCCCATGTATAAATAACTCCATTCTGCTAATAACTCCTGAAAGGTTAGTCTGGAACAGAGATGATATTTGATAATTTATGGTGTAAGTCATCTCAAACCCAGTCAACCTATTTAGGAACACTTAACGCATATGACTGAATAGCCTGATTTCTCTCTTTAAGGGCAGTATTAGTGCATGCAAGCATTTGGGTTTTTTATAACCAAAAAATTCAATATACAGGTATTTTAAAAGTTGTCAATCTATCAAAGAATTAAAATAATTCCCATCTATGGCGTGCTAAAAAAATTAAAGAACGAACAACCCATATATGAAATCCATCTCAACTGCGAGGTCAGCTGTCAAGGTTTCTTTCCCCAGTTTGAACTTTACAGTACAAAAAGTGGGGACTTGCATGAACACTTCTAAGCTTAATTACTAGCTTAGATCTGGTACATTGCCACCAGCCAGAATTTAGTGTCTGGCACACTTTCTGTTCCCCCAAAACCTTCCCTGGGGAACCCAGATCCAAACCCCTTGGATCTTAAAACAAGGAGAAATTAACCATCCCCCTTCTTTTCCCCCCAGACTTTCCCCTCCCTGGGTTGCCTTGAGAGGCTTCACACAGATCCAAACCCCTTGGATCTTAAAACAAGGAAAAATTAACCATCCCCTCTCCTTTCCCCCCAGACTTTCCCCTCCCTGGGTTGCCTTGAGAGGCTTCACACATGATCCACAACTCCTTGATCTTATAAACAAAGGGCAGGACATTTAACCAGTCCCCTCTAGCCTGTTCCCTCCCACCAATCCTGGCTGAGTTTCAGAACCCAGGTCTCCTCTTGGATGCTTAAACAAGAAATCAATCATAGTTCTTTAAAAAGAAGTCTTTTAAATTAAAGAGAAGAAAAGTGCAAATTATTCTCTGTAAATTCAGATGGAAAATGCTTTACAGAGGTACTTTAGATTTACTATAGCCCGAAGAAACCCCCTCTAGCCTCAGTTCAGTCATCACAGGCAAACAGAGCGCGAGTCAAGGAGCATCCTTCCCAGTCAAAAAACATTTACAAGTTGAGAAAAAACATAAACATAATCGCCTTGCCTGGCTTATTTACTTACAATTTTGACACATGAAAGTACTGATTCAGAAAGATGGAGAGCCTGGGTGATACGTCTGGTCCTCCTTTAGTCCCTAAGAGCGACAACGAAACAAAACAAAAAGCACAACAAACACTTCCCTCCACCAAGGATTTGCACGTATCTTGTCCCTAATATGGTCCTCTGGTCAGGTTGTATCTCTCTCTTTTTGAAAGTATCTTGTCCCCCTATTGGTCCTCTGGTCAGGTGTCAGCCAGGTTTACTGAGCTTCTTAACCCTTTACAGGTAAAAGAAACATTAACCCTTAACCATCTGTTTATGGCATCAGCCAAATGCCATACAGATGCCAATACCTGATCAATAGATTCAAGGGCTTTTGTATTTTCCAACCCAAAGCCTGACAATGCATCTTGTAACAGAACAGATGTACTGAAATGTTGCTAGACACCTTCAGTTAATGTGTTTCAGCATCCAATTCTCTGGAAGGCATACAGGAAGAGAAAGATGAATGAACAAAATGTAATTATTTGAAAAAAATGAGTTAAGTTTGTGTCTGTGGACACAGCGAGGAAGTAGCAAACGTTATTCTGCAGTTATATAGCCATTTTCATCCAAGTTCAAAGCACTTTACTAATGTTATTTACAGAAGATTAAGGTTAATGAACCCTATACCAAAAGTTCTAAGCACTCTCCATCACCCAATTTTTCCTCCCAGACTCTTTAAACAGACTCTGTTGCAACAAGAACAATTTCCCTCACTCCTGAGTCCCAAAGCAGCCCATCCTATCGGAGCAAGGGGACTGCTGCCTCCATTCAACAATGTGTAGCACAACCACCTGCTGCTCTGTCCTTCTTCACTGGCACTGCTATGTCTAAACCCCCTGTCACAGCTAGATTTAAAGACACTGTTTTATTCTACCTCAGTATGCACAGATTACTAAGTAAATATGTTAAGTGTTTTAAGATTGGCACAAGGGTAACCAGAAACTGGCCAAGGCCAGCTGCTCTTGTACTTGCTTTCTGAGTTTCTAATGGAATTTAACACTATAACGTTCTGGAAGTGAGACATGATGGAAGGAATAAGGTTATGGGATTAATGTGGGACTTGGGAGACCCAGGTTCTCTCCACGCTCTGCCACAGACACCCTGATCTTCAGTAAATCAGTTAGCCTCGCTGTGCATATGTTCCCCATCTGTCAAATGGGGATAATATCAATTCACAGAAGCATTGTGAGGATAAAGGCCTTCAAGATTGTGAGGTGTTCAGATATTATAGTGATGGGAGCCATGTAAGGACTAGAGATAGATGTTCATTTTTATGTCACACCAATATAACTACAGTAGAAATGGGAAGACATTGTTCAGTGAATGCCTGCTGCATTTAGGATGCTGTCCAATGAACTTAAGTTTAGCAGCATAAACCTAGTCTTAAAAGAAATCTAAAGCCAAATGGTAAATTTCATATAACGTATAACACCATGTGTCCTTTGCACACATCTTTAATGCTATGATATGATTAAACAAGTATCAGACAGTACCCTGGCCTTCACAATGGACCCAGCCAAACACTAGCCTTCTGAAGTGAGTTTCCTCACAGGAAAAGAGAACACATGATAAGGTACCAACCCTTACTGTATTACCATAAACTTATGGTAATACAGTAAGAGAAAGAATAGAGATATTTTTGTAATTTCTATAATACTGTAAATATAGATGGTGCTTTACAGACAAATTAAAATATATAAAAACAATAAAACAGAAAATTGTAAAAAATATTACCGTAAGTATTCCAATGCATTTATATTTGCAGTTTCCTTGGGGAAAATATATCCCTATTAAAGTCTGATTTTCATTTTTTTCATGCACGTTTGTTATGAACTAGAGAACTTCACGTGGTTGAAATCTGTACCACTCAATTATTAGTATTATTTATTCTTTTAAATCTGTTTTATTGCATTTGATCTGTAGAACAATAAAGTCTCCCTCTGGTGACTGATTTGATGTCTGCTAACTTCCAGAAACCTCAATCACTGGGGTAACAGTCTGTGTCTTATAATTTTTTTGTAGTTTGTTACAATTTTATTCCAGCTGTGTTTTATTAAAATTCTAACCATTGATCTATCTGGTTTTCTCTCGATTTGATAGAGTTGAATAAATTATCAACAATTCTTTCTTTTTAATCAGCCAAAAACATGCTGCAGCTAAACAAACTCTACAGGACTTTTTTGCAGAGGAACCAAAGGACAGAGTCTAATCTTCATTAAATTATATAAGCATCTAGAGTTCAATATGAAGGGGAAAGGCACTTGGCTTGAACTCTGTAAATCTTTTTTTCCCTTGTAATGTGAAATGTAACGCTCTGAAAGGTACTGGAGCAAAACTCCCAGAGACTAAAGTATTTTGTTTATCCACATAATGGAGGTGGGGAGGATCCTACCAAAACAAGACACTCCACTGTTCTCACTTCTCTTCCTGGGGAGAAGATAAGAGAACATGCAACATGTGACAGATGTTAGTCACATTGCTTAATATACTATTGGAAGATGCTCAGATACTATGGTGATGAGCGCCATATAAAAACCTGCATAGGAATTAGTGGTCAAAGCAAGAATAGTCTGTTGCCATAGAGATCAATAATATTTTTTTTTTAAATAGATCTTGTTTCTAGATATATTTGGAGAAAGCTCAGATAGAGCCAGACTTTCATTCAACTTATCCCTCCTTTTCATTCTCTGCCCTAGTCCCCTCCTTTCCCTATTTATATATTTTCCTATTACTGTAATCCCTACCCTAATGTGTTATATTTATATTGTTTAGTTTTGTATTTTCTGGCCTTGTAGCTATGAGAAGTTGTAAGACTGGGTAATAGCATACTTCTACTGGAGCATGAGTTATTCACAAACATCTGCAAGGCATTTACAGTTTTGTATTTTAAAAAAAATTCAATAAAATTAATCACATTTAAAAAAAATTATACTGAACAGAATAGTCAAGTTTCCCTAGATGTCCAACCAGTGTGTCTCAACTGTGACCTGGAGGGACAATTCCTAGTGGTCAGTTCCAAGTCGATGGCCCATTCAAGTCATGGCACTTTAAATAAATGGGGGGAGTGAGGTGAAAAGAAATTTTTGGTGCACCTTCATCTATGGAGCAGTTATCAGTGCCTCCATAATGTTTAACCTCTTTACTGCTGAAACCCACTTTTATATTTTACATTGTTTTAAACAAAGTTTACACTGAATTTAATAGAACATGATGATATTCCAAGAACATTTAACAGCAGTGGTTAATCAACTTTCTTACTCATTTAAATCAGTGTTTCTAGTATAACCACAGGGCAAAACAAGCATCATCTAATAGTGATCAATTTATGTAAGTCACTAAGAAAATTGTCCAAAATCTGGAAACCTGTAGAACTGCAGCTCCAGAATGTTCCATATTTCATTCCTTTAGGAATAATGTAGCCCTACTTTTCCTGTGATATCCATATCTTATTTTATAAATGTATTACATATTATGATAAAAAAGGTCTCAAATGCCCAAGTTAAATAAGACAAAGACCCTAATTGTGCAAAGATTTAAGAACATGCATAACTGTATGAAATCAATGAGACTACTCACACAAGTAAAATTATACATGTGCTTAAGTCTATGCAACATCTGGGCCAAACACTACATGCTTCTGATCCATCACTGGTGGATTTATGAACTCTATGAAGGTACAAAGTAAGCCTCCTCTACATCTTAAGTTTGCCTTAAACGATCAAAGTTTTCTAACTTACATTTTTAGCAATTACTTATTTGGTGCAACTATTTATTTAAAAAGTTGTCTGAGCTTTTACACTTTGAATAACTATCAAATTATGATTCATGAGACACACAAGGTGTGTTTGTTAATATCTTTTATTGGACCACCTTCTGTTGGTGTAAAAGACCAGCTTTCCAGCTTCACAGAGCTCTTCTTTGGGTCTGGAAAAGGTAATCAGTGTCATAGCAAATTATGATTCGTGCAATTTGAATTCATTGATCATTTTGAAGTGCAGTTGATAATTCATTGTATTTTTAGCTTATACAATAAAAATTGTTTGGCAGTTTATGGGTATCTGTAACAAGAGACGGTGCTGATCACTAATAATAAAAGTTGTTTTTACTGAAGTAAACAAAATGTAGTTCACCTGCCCAGTTTATATTGGAAGTTTAATGATAATCTTACTTCAAAAAAACAACACTGTGGAAAGATACACTACTTTGAAAGAAGTGTAAAATAAAATGAAGTTTGAGCCTAGTGCTATAATAATTGTATTGTTCCTGGAAGGAGTGACCGATGGTGGCAACAGGTACACAAATCAGACCCTGCCTGCCAGCATACACAGTATTTTACAGAAAACAAACAGTGAGAAAGATTGTACGAGCAGAATATTATATAAAAAAAACAATAAAACATACTGGACTTGGTTCTGCTCTCATTTACATGGGTACAAATCAATAATAACTCCCCCAAACTCAATAAATTTGCACTGGTCTAAGTGAAAGGAGAAACAGGTCTGTTGCCACAAATGTCACTGAAAGCTTTATCAGATAAAAATCCAAACCTTGTAGTCAATGTGGCACTTTACTGCCAATCAACATGTATGCAAGTCAATCTAGGCATTACATGGTCAGTGCTTCCAGCACAGTTCTCTATCATCAGCACATTTACAGCAAGTTAAGTTAGATCAAAAATATGTATGGGAAGCACTGAATACAAAGTACAGTGATAATCAACACAGTGAAAACATAAATGCCTGGGTCAGGAAGGCCTCCAGGTCAAGAAAGCAGCGGGGCAGGCAAATTTGAACTACAGGCTATTTCAAATGGGTAAAGTATCAGAGGGGTAGCCGTGTTAGTCTGGATCCGTAAAAGCAGCAGAGAATCCTGTGGCACCTGTTAGTCTATAAGGTGCCACAGGATTCTCTGTTGCTTTTACAAATGGGTAAACTACTGTTTATAGTGTTTTCAACTACTACAGTAACCAAAATGAGGTAAAAGGTCCAGATTTTGCTCTCACATTCACATATCACACACTTCAACTTGACTCCATATGGGTAACTAAGAACAGATTTTTCTAGAGCTTGACTTTCATCTATGGTCATCTTACTGTTTGAACAGAATTATAGCACAAACCATCTTTAATCCACAGATATCTGAACCCTTTAAATAAAATGGGGTTTGATTAAAAATTGAGATCTTTGAAAAGGTCATCTTCATCCAGGCCCGCCCAGGGGGGGGGGCAAGTGGGGCAATTTGCCCCGGGCCCCGCAGTTTGAAGGGGCCCCGGCCCGCGCTGGCCGGCTGTCTCCAGAAGCAGCTTTTAAGCAGCAGTCTCTCTGGGACGCAGCAGCTGTTGCTTCTGCTAGGCAACCAGAGACGCTGACTGCTCTGCTCATGACCAGAGGCAGGCTTAGTGCAGGTCAGGAGGGGGGGAGGGAGAGAGGCTGCAAGCCATATGCCTTTCTTCTCCCGTCCCCTCCCCCCAGCACTCACTCACCTGGAGAGAAAGTACCAAGCTTCGTCCAGTGAGAGACAGCAATAATCTCTGCAGTGACTTCACTCACTCACCTGAAGAGCTGCTGGCCTGGAACTTCCAACCGTGAGTGTTTGACCTGTGATTCCCCTAGGTTTGTAATTTGGGGTGGTGTGCTGTTTGAGGGTGAGTTTGGTGCCTGCCTGGGTCTGTTTCAGAACTAAAGTTGGTCATGTAATGTAACCCAGGAAAAAAGCCCGGTCTGCAATATGGCACGGCAGGCTGAGACTTTTATCTCCCCCTATCTCCCTGCAGAAGGGGAAACTGAGGCATGGCATGATCTAATCCCTTTCCAAATTATTTTGGAAAGGAAGGGGACGGGGCTCCTATCCAAACAGTTCCCTTCCATCAACTCTGTTTTCCCTGCACCCTGCTGCAAGAGCCGTGTAGGGGCTGAAAATTCCATTAAACTATGGCTCCTTCATTTGCCCTGCAACAATAAAAGACCGGCTTGCGGGGGGGGGGGGTCGCAAAACAGGGTGAATTTAGCAGAGGTTGAGGGGATGTGATGAACTGGGATTGTTCTTAATGTTTGCTCTGAATACTGTGTTGGTGCCTCAGTGTCCCCTAGGCAGTTCTTAAGTATCTAGGTGGTGGGATAAGGGTGTGTGATAATGCTGGCAGAGCAAGGGCCAGTGCACCTAATGTCTGGCACTCTGTCTCCTACAACTGATGGCCTGGGCCCCTCCTCTGCTGCCTGCAAAGGTGCCAACTGAAGGTGTTGGAGACAAAGAGATCAGGTGACCTCCTGGCCCGGGAAAGGAACTGGAGAGAGGAGGGCTGGAGGCGGGTGTGAGTCTGGGGCTGGCTGGCTGGGACGAGGAGTGAAGTGCAGACATGAGGGTCTGGCTCACTGCCCCCAGAATGGACCCAGCCGAGGGGTCCGGCGCTGTATTTGTTTTACTGCTGGCTAAAGAGTCACGCCTGACTGCAAGTGGGGGTGCAGAACCCTGTGGCTTCCCAGGACCCGCCTGGTGGGCTCGCTGTGGGAAGCAACACGAGGGCAGAGGTGCTGAATGCCCAAGGAGAGACCCAGGAGGTGAGACGTGTGAGCTTCTTGCCCTGAACAAGTCTGCTCAAGGAGAGGAGGCTCCCCAAAGTCCTGACTAGCTTAGTGGGTGGGGAGCAGTTCCAGAGGCATCGCCCGGGACTCCGTGACAGGGGTCCACTTGAAATCCACCGGATGCAGCACACAGAATCACAGCAGTGCTGGAGAGGCTAGAGTGGAAGCAGGTGGCCTGGGGGTAGGGGCACATTGATCTCAGTCTGGGGCTCTGGGATGGACTAGGCTGGGTGGTGGGTTCAGTCTAGTCTTCCAGCCTGCTGTTCTCACTGGGGTCCACCCCGTGCCCAGCCCAGAGACTGCACCCAGCACCCAGACTCTGTCCCACTCAGCCCTAGGCAAAGCTCCTTGGTCTGGGGTGGCTCCCAGTCCTCTCCAAGGGTTGCAGCTGTCTGGAGGTGCCTGCCTTCCACACCTTCCCATTCACACCTCATCATTCAATAGGGCAATTGATTACAAGTGGAGGAAAGTCTCATTCTACTTCTAGCAATGAGACATTTTTCTTTTACCTTAATTATACCTTGGGGCCCACTATAACATTTACCAAGGTTCAATACAAGTCATGTAAAAGTTACAAAAGTGCATAAGCAGAGATTTACCTACAACTGCACTGATTGATTGCTGTGTGGCAGTAATATAGTGACCCTGGGTCTTTGAATGAGGTTATATACTCGGGGGGGCAGCGGCAAGTCGGGGCGAGCGGGTGGGCAAGTGGCAGGTGGACAAAGAGGCAAGCAGTGAGCAGCAGGGTTCTAGGGGCAGGCATAGAGGTTTCTGGCAGGGAGGGAGAAAGTGAAAGGAGGTGAGTTGTGGTGGGGGACTGACTAGGAGGGACGCAGCAAGTCAGTGGAGGACTAGGGCGTGAAGAGGGTGTGATGGGTGGGGCCGAGTGGGAGGGGGTGGGTCCTATTTTACTGCTCTGGTCACCCTATTTGTGCCAGGTTTCAGAGTAGCAGCCGGGTTGTCTGTATTGCAAAAAAAGGAGCACTTGTGGCACTTTAGAGACTAACAAATTTATTTCAACATAAGCTTTCATGGGCTACAGCCCACTTCTTTGCGCATGCATAGAATGGAATATTTCTTTTGCCTATGTGTGCTGTTTCTCCCCCCCCCCAAACTTCCTCTTTGGCCCACAGCTGTTTCGACAGGGTGGGGCTTAGGAAGGAGGGTCTGTTTCTGCAAGGCGGGCGGCGCTGGGGGCGGGGGCATGTTTCCACAGGGCCGGGCGGTGCTAGGGGAATGAGGGGCATATAATAAAATAAAGGCCTAAAACTCCGGAAGCTTATAGAGTGAGTTTTGTAAATTATCTTTAAAAAGCAAGCTTTGCAAATTAAGTTACACATGTGGTCAATTACAGCATTAATGACCATATTATTATTTATTACTTTACTAAGGTACCAGAGGCCCAAGCAAACTAAAAGACCTTGTGGGGTGCCGTAAAAACATAATTGACATGGTCTGTAAATGAGTCTCAACACTGGAAAAGAAACAAAACAAATAATGTCCACTAAGCTCCTTTTAGGGCCTACAGGCAAGACCGAAGGTTCATGGTACCGCCTTACTTCAGGGGTTCACACATAAACCATTTTACTTGGAGTCTCTCTGTCAGCGTAGCCCTTCAGTTTGTCCCCTTCCAGTCTGGCTTGCTTGTAAGGTACAAGCTGACTTTAGGGTGCACTGAACTTCTTCGTAAGGCTACAGGATCCATGAGATGGGGATGAGGAATCCTCTTCTGGAGCTCCTCTAACCGCTTCCTACTGCAACTTCCTCCTTTCAAGCTGTCCTCCCTATCATGTGTGACTGGCATAAGCAGACTTCCTTAGTACACAACCTTCCCAAGCCCCTTCCCTATCAGTGAGGGCTTAAGCCTCTAGCACATGGTCTCTAGCTCAAAAGCTTACAGTTTAGTCCTACTCTTCTACAGAGCTCGAGAAGCCAACCCCATGCTTATGAGAGTGCTCTTGACATTCAAACTGCAGATGCTTTACTGGAAAATTCTTAAAATTTGTATTTCTTGTTCCTGAAATGTCTGGAAGAAAAAGACAGATGGACTTGCCTGCAATGGTTTCTCATACTAGTTAATAGTAACATGGGTTTCAAGTTTATTTCTTTTGTTTACTACACCCCTCTAAAGTGTGAACAGAATAGATTTACCATCTATTCTGCATTGTTGGGTTTTCTCTTACCATGGTCCAAATTACACAACCTTAAATAGTTCTGTCCTATGATGAACTTACAGGAATATTGTTGCCCTATCTTTGAGCGTTATTATGCTTACATATTTATCTTTAAATGTATTATTTATTTATTATGCAATATATTTCAAATAGGAGTTCTTTTTAACAAAGGTGTAGAAGTTAGGTTGCCAGGGGCTAGTTAGGTAAGATGATGCCTTGATGTGGTGCAGGGATCTGGCAGTGAGATGGTTGCTCCTCCTGCTTCCTCTTGCGAAGAGGAGAGAATGAGGTCCTGCTTTCAGGATTAAGAAATCATGTTAAATTATACTTTTCCATTTCTTTTTGACACAAGAACATTGAGATGTGGCTCAGTACTGCAGCTTACCTCTCGCTGTTGTAAAATGCGTAGAGTATTACAGCGGCCAGAGATCAGTATATGATACATGGCATGCAAAATTATCTGGGGATATCAGATGAGTTCAAGATACTTGCTTTTTATTCTTTCATTATATTTCCCATGTAATCTTTTTAAATGATTTTTTTCAACACAAAAGATGTTGAAGGCAGGATAGCTGTTATTACAGTCCACTTTTGGGACTCTGGTTATGGTTAATAATATATTTTGTAATTGTCTGTTTCCATTGTTAACATATTTCTGACTTACAGATCCCTTCATTGGGCCAGTAAGATCATGCAAAGTGTACTTAGGCACATTAAACTAGAACTGTCCAAGCACAATAGACATCACTGTCCAATATCCAAATCTGAAGTCTGCATGATCTAAAACTAATCTGGCTGCTGAGACCATGGCTAACCGACATGGCTTTGATTCCAAGTCATGAATTGCCAACTAAAATTGTCCTGCATCACTACATTCACTATTCCGTACTCCAGTATTTACTAGAAGGAAACCAAAAGAATCCAGGCTGTCCAGTGAAGGAGGGGTGGGAAATCCTTTGCCTCTGTTTACTGATATGGCCCCAGATGAAATGTGTCCACACAACCTGAAAGCCTTCTATGTTTAGAGTGTTCAGGGATTTCCTACACACACCCCCTACACCCCACCAACATTCCCCAACACCCATCCACCCGCAGTTTTGTGAATTAATTATGTGCCAATGTTGCCATTGAATGATTGTTTGGAAATTTGAATTGAAATGAACATTAATACATACTTTAAACATATAAAGTGTAAATGAAACTACATGTACCCTAAAAGTATATAGTTATTGAAAATAAGAACATAGACTATCTTCCTTATACATCTTTTGTTTTTTCTGATGATGCAGTGCAATTCATTTCCGATGACATGGCCAAGTTATGATTGTAAGCAAAGTCTAAAATGAGCTCTCCCTGACAGCAAGTAGGAGCTGGGAACTGGGGAAGGCTTCAGGACAGATTTTATTACATTCAACACTAAATCTACCTAGGGATCCAGCAAAAGATCTGTGGTGCCCAAGTGATAGATTTTGGCTGGGGTTGGGTACAATCACTTGAATCCGGGGGAGAGGGAGGTGGGAATGAAATGTTGTTCTATTGTACAAGTAAAAGGCAATAGAACTGTACTTAGTAGCCTGTGCTTGATAGGGCATCAGAGAGAGGGTGGGGACAGGTTTTTTGCTGAGTCTGCCTGAGTCACAGGTACTATTTGACCTTCCCCTTTCCACTGTTTAAAGACAACAGAGCTGATTACGCTCCATAGATAGTCTTTTGTTTTGTTAAGTGACCACTGAAATCACTGATAATCAGGTCTAAGTGGCAGGGCCGCCGAGAGGGGGGGCAAGTGGGGCAATTTGCCCCAGGCTCCACAGGGGCCTCCTATAGTATTGCAACTTTTTTTATGGAAGGGGCCCCCGAAACTGCTTTGCCCCAGGCCCCCTGAATCCTCTGGGCGGCCCTGTCTTCATCTATGGATCAGATTCAGCATATTTGCCATCCAGTTTTGCTGAGTTCATGCTATAGCTGAAGTCAACTGCAGAATTCCCACTGACTTCAGGGGGGGCAGGATTCCACCTCTCTCTCCAAGCACAGAATGCAAGACATGTATGGCAGCTGACCCCTACATGTAGAAGTCAGATGTGTCCCCACATAGGGAATATAAGCAAACCTCAATTACCCATAAAGTTTCAGTCATTCCAGGTTTGATTAAAACTCAAAGAGGTAGTACCAGAGCTGTACTATAAAATGGCATGCAAGATAACTGAAACAAGCAATATAGTGAGTAAATTTATTGAATAAACTAATGAATAACTGACAGGGTTCAGGAGCAACTTTTGGGATGTCAGTGCCCTGAAGCAGTGGAGATTAAATAAATCGAAAGGAGTGGGGGTGGAAAGGAGAGAAAGGACAACATACAGCTCCTCATTAGCTCATGCAGATGACTCATGCAGTCATGCAGCTGCCTCAAAGGCAGCATTCTGAGTGAAGCAATGAAGCACTGCCCATGCATAGATGATTGAAGGCAAGAAAAAAAAAGGAATTAATTTTAAATAAACACAAAAGTTGTACACTTCTTTATGAGCTATAAAGAACTCTTCTTTTTGCCAGTGAACACAGACAAACCAGATCTACCGTCCAGTTTATTGCTGTGTACCCCAGTAACTTCATAGAAGTAGAGCTGTTAGAACTAAAAAAGATCCATCAGACCTAAGTTTGCAACAGAAGAAGATAGGCACTCTCCCTCAGTCCCTTAAGGGAACGATCAGACCCGTCACAGAGTGGAAAATCCACCACAATGAATTGGAGTGGCTTGAAAATGGAAAGGAATTTTAACTGCCATAACTTTGTTCTGATTTCTAAACCATATATACTTAAAGATGTCACATGCACATGTCCAATTTGTGGATGCATTATGAAGTTGGCTTTACTACTACTAACAGCTCCATGGCTCAGAAGACTCCTACTGAGTGCACTTCTGGGGACAATTAATGACTAATGGAAATTCCACAATCATTTTTTCTCAAAATTTCAAATTTGAAAAATTCATTTTTGCCAATTTTTTGAAAAATGTTTGCAAAAAAATTCCATAGCATTTTCAGAAATTTTCAACTACCTCATGAAAAACACTATGCACGTGCATAGATACCACCCCGAAGACTCAAGTCTTACCTTTCATCCCACCAAGCAAAGGCCTGTACAACTACGTGGCATTCACAGCATGCTCAGGATCAGCAAACTCGTACTATGCTGGAATGAGAGGGAAGCAAATATACCAGGAGCGGAGGATCATATAAGCCACAGATCAGACTAATGAACATAAGCACGACCATACTGGGTCTTCCCAATAGTCCATCTATCCCAATATACTGGCCAGTGCCATAAGCTTCAGAAGGAGTGAACAGAACAAGGCAATATATTGAGTGACCCATCCCCTATCATCCAGTCCCAGATTGTGGTAGTCAGAGGTTTATGGACACCCAGAGCACGGGGTTGTATCTCTGACCATCTTGGCTAATGACCATTGATGGACCTACCACCATAAACATACCTAATTCTTTTTTGAACCCAGTTGTATTTTTGGTCTTCACAACATCCCCTGGCAATGAATTCCACAGGTTGACTGTGTGTTGTGTGAAGAAGTATTTCCTTTTGTTTTAAACCTGCAGCCTATTAATTTCATTAGTGATTACTATCTTGTGTTATGTGATGGGTAAATAAGACTTCTTTATTCACTTTCCCCACCCCATTCATGATTTTATAGACCTCTATTGTCCCGTCCAACAGCTGTCTCTTTTGCAAGCTAAGCAGTCCGTGTCTTTTTAATCTCTCCTCAGGTGGAAGCTGTTCCATACCCTTACTTTTTCCAATATAACTTTTTTGAGATGGAACACCAGAACTGTATGCAGTATTCAAAGTGCAGGCATGCCATAGATTTATATAGTTGCAATATGATATTTTTCTTTCTTATTAGCTATCGCTTTTCTAATGGTTCCTAACATGCTGTTAGCTTTTTTGACTGCTGCTTCATATTGAGCATATATTTTCAGAGAACAAGCCACGGTGATTCATGTTGCATGTATAGTTGGGATTATGTTTCCCAGTGTGTATTACATTGCATTTATCAACTTTGAATTTTATTTGCCAGTTTGTTACCCACTCATCCAGTTTTGTGAAATCTCTTTGCAACTCTTCACACTCTGCTTTGGATTTAACTCTCTTGAGTAATTTTCTGCAAATTTTGCCAACTCCTGTTTACCCCCTTTTCCAGATAATTTATGAATATGTTGAATAGCACTACTCCCAGTACAGATCCTCGGAGGACTCTACTATTTATCTCTATTCTCTGTGAAATCTGACCTCTATCTACTGTGAAATTCCTACCTCTGGCTTCCTATCTTTTAACCAGTTACTGATCATTGAGAGGACTTTCCCTCCTATCCCATGGTTGCTTACTTAAGCAGGGCCGGCTTTAGGAAGTGCGGGGCCCAATTCGAACACTTTCGGTGGGGCCCTGGAAGGGATGATTTAAAGAAAAAGTGTGAAAAAAAAAGCCTTCCATTTCTTCCATGTATTATTTACTTTCCATAACTATATAAATAATAAAATTGTATATTATGTACATAGCATCATATATGCTGTTGATTCGTTATTAATGACTGCCGTTTCACATGTGTAGGTCCCTGCCACTCCCTGGGAGTGTGCACATGTTTGGGTCCTCGCTGCTTCCTGCCCCCCCTCATTGAAGCAGGTGTGCAGGTTACTGGCCTGGGAACTGCAGGGCAGCAGTGGACATGGGGCTGGTTCGAGGCAGGGCAGGGGGTGCGGGGCTGGCTGGAGACAGGGGAGTGTGGGGCAGGCTGGTTTCAGGCAGGGCCACAGGGAGGTGCAGCAGGGGTTGGCAGGGCTGGAGACAGGAGTATGGGACTGGCTGGCTTCAGGCAGGGGGGTGCAGCAGGGGTTGGCTGGAGACAGGGCAGGGCAGGCAGTGCAGGGCTGGTGCGGGCAGGGGTGTGTGGCAGGGGTTGGCTGGAGACAAGGCAGGGGAGTTGGTAGGGGCTGGCTGTGGGCAGGGGGTGTAGAGCTGGCTGCAGGCAGTGGGGGGCAGGGCTGGTGCGGGCAGAGCAGAGGGTGCAGCAGAGGCAGCTGGAGCCCCGGCCCTTTAAATAGCCCCCAAGCCCCCTGCTATCCCAGGGCTCTGGGGCTATTTAAAGGGTCCGGGGCTCCCCTGCTTCTACCCCACCCCGGAACTTTTAAATAGCCGCAGGAGCCCTGGGGAATGCATGGGGGCGGCGGGGCTCCGGTGGCTATTTAAAGGACCGGGGTGGCAGAGGCAGCTGGAGCCCTGGCCCTTTAAATAGCCCCCAGAGCTCCACGCTACCCCAGGGCTCTGGGGGCTATTTAAAGGGCCCGGAGCTCCAGCCAGGGCCGCAGGGCTTGTCGCACTCCGGCCCGAGCTCCAGCTGAGAGAGCGGGGCTGTGGGGCAACCGTGTTCCCACCGGCGTTTTGGTCAGAGGAGCGGGGCCATGGAAGACCCCGGAGCAGATCGCAACCAGGGTAAGTAAAAAAAATTTAAAAGGTGCTGAAAGCGCGAGGCCCTCTTAGGCGCGGGGTCCGATTCCCAGGAATCAGGCGAATCGGCCTAAAGTCGGCCCTGTACTTAAGAACGTTTAGTGAGGGAAATTATAAAAGGCTTTCTGAAAGTCCAAGTATACTATGTTCATTAGTTCATCTTTGTCCACGTTTGTTGGCCCCTTCAAAAGAATTCTAATAGATTGGTGAGATGTGATTTCCATTTACAAAGGCTGTGCTCTTACCTAATGTTTTGTGTTCCGCTATGGATCTGATAATTCTGTTCTCTACTGTGGTTTCAATCTGTTTTCCTGGTACTGACGTTGGGCTTACCATCCTGTAATTGCCAGGATCACCTGTGGAGCCTTTTTTCACTTAAAACACTGAAAGTAACAGAAGAATTGCTGATACAAAGCATAACCAGTCATAACCATGTACAGACTATGTTGCTTCACAGGGCTCAATACATTTGGATTCCTCCATCAGAAGTTTGCAAGTTCTTCACAAAGAACTCACCCCTTCTCACAATATCCTAGAAGCCCACCTCAGCAAAGTTGCCTTCCTCCCCAGCACAGCTCCTTTTACTGCAATAGTTAGGCAGAGTGGTTGGGCAGTGCATATATATTGGTACTGTTTAGATTAGACTGTCTGGAGAGGTGATTTTTGGCTAACAGGGTTTGCCGTCACATAGCTGGTGAGACACTGCTCCCACTGGATCAAACCAAGATTTTTGTCCAGCACACATTTAAAGTTATATTGTTCCACACTTGGAGTCATTAGCCCAGTTACAGGTTAGTCATTTTTTGTAATACTAAATTAGGCATATTTATAATTTAATCAACTTTGGTTTCCTGTATTTCTATTTTGGGGGGGGACACATAAAACTGTTTTATTTTAAATATCTGATGGAGACAGAATTTAATTCAGATTAGTGCTGTTGAAATGCCTCTGGGAAACAGAATGTGAACTTTGATCTCAGAGAAAGGACTAGACTAAGATGGGATGGACAACTGACAATTCAGACAACTGGAACATGGAAGGCACAATTATAACACTGCAAATAGGATTTTTGCTTAAATTAAATTATTTATGTTGCTTTTTAAAAGGGCCTACCTTCCCAACCACAATATGTAATTTGCCCAATGGCTCATACCCATCTTGTTCTATGACAAGAAATGGTTTATCATATCTAGATTTATACTTTTCATCAGTTTAATTAGATTACAGATTCTCAGCTTAGTTGTGGAGAAGAAGAAGAAGAAGAAGAAGAAGAAAAGTGAATGGCTTACCCCTTCTGAAAACAATCTCCTCTCTCTGAACCCTGTGGTCAGCCTACCAGCAATGCTTGCTATCCCAGAGACTTTTTCTTTGTCTCCCACAGATATACTTATTAAATCCCCTTACCACTTTACCCAAACAGTTTTCTGAAGACAGAGATAGAATAGGAGTTGGTAAAACTGTTTCCTTCTCTATACTCTTAGGACAGCAGTTCTCAACCAGGAGTCTGGGGGCCCCTACGGGGCCACGAGCAGGTTTCAGGGGGTCTGCCAAGCAGGGCTGGCCTTAGACTCACTGGGGCACAGGGCAGAAAGCGGAAGACCTGCCATGCAGGGCTGAAGCCCAGGGCCCCAAACCCTGTCACCCGAAGCCTGAACAACTGGGCTTTGTAGGGGACCCAGTTGCCCTGCTCGCTATCCCCTAACATGGGCCCTGGCTTTTATATGCAGAAAAACAGTTGTTGTGGCACAGGTGGGGCGTGGAATTTTTATAGAATCGGAGGGAGGCTCAGAAAGAAAAAGGTTGAGAACCCCTGTTCAGTCCACTGAGGAAGAGAAAATCCCTAAGGATGATTGATACCTTTTTGTTAAAAGCTTAACCACTGAGCTCAGCTACTACCTTGCACAGAACATTGTATCTTAAGACAAGCCTCTCAGTCAACCCCTCCCAGCAATTATTTCTTTTGCCAAGAAATTTGACTTATGGGCCAGTGTCCAGACCTGCTATGCTCTCCTCTTCTTTCTCCTCCCCTTCTCCCATTTTTCCACTCCTCCATTTACCTTCACTTTGTCTCTCCTACTCCCTATCCTCTCACTCCTTTTTTTCCTTTAAAACACTTCTCAATACTTATTAACATCACTGGAAAAAGGTTAAAAAATTGCAAAATTTTCTAACCCACACTAGTTAACATGTGGTGAACTTTAATCTGTCTTAAAAAAGGAGGGCACAGAGATGGAATACACAGAGAGAATGGGATGAGCAGAGGGATTCAGAATGGGAATGGGGAAAACAAAAGAAAAAGGATGGAGAATTCTACATTTGGAGCTGAATCCTATGACAGTCTCATCATCATGGAACCAGGGTATCAAGGGTCCTTTTAATTGTGACTTCTCTTTCTTCAGTGAGGCAAATATTTTAGGCCCCAAACTGGAAGCACCCTAAAGGGACAATGTTGAGTATTTTAAACCAGTTATGTGAATAGAGTTGCCAACTTTCTACTTGCACAAAACCTAACACCCTTACTCTTCCCCTCCTCTGAAGTCACACACCTGCCTGCCCCTTATCTGGGGCCTTGCCCTCCCACTCACTCTATCCCCCCTCCCTCTGTCTCTCACTCTCCCCACCCTCACTCACTCGCTCATTTTCACCAGGCTGGCTCAAGGGATTGGGGTACAAGAGGGAGTGAGGGCTGTGGCTGGGGGTGTAGGCTCTGGGGTGAGGCCAGGGATGAGGGGTTTGGGGTGCAAGAGGGTGCTCTGGGCTGGGATTGAGGTGTTCAGAAGGTGAGAGAGGGATGAGGGCTGGGGAAGGGGATTGCAGTGCAGGAGGGGGATCAGGGGTGCAAACTCCAGGAGGCACTTACCTCAAGCAGCTCCTGGAAGCAGCGGCATGTCTCTCTTCTGGCTCCTATGCAGAGGCATGGCCAGGCAGCTCTGCGTGGTGCCATGTCTGCAGGCGCCACCCCTGCAGCTCCCATTAGCCGCAGTTCCTGGCCAGTAGGAGCTGCGGAGATGGTGCTTGGGGCGGGAGCCCCCTGGTTGCCCATACACATAGAAGCCGGAAGAGGGACATGCCGCAGCTTCCAGGAGCCTCTCAGAGCCACGGCAGACAGGCCCCCTGCACCACTGACTGGACTTTTAACAGCCCAGTCAGCAGTGTTGACCGGAGCCACCAAGATCCCTTTTCAACCAGGCATTCCGGTTGAAAACTGTACACTTGACAACCCTACATGTGAACAGTTTTAATTTAAGCATTTCCTACAATATAAGCAATTGAAAATGCTGTAAGAGTGTGCTTGTGTCTAAGAACAAGGGCAGAAAAATAATCAAGAGGGGAAAAAGGGCTTACAATATAACATGAGGTGAATGACAAATTCTGTCCTTGGTGGAATGCATTTGCAAAGCCGTAAAATTACAATTATTAATACTTCACACTTTTATTACACTTTCCATCTGAAGATCCAAAGATGCTTTACAGCCACTGTGTTATTGGTATTATTACCTCTATTTCACTGGTGGAGAAACAGCAAAATGTTCAGGGGCTTGCTAATGATGATACAGAAAGTCTGTGGCATAGCCAGAAATTAAACCAAGATCTCCCTAACTCACAATTTTATGCTTCAAATATTGGAACTTATTTTCTCTTCAGGCCACGTTGGGGATTGCTTTAGAATCCCACAGGACCCAAGATTTAATGGAGAAAATCAGGTCACAACCCAGTAGATCTCAAGTAACCCTAATCCTTGTGGAGGGTGAGCCTCTGTGCTACTTCCTGTATTCCCCCACAGTAGGCAGAACAGTTCAGACAGCATTGATCATGTTTAAATTGCAACATGGCAGTCACCAGGGCTGAGAGGGGAGTTGTCACCCAGTTTTGCCCACATCCACTATGCTTCCTATGAACTTCTGTCCTTTTGAGTGCTGCTACTCATACTTCTCTCCCCTATGACATATGCAACAAAGGGAAGCATCTGTCCCCAACCAAGTATAATGCCTACAGACCAGTGTAATTTAATTACCCTAGACGAGTGACACGCAAAAGAAAAGATTCCATGACTGGTAAAAAGTACCGGTACATTCATTAATTAAAATGTGTTCATTTATAATGATCTCATTTGATACGAGTAACAGGAACCAAAATTAAATATCTTAATTTTATTTTGACGGTGTTCCTTTAAAAATTATAATCTGATGGAAAGTGTCCTGTGAAGGCTGACTGCATTGATTAAATGGACCTTTTGGTTACAAATAGAAAAAAAAAAACACAAATATTTGCAAATCTTTTTAGCTCTAATCAAGCAATGTTTCAGACTCTTGTACTCCCTCTGCTGCCTAAACTGGAATGTTAACTTGTGAAGTATTATTATTAATGCTTACAGCTTCCATTTTTCAGGGTTTGTTAATTTTTTTCAGGATTTATTAGTTTTACGTAGATGTCAGAAAACTGAGAAGGTTTAGGGCTTCTCACTTGTATATACTATATAATGGACATTATATACATTATTCATGACATAATACTGTCACGAGTAAGCTCTTTGTAATGTTCCCTAATGATCAAACAGCAGTACATTAAAGCATGGTAAGGAACCTTTAGTTTGTACCAGCAGGGTCAACATGGACCAATTACTGCACAACACATTCGTGCGCTTTAGAAATAACACCCCCGTAGAGCGCATTACTGCTCCATGTAGACAAGCCCTTAGATACAAGTAACCATTTCAAGTTATGTTTTTCTGGTATTTATTGGATAAACACCCGTTTCTTTTTCTCCCTTTCTTTCCCTTCCCCTCTTCCCCGATTGTTTTATCAGTTAAAACTGAAAAATCAGAGGTCCTATAATGCTGTACTGGAATCATGAACAAAAAAAAAATCTAGCAATTTTTTGCATTCTGTTGGCATTTGGAAACATTTGCCCAGTGGGAAAACAACAACAAGGGTACAATATGAATTGTAACAGGCACAGTGGGGCAAACTATAATCTGCTTTACACCATTATATATCTTGGGGAATTCCATTGAAATCTCAATATTTACACCAGTTTAAATTAGATCAGAATTTGACTCAAGAGTCTTTAACAAAAAAAATGACACATACTCAAATAAAAAATGGAAGATGCAAAAGGTAACTGTTTTATCAATTATGCTGTTTGAAGGCTTTGACTAATTACATTTAATTTTCCTGTATACAAGGCAAAGAAGAACTCTTTTTTCTTGTTTGAAGCTTCTGTTTAGGCAGATTTCAATTTTGTTTCACTTAAAACAAAATTCACATTCAGCTGCAGTCACAACAAATTCCGCTGCTGTTAATTAGGCAATCACACAGAACCCATCCTGCTGGTCCTATAATAAAGCTAGTATTAAACTTTGATTTTTATTCCATTGCAATATCACTATTTCAACTGACAGCAACAACAGTTTGCTTTCAACACAAAAAAAATGAGATTACAGTCTCAGATGCATTGCTCTCTTTGAAGCCAATCTTGAAATATCAAATACCACACAAGCATACAGTAATACAGTGGTTCCCAAACCTTAACAACTTGTGAACTCCTTTCACTAAAATGTCAAGTCTTGTGAACCCCCTCCTAGAAATGAATATTTCCAGGGATTTTCTCCTTTACCTGAGTATAAAAGCAGTCATCTTAGAATTATAAAATTTGTTTTTATGACATAGTTATTACGCACTATTTATTATTAATCATTACAGTATTTTTATTACACTATGAAAATGGCTACACTCTTCCAAGATCTCTCTTTCATAGCTTGTATCACTTTGAATAAGCCTTGGAACTCCTATGTTTCATCAAGGAGTATCAGATGTGAAACAGCATGAAGGTATTTAAGAAGCCAGCTTGAAGAGTTCCTCCTTACACAAGCATTCAAGTCTTGAGTAGCTGAGGCAAACAACTCATGTTACAACAAAGCTTAAACTTGTTCTTCATAATAATTTTAAAAAACCATACTAGCTGCAAAAGCAGCAAAGAATCCTGTGGCACCTTATAGACTAACAGACGTTTTGGAGCATGAGCTTTCGTGGGTGAATCCACGCATCTGACGAAGTGGGTATTCACCCACGAAAGCTCATGCTCCAAAACGTCTGTTAGTCTATAAGGTGCCACATGATTCTTTGCTGCTTTTACAGATCCAGACTAACATGGCTACCCCTCTGATACTATACTAGCTGCCTATTTAATTTTAAAAACAACAAAAAATATCCACCTCTCTTTCCATTTCTTATAAGGAGTCTAAGTTTAAATCTCCTCAGTGTGATAAATATGCTTGATTTAATCTGCTTAGCTCTTGGAAGTCCAGGGGCTCTGGGCTGTTGGCCCCGTGCTACTCAGAGTCCCTAGGGACAACTCTGTACACCATTAGGGATTTTTTTTCCCCAAGAATCCCCTGTAACATTTTGCAAACCCCAGTTTCGGAACCACTGCATTAATATAAGTGAATTTTTCAAGGTACAAAGTGATGAGTGCAACTGCAGCCTGCCTCAAACCAGTTAACAAAGGATCAATAAGTCCATATTTTTTTCAGTTTCTAAATTATTAATAAATTATTTGTCTTGTCCCCCTGCCATCTACACCATATTAGTATTTTATCATGGTCATTCTCAAAAAGACAGCCACACTAATAAATGTAAAATGACTAAATTGAAATGTGGCTACAGGCACTTTCATTGGTCTCACTTACAAGCTCTACAAGTTCTTCTTCTGATCTATGAATCAAAAACTGATGAAGGCCACCTCTGCTGCCGCTGCTGCTGCCTTGATTAACAAGTATAGTTGCCATCAAAAGAAGACTTCTTGAAGAGCAAAAAGGAGCCAACTACATGCTGTGAAACTTAGTTACTGCACAACAAAGATCAATTATTCCTTCTCTCTCTTCATCCATCATTGAAGGCTTTATCATAAGACCCCCGAGCTAATTCAGGTGACACTGTTGGTGTCACTAAGCATAACCCTAAGTAACTCGGAAGGGTGGAAGGCCACAAGGGTATGGAGCCTTCCTGGTTTTAGGCCTCAGCAGACAACAGTCCCTCCATGTTTGAACTTTAATCGACCTAAAAGGCCAGGTGTAACAGCCGTTATCAGTTGCAACAGTTCTAATCGGTCTAAAGCAGAAATAATGAGGCCTGTGCACCTTTAGCAGAAGGACAAGATAACTTGCAGAAGGAAAACTTACTAACAAGCTGCCGCGGCCAAGATTACTTAATGCACCTGTGCTTACGTAACTGCTACAGGGGGAAAAAGGAGGAGGGGGGGAAGAAGAAAGAGAAAAAAAAAAACTTATAAAAAGGGAAAAGCCGCTTGTGTAGGTGTGCTGGATCTGAGGCGTGCCAAGTCTCGCAGCACCGCTTTGAAATCTCAAATTAACTTTGCTTGCTTCTCCATCCTGGTGTGTTTATTGGCGCTAAGCACTCCGGGCACGAACCACTGTTGCTTGTCTCAGGCACCCCCTGTGCCTGCAACAACACAAAAACAGAAGAATTTACAGAAGATCCTGTGCCTGGAAGCACAGAGTGCCTTGTATCACCTATGAACACAACATCTCCCCACAAAACTATCTTGTCCTGTATTCTTGTGGGGAACTCAGAGCATGGGGGAATTAGGAGTAGATGTTTGAACTGAAGCATTGAATTCTTCATAGAAGTGGCAGCAGCCAACAAGTTTTGTACTGTCTTTTGTGCAACAGCTGAATGTAATTCACCTCAATGGCCCCTATCTAAAGTCAGGCTGCTATGTAACTAGTATATATTAGCATGAACTGGTGCCAATTATAAACAACTCACTGCATTTGTAATAGTGCTAATCCATCTTTGGAACATAGTACATTGCCATTTGCTTGTTCTAGGGTGGGTCTGGAAGTGGAGAGAGGGAATGGCAAATGAGAGAGAAATCTACAGCAGTTATGAAATATTTATGCCCTCCCAGTTACTCTATGTCTGCAAAACTGTGCCCAAATGAAGTATTTTAATTTCCTTTTTAACATTTTTCAGTCTTTCACTAAAAATAAATTAAAAACAAGTATATTTTTGTTAATAAATGTAGCAGGTCTAAATGTTACTTGTAGAAGTCTGCATGTATCTTTTATAAAATCTGTCTTTTAAAGTAGAAAAGAAAGAAAAGAGAGAAGCCATTGGATTCTTCTGCCTGTTTTGCCATGAGAGCTACACTTTCCCTTCCTTCCCTCTAGTTTACAGCATTTGGAAACCACAGGCTGCTGATTCCTCTCTGTGCATGTTAAACCAACCCCTATGGTTGCCATGCCAACCAGCAAAGAGAATTCTAAGCTTACCCTGGGCATTTCAAAGCAGTGACCCAATTACTGTCTGTCAACAAATTCACTGGGACAATAGCAAGTATAACACATTACTGAGATTAAATCCCAGAGACTGAACTACAAAAATGTCTGGAACAAAATCTTCATCAGTTTTAAAGGCCAGATCGCTATAAACAGAGTTAGCTGTAATGCCTTTTAATCCTTCAGTGTGTCCCTGCCAGCAGGTATATGGGATCTTGGGGAGCAATTACCACACAGGTGGGGTGCCAATTAATTTCTTTATTAAAGGAAAAAGGAAGTGGTGGGAATTTAACAATAAAATACGAAGGGATGGGGTGTATAGGGTGTTTACAATAGACAATGATGGGGGGGGTTCTTATTGAACAGTGTAGGGAGTTCTAACAGTGGGGTACAGTAAGTGGGGTTCAGCACAATGGGATACAGTACAGTCAATAAGCAACTTAACTTTATATAGGAACAATTCTAGATACAGTGTGAAATGCAAAACGTACCAAAAAGAAATGCAAAATAAAATGGTAGCTTCTATATAAAATGGTTAACAATCTTAGATAGAATGTATTAAGTGGTTGGTGGCCTTATATACAATGTAACACAATGGTATTAATGTAAATACAAAGTATATCAGCAATATGGGTGATAAGTGAAATTATGCAATGTAGAAAATTACTGACTTAATTTGTGAGGCTGTGATAGCAAGAGTGTACCTAAAAGCTGGGTTAAGGAACAGGGGGGGGGGGGGGAGTGAATGATTAGTGGCAACTGATGAGAGGAGAGTGCGGCTGGAAGCAGCGAGACACTTTGAAGCCCTGCAAGGTAAGGACAACGGGCTAGAGAGAGGTTTTAAGCACACAGGGGGGGAGATATGAGCGGGGGAAAAACAGACAAAGTTATACAGGGGGAGAAACAGCAAGGGGTTTGGGAAGTTCGGTGGCAGCAAGGAGTTGTAACAGAGAGACACAGAGAAGCACGGGGGGGGGGATTGGAGCGGGGGAAAAACAGACAAAGTTATACAGAGGCGAGAAGCAGCAAAAACCTTATCTATCTTAACCAACAACTAGGCAAAACAACAAATATCACAATTCTAAGCAAAACTATAACAAGCAACTATACGGAGCAACAGAACAGCAAACTATAACAAGGCAGGTGAAACTTACAAGCTTTACAATCTATAGGGAGCAACAAAGAACAAGGCAGGTGAAACTTACAAGCTCTATAATCTTAACAAACTATAACTTATTAAACTAAAAAACAAAACCTATGGTGCACCTTATGCTATGGGGAAGTTACAGAGGGCAGAGTGGTATGTGCCCAGGATCCAGCTTCCAAGGAAGCCCAGGGAAGGTGGCTGCAGCAGTGGATACAGCTGCAAGCAGAGAGCCCCGAGGCAAAGCCCACAGGAGCAGAGCTTAGCAGCGGCACAAACTTATTTTTAGCAGCAAAGTGCCGCGGAGTTTAGGAGAGGTTTTAAGACACAGACCAAGGTTTAACTTGAGTCTGTGTGCTGGGGAGACAGAGCCAGCAGCTAAAATAATAAAATAAAAGTATAGAGAGTTTCACAGAGGGATTCTTACCAGCCCCCAAGGAAGCAGCAGAGGCAAAAGCAGCAAGAATATCAGAAGGCTAGATACGGTCTCAATAATCAGGAGATCTCTCAGGCAGCAATTTGTTCTTCGTGGGTTTTTTTTCAAAAAATGGGGGTACGCTCAAAAATAAAACGAGAGCGGAGAAAGGACCCCCCAGAACCCCTGGCTGATCAGACCAGGCAGCAATGCAGGAACCTTTCTGATCTTAGTTTTAAAAATGTCTGTTTTTAAAGGCAAACTCAGGCAGTTTCCCGCCAGTACTTCTGATAGGCTCCCTCTGTCACAGGGGAGGAGAGGGGGCAGGGACAAGCTGTAGGTGAGCACAGAGACATGTCTGGGCAGAGTCCTGTGCAGTAGGTGACTCAAAAGCACATGAGGCCTATGACTCATGCCCAAGATCTTAAAAACACAATAGGTCTTGCAGCTCTGGACATTGCCTACCCTACACCAAGCCCAGGTTTAACAAGGTGATAACAGGACTAACCCTTTGAACAGGGCAGTGGTCCCACTTAGCACAAGTGGCCATCCCTTTGAGAAGGGCAATGGCTCTTGGTAAACAACTTTAAGGGGCCCTCCCTTTGAGAAGGGCAGTGGCCCTGGTAAACAACTTAACAGCCAGGGAGGGGAGGCCACAGAAGAACAAAAACAAAATGGAGTATGGGGACAGCTGTAAGAAACAAAATGGAATAGGGGGATAGCTGTAACAGACACAGTGCAATTGTTGATTTTAAAGAGCTATTTCTATCACAATCATTCATTTTATTTAGTTTTTCACTACGTCAACACACTGAAGCAAATGAAATACAAATGGCACTACAATGTCTTTTGTACGTTACATTTTAATTGTTCATCCATAGATACAAGATTAGAAAATAGAGGGTTAATTGTGTCAGTTTGATACCCACCTAGACAGATAAATTGTATCAGATACAAATCACAAAAACACTGATTTGCACAAGTGAGTGCTATGAAGAGGTTAATTATAGCAACGGTTTTCTGTACTGCTCTACTTCTTCACAAATATAGCCACAGAAAGATTTTCAAGCTGCAACGCTTTCCCTCTTCGTTTCCCGATCTTTTCCTTTTCCATGTTCAGTTCTATGCTCTCATTATTGAGATCTGCAGGTGAATTATTCTGAATTAACTATTTCAGTTGAAAAACGCCAAACAATCAAAAGAAGTAGGCATGTGTAGTAGTATTTAGTATTACCAAACATAGAGAGATATACATAGGTGCTGGAACTAGAGGTGCTGCCACACCTGGTGGCTTGAAGTGGTTTCCAATACAGGATTTACAGTTTGGTTCAATGGCTTTCAGGACCCATGAGAATCCCTTATAAACAGTAGTTACCATTAACAAAAACAAAAAACCCAGCATAATCAACAGTTACGACACGGTGATATCTGAGATACTTCCGATTTTCCCCCACATGCAGTGCAAGCATTAATTGTGGTCACTCTGTGGTAGCCCTTAGAAAATGCTATTTTTAAATTGCAACTGCTGAGGTTCTATTTTTGTACTTCTGTTCTAGTGTGTATCTCTCTTTATATATAGAGAGAGAGAGATACACACATATATATGTAAAATATGTGTGTAAAATAGGTTGCCCAATACAGATTATATTTACTGTTGCCTGACACCTACTTTTATAAGATTCTGTTTTCATTTGCTTATAAAACTTTGTCATATATTCAAAAAAGAATTAATAATTCTGTACTTGGATGAGGGTTTGAATAATATGCAATAAATAAGGCATGGGACCAACCATTGAACGAGTAGGAAAAAATATTAAGTAGCCGCTAATTAATTAAGCACAGTTCATTATGTGTACTTAATGAGGCAGAGGTTCAGTGGAAACATAGCATTCAGCCATATAATTAAAGACTCATGTTTAGCTTCCACGGAAGGGGCCTAAATTAAGACTGCATGGGCACCTTAATTTGGGCATTTCTTAACTTTTCAGTACCTGACTTTGCAATCTTAAGAGTGTTCTTTTAACATAGTTTTTTGTGTGTAATGTGTACATGCACGCACACAAATGGCAGCACCAAAAACATCAACAATGTTGTCTGTCACTCTGCTCACTGGAAGTAGAGCTTGCCCCAATATCACTTCACCAGGAATATTCACAGGAATATTTGTGGAAAAGGAAGAAAAGAGAAAGGTAAAATCACCTCCGCTCCCAATTTGTTTCTGGCAGGGTATAGAAGATCCCACAGCCTGCTTTCATTGTGGTAGAGAGGGAGGAGAAAAGTTCCTGAAGCTTGGCCTCTCTCCTAAGTCAGAGCTTTGAAGAAATCCCCAAAATGTAAGCAATCAAATGCCTGCTGACTCCTGGACAAGAGCACTAAAATATTGCCAAAAGAATAACAAATGTTTCCTGAGACAATTTTGTATTTCCCAAAGCCAATGGCAGAGGGCAGTATGAACAACTGAATTCATTATTATATCTTGAAGAACACTGTGATTTGATTGTACACACTGCCCCAGCCTTGGACAAAGTATAATAATATCAGAACACAGTTTTACCCATGGACGAGATTTAATAGCCACTGCTCTCAAAGACAGGCAGTTTCTGTATAATTTGAGGTGCACACACCCACACAGAATAGCAAGATAACTGGCAGAAAGTCCCCCAGTTGTGGTTATAAAGGACCAAGAGTTCAAATGTAAGGTGAGCACAAACCTTTCTCCTTTGCTAATGGGAAGGAGGTGATCACAACAGCAGGATGAAAGGCAGAGGGAACAGCCCTCGCTTCCACCCAGGGGACATAGCACCATCCCCTGCCCAACTGGTCCAAACACCCAACCTACCATAGCTCCGGCAACCAAACTCATCTATCCTATCCACCACCTTGCAGCCCCAACACACGCATACCCATCTTGATGCCACAGCAGACAGACCACACACCTCAGTACCCAGCAGCTCCAAGTACTCACTCTCCCACCCAGAGTCCCCAAGGCCCCTCATCACCCAGCATCCACCCATCCAGCTACTTTCCCTGCCTCCTGTAGAGTATGTGTTCATGGAGAAGCCCCTCCACCACCTGCTTACTAGGGAGCCAGGAGGTTCTAAGTCTCAGTAGAAGGAGTACATAGGGGGAGGGAAGGAGAGACCACCCTGGGCCAAGCAGTATTCAGAGCAGGTGATCACCCCCTCCTCATATGCTTACTTTAACCACTCCATACAGGGCTACATCCAGTATTGTCAACCTCAAGCATTCAACAAAAAAATCACATCATCAAAAATGATTTTTAAATCAAGTAATAAATCTGGGAGTTTTGTTCTTTGCCTTCTGAGTCCCGAGCTTCACTTTTTCAAGCTTTTATGCACAATGACAAGGGCTAGAAACTTACTCTTAAAAAAAAAAAAAAAAAAAGAAAGCTGAGATTCTCACGTAAGAAACTTCAATTTGAGGAAAGGCAAAAAACATCACAAGACTCACTGTAAAATTACTAGAGTTGTCAACACTATATTTAATCTTTGCTTAAAGCCTTGGTATGGGGAAAAACTGTACAGTGTCACTGTTCCTTTCTTGTTTTCTCCTTGCCCTCAAGTGCAGATGACTTACTGCAGCCCTTGATTGGATGCAGATTACTTCACCTACCATGCCAGTTCAGTTCTGCTGGCCAGTGCGTAGGGGTGTCCAGAGCCAATCCATGCCTCTCTCCACCCACCTTGCTTGACAGGGAGCATGAAGCATGTAGCTCTGCTGTCCTAGCTGCGCTCCCAGCCATGCTGCAATAAGAGGCAATAAGATCAGGCAGGGTGCAGGGGGCCTTACTCTCTGGCACGACAGCATTATCTGAGACACAATCTGGTCCATAATGAAGTTAGTAAATGAATATTTTACTACGTCCATTCTTTTCCCCCCAAAACAGCTGCATTGAGCTCCAGCCACTATTAATAGGGTGCTTAGATTGTTGTTAAGCACCAACAGAATCCAATCTGCTCTGCAAAACTGATGTAATTGCCAGAAGTGCAGTATCTGGTAGCTACCATTAAAGAAGAAAAGAAGAGGGCAGATATTGTGCCATTTGTGCAATATAATGCTCTGGTAATAGCACTGAAATCAACACACATGGAAATAAATGCATCACCAATGTCATGCAGTAAGAACAGTGTTTCTTTTAAAAATAATGCAAACTAAGTATGCAGTTAGACCACAGCACACACTAAATATTTTATTAAAAGATGACGACATACTCAACACTGCAAAAGCCACAAAAATGAATGCAGACCCTGCCCCGGAGAGCTTAACATCCAACAGATACGGTAGAGAGGGGACTCAATGGATGGGAAGCCCAGACAAAGGAATAACACTATCTGAAACTCACACAGATCATTTTCAGCAAGCTGAAGAATCTGTCATCACAGGAGCCCATGGAGAAGGAAGATCCTCCATAAAGACAGGAAACTTCTGTGTATTCACAGCTTTTCAATCCTTGAAACAGTGTGCTGGAAGTTATCTGAGCCCAAGGAACCCCATCTCTACTTGATCCATAGATTGGAAAACCTTTAGGTCTGGTCAAGTATTGAGTCTCCCATGCTCCAGCAGACTCTCTCTTCAAATATCCCCACCCAATAAAGTAAAGCATGAAGGCAATTAGATAATGGAGTGGGGAGTCAGTGTCCCAGTTCCACCCCCTTTTTCTTGCCATATTTCTGCCTCCCAAAAGGTTTTCTAAGTAAAATTTCTTCTGGGCCCTCACTTCCTACCTGCTCTTCCCCTCTCTTGGCAACACTTTTTGTCCCTTCTTCCTCTTCAAAAAATCTGTTGGGGCTCCCTACCATGGGCATTCTTCTGCCTCCACCCACTCCTGCTGCTGTCCCTCTTCTCCACTTCCCAGCCAGGCTGTCCCTGTCCTCGCACTTCTCCTTCAACCAGCCTGTTCCTGTCCCCACTTCCTCTCCTCTTGCCTCCAGAACCGTCTGTTCCTTTCTCCAACTCCTCAACCAGACTCTGACTATCCATCCCAGCCAGCCTGCCCCCTTGTGTCTCAACCCTAACTCCTGTCCCTGCACACATTGGACGCCTCATCTAAAATCATGTTTCCCTAACATGGTTATATAACATGTTTTTTTCTGCCAATGCAGAATAGAAAAAAGCATTTTAGAACATAGCTCAGCCACAACCATGTTTAAACATGGTTACTTTTTTATTATGGATGGGTCTTACTTACTGGTAGTTATTGCTGAACAGTCTAGAGAGCTTACACTGTTTTTTGGTTACAACCAGCAGTTCTCAAACTGTGGGTCAGGACCCCAAAGTGGATCACAACCCCATTTTAACAAGGTCGCCAGGGCCACTGATAGACTCACTGGGACCCAGGACTGTAGCTGAAGCGCGAGGTCCACCCTGATCTGGAGTGGCAGGTGTCAGGCTGCAGACCCCTCTTCCCCAGCCTAGGGTGGAGGGGCTCTGGTCATATAGTAACTTTGTTGTCAGAAAGGGGCCGCAGTGCAGTGAAGTTTGAAAGCCCCCATGTTACAACAAATACATGTTTATTAAATAAAAATGCATACAGTATACAGCTTTAAATCATAAGCAGAGGAATGGGAAGGATGAATGCATGAATGATTACACTAAAGATTACTCTAAAATAAAGATTACACCCTCTGCTCATATGTGGAGGAAGTATCCATGTGATAAATTGCAGCCTTTTATGATACATGAATTTTTCCAGCACCTTTGACTGCCTCATTTGCTCTCTCCATACTAATAGGTGTCCCAGGGACCCATTCAGACAGTGACTTTTTTTCCTTGATTAAATCAGTCTGACAAAGAAATATTTCTTTCCCATCCTCCTCACAACTACAGATCTTCCCAGCACAAGGAGGGTTCAGTTCTTGATTAGTGACATCTTTCTGTGCATATGAATAGTGGCCCTTATGAAAATGTCCTATAGAATTTAATACTGACGAAACATTTACTTTTGTAGGACCTCATAATGGACTTTCAAAAATATTTGCATTTTAGTCATTTTAAAGGAGTCACTTTTCTGGCTCATTCTGAGCTCTACGCAGTTAGATTTAAGGCAATTAAGGCACTTGGTTTTATAGACAGATAATAAAAAAGTCTCAATAAAAACATAGAAAAGTCCCTAAAAATATTTGTGATTCATTTTTTTAACAAACATATGTGGCATACACAAATAATGATGTGCTGTAAACATTTTTAGACATTTGTTTGGGATGACCTGCATAACTCGTGTTGTTTCAGTAGTTGAGAGTAATAAGCTATCCCAAATTCATGCCACCAGGTGTTGTCTCTTGCTAGCTTATGTTAATATATACACATATACATATGTGCACATATGCACGTGTATATGTGCATGTTTTGTTAGGTTCACTTCTTGTGCGTATCCTTAAAAATGTGGGTCTTTAAGAATGATTCAAACAGGGAAAGGGAAGTGGCTTTGAGGACAAGTGCAAATGGAGTGCATTTCATGCATTGGGGGCGGCATGGAATAAAGCACAGATATGAGATGTGGTTTCCCATCATACTACACAGAAAGTATAATACACTGATTAAATCAATCACATGTAACATGTCCTCCTCTGTGTTGTTCTAATCTGTTGTAGTAAGCCCATATAGTCTATATGCATGTATTAATCGTTTGAAATGATGGTCACTGATTACTGTATTTTCTGTTTATTTTTTACATTTTAGAGAGCTTTGTGCAGTGAACGGTTTTCAGTAAAATTATTAAAATGTCAAGGATTAGGCAGCCATTTTACTTAAGTTTTCACAAGTTGGAGTATACAATCAGATAAATACGTGATTCTTTGCTGCTGTGTTTTCTTATATAGCCTGCATTTGATTTGGGATACTATAAAAATGCCCTTAGCCGTTTCTACCAAAACAGTATGCAAGATTTTAATATGCCCGGCCCTTCTGTAATTGCTAGGGTACTGACTTCGCTGTCTCACCCTATAAGTGAGTAGGTTAACCTCTAACCTCATTATTGCCACTGACAAACTCTACAAGGGCAAGCTTCCAGGAACTTTTATGCCCTGTGTATGTGCATAGATGGGTGTGCCAAGTTTTATTAAATCCATTGTTTTTATTTTTGAATACTTTTTCCTGCCCATGGCAGCATATAAACAAACCCACTGGATCTGAGAAATTATTGAATGCATACAATCGTTACATTTTGGATACTGTATGACAAGAAGTAAAACTAAAGAGCTAAATCCGAACTCAATGTTGTCCTGACAGGTCCAGGAAGATTGGAGCACCGATACAAACTGCTACAACTCTTTCTTAAGAAGACTCCCTAAGCATGGCAGGATTTCTCCTGGCTGGCCTGGGAAACAAAGCTATGGGGCTTTTTCTCTAGACTCAACTGATCCAGACAAGCCCATGCTGTTCACCACAGTATACACATTCGCCGGCCGGACAGCTAAACACACACACAATCTGCAAGCCATGCTTCCTTGGGGATATATGTGGTGCACAGGTCAGGACATTAAATGGGCTCATGTTTTAGCACTCATTAGTAAACAATGATACCCTGCCTTGCTGTTCCTGTACTTGGCTGGGGAGACAGTAAGCATTCCCTATACCCTTCTCCCCACCTTGCAAACCAGAGGGCATGACTTAGGCCACTTTCTTTACAACACTCACAATATTTCAGCAACTTAACTTGTAATAAGTACATATAAGGTCCCGGTCTGTTTCTAGTGAAATCAGTGGAAGTTTTGGTGCAGATTTCAATTATCATGCTCCTGAGACTTCTTGTGCATAGTTCAACCTCTGAGCCAGTAAGAGCAAATGGGGCACTATGCAGACACCACCTTCATGGAGCCAACGTCAGGATCAAGTCACAGGAGCGGATCCTTTTAAAAAATAAAAAAAATCTAGTACAAGTGCTGCACTCTTTAATAATACAAAAATACTGTTTCCATATGCTTGTTACTTACCGTAAATGAGATAGGGGGTAAGTGCAGGCTGGAAACACCAAAAAATGTTTCTTCCTAAACATACATGAAATGTACAGTATGGATAAACCCAAGCATTCAAGGATCACGTGTTAGGCCTCAAATCTCATTAGATTTTTAAAAATAAAATATTTGATAGTGATTTATCTTCCTTCTTGTTTAGCATTTTGGGTTCACATTTTCAAGCTTTTTTTCCTGAAGCTGTGAGGGCTAGAAATTTATTTTTAAAAAATGAAATCTGAGATTATCCTCATGTAGCCAAATGACTTCAGGAGCTTCTGTTTTATAAAAAACTGGGAACTCATGATAAAAATCACAAGAATTGGCAACACTGATTGGGTCATTATAGTATTTTTTGTGCAAGACTAACAAAAAGGTGGCCACTAAATGCCCCCTCTTCCTTGACTGGTCACCATGATATATGAAAGACTCGTAAAAAAAGAAGCAAGAAAGAAGAGACAAGAGCACCTGTAGCAGAATTCATTCCATGTCTGACGAATTGCACCAGAAAGAATTTTTGAAATCTTATATGACAGGTGTGTAGAACACAAAGAAAGAATTCCTGGCCTTTGTTAGAGCAAAAGGAATTTGTTAACTCTTTGCTTATGGCAATCCTCTGCTTATCATCCCAGTATTATCCCAATTAATCTTTGCACGTATGTAACCCTTCTTAGATGCACGTAGGCAAAATACCTAGGAGAAAGATGTTAAACAGATCCAACTCATCTGCAAAAGGAATTCAAGAAATGTGTGGACTAACAGAAGTTTTGCACGTAAAGATGTTTGTAACCTAGTATATAAAGGCTGTTCTGAGCCAGTAAGGTGTGTCTTCTTCCTTTGCACTAGCCAAGAAAGAAGCACCCGCTCAGCTGACCGAGAATAAAAGTTTTGGTACCCGTCTTCCTGTCTTCCGTGCCTCCTTGGGGTAATTGACTAGCTCCAGGGGGAAACGAGCCTATTTGGCTAACAAATGGCGACCGCGGCAGGACTTCTCTCCCTGTAGGGAGCGCTGACCGGCGGCGAGGGCGATACCGAAGAGTGGCCACCCTGAGCGTGGTTTGCTCAGGCTTCGGGTCGTCACAATCGGCCGTGGCGGCTGCGCCCCCCTCTAAAGAGAACTCCAAAAGACACGGAAGCAAGACGGCTCCAGAAGAAGGGGAAGTCAACTGCCGGACGCGGCCACTCCGGGCGGTAAGTGCGTTTACCTCCTGGGTTCGAGGAATAACGCCCCGAAGTGTGGGTTGGATGGTGGATACCCTCTAGGCAGCCGGTGAAAGGGAAGGTATACTGACATTTGTTGTAGTTTTATACATGTCTTGTTATTGTGTTAGTAAGTAAATAAGGAACGGCCCATGCATAATTCCACTAACTCTAAAAACGAGTCCGTGGGCCGTTCTGGATAATTACTGGGACTTAGAACAGCCTCAGGGATTGCTCCTGTTTATAGGAGGAGTAATCTTGTTTTTCCTTTTAATGATGTATTGGAAGCCGAAACTGTAATTGACTGAGGGGTTTTTGTGTGAAATAACACTGACCAGGTCTGAGACTTAAGCTGACTCCAGCCGCCCCAAGACTCCTGCGAGGGGAAACCCTGTGACCAGGATATCTTGATTGCAAGGGGGGTCAGCCGAACCTCGTGACCAAGTGTATATCTAAATTAGAGCTAGATCCCTATCTTCACCTTATCCCGGAGATCGGATAAGAGCACAATGGGGTCCGGACAGAGCACTCTTCCCGGGACACCCTTGGGATGTATGCTAAATAACTGGAAGGCGTTCAGACGCCAGGCTGATTATGGAATTGCGTTGTGTAAAGATAATCTTGTAAAATTCTGTACTCTAGAATGGACAACATTTGGGGTAGAATGGCCCGAGGGGGGGACGCTCAGGCCAGAAACTGTACAGGCAGTACATAGTATCGTGATCTGGGACGGGCATTGGGACCAATACCCCTATATAGATATTTGGCAGGACCTGGTGGCCAATCCTCCCCCATGGTTGCAAAAATGTAAGGCACGAACCATTAAAACCTTACTGGCCCGTGCCCCTGTTAAGAAACCCTGTCCTCCTGTTAAGAAATCCTGCCCACCAGCTGTAATTCCCTCTGCCCCTGATCCTATGCCTCCTCCCCCTTTGTATCCTGGCCTTCCAGTCCTTCAAGCCCCGATTGAAAGCTCACCCTCCCCCCCCCCTGCCCTCTGCAGATAGTACTGCAGCTATAAAAATAGGGGAGGAATCAGGTGACCAGGCAAGGGATGAGTCAAGTGAGCAAAGCTCCTCCGAACAGGAGTCCACTCCGACCCCTCAGGGCTCCCCGGTATCTGGCCACACGAGGGCCAGGCGCAAGACTGGCCCCTCGACATCTCAGGACTGGAGCATAGCGTCTACCTATAAGCCTGGGGATGTAAAAATGAAACTTATTAGCCCACGGGCAAGAAGAATGGCCCGGTACATGAAATGCCCCTTTGAGAAATTGTAGCCCCCAGTGGTGACCCCGCCATGGTATATGTTCCCTTTACCACAAGTGATTTATATAATTGGAAGCAACAAAATCCCCCATTTTCGGAAGATCCTGGCCCACTAACAGCAGTATTTGAGACCTTGATTACGGCCCATAACCCCACCTGGGGCAACATGAGGGTCGCTCTTAACACCTTACTAACTGCGGAAGAAAGACAATTAGTCCTCTCAAAGGTCCGCGAGTGGTTAA